>NC_048596.1:276956987-277317421 GCF_003668045.3 Cricetulus griseus | reverse complement strand
AAACTGCTGGAGTGTGTGATTCACTCTGAAGACGAGTGTGTGTGTGTGTGTGTGTGTGTGTGTGTGTGCAACAGCTGTCCTCTGACTCTCATACTTGTGCTGTTGCACACACACACACATTCACACACACACACACATACAGACACACACACAAGCATGTGTGTGCGCATGCACATAGTAAGTAAAAAATAAATCTAAAAATAAAAGATAATATTGAATACAATTCTTAATAACTGATTAAATGAAAGTGAGATTTTAGTTTTGTTGGAGAAGACTTAGTTGTAAGGTTCAAGAAATTTCAAGAGGAAATATTTTTTACAGACACGTCAGCTATAGTTAGTAGTCACAAGTTCATAATGAGGAGCTCTACTATAACTTAGAGTGGGAACATAGAGGAGGGATGTGCACAGAGAAGGGGAGACATGAGTGCTAAATTCTTACTCCTGTAGGATACAGACCGTATCAGAAATTGGTAGTTTAGACATATGGGCAAAATAATAGGAGAACCAACTAAAAGGACTTTAGGAGACTTATTGGAAAATGGTTCTGCTTTTTATTATGATGTGGTAAACTTTATGATAGCTTATATATATATTAGAAACCATATGGAAGTATATAATACAGTATCCTTACAAATTATTTTAATAATGGACATCTCCATAAACGTGACCAGATTCTTATATTTTCTGACCATAATGAAGAATAAAAAGTATGCTGAAACACACCAAATGTAAACCTGTAGGGGAGGCTGTAGGCATGTGTCTGACCATGCCTTGAGGCATGGTCAGGGTGAAGTAGAGTGGGAGGCGGTCAGGTGGCTGGGTACTTTTGGTTTCACCTTTCGGCTTGCTGTACAGACTGCTGCTGCACACCGGCTGGCTAGGTCGCTCTGTAAGTAAGGTTTTTCCCTATTAAAATCCCTTGTATCTCTAACTGGCTCCGTATTGGTAATTTCCCACATTATAAACCTCTTAAAAAACTGTAACAGTTTACCATGTAATGAGCTAAGGAATAAAATAATGAAAAAAAAAAAGATCATACTGCCTCTCAAAACCTTTGATTTTTTTTTTTTTTTTTTTTTTTTTTTTTTTTTTTTTTTTTGTAAATGAGCCTGAGTGTTTTGCCTGTATGTGTGCAGTGCCCAGGGAGGCCAGAAGAGGGCACCAGATCCCCTGAAACTGGAGCTCCAGACATTGTTCACTACCAAGTGAGTGCTGGGAACTGAACCTTGGTCCTCAGCAACAGCAGCCAGTGCTCTTAAGCACTGAGCCGCCTCTCCAGCCCCTGTAACTTCATACTTCAAACCCATATATTTTTTAAGGAACAATTAAATTTAAGATTTTAGTGGATGTACCCTTTTTGAAAGTTTATGGAAGAAAATAAAAGTTAAAAATAGAACCATTTAGTATCTTACTGATATTTTTTCTGTTTTCTAAGCTGTCTGAATTCCTTTTAACTTTTTCTGTCTGGTGGGTTTGTCTTTTAGGACTTAAGCACAGATAGTCTGAAAATATCAGCTCGCCTGAACTTGTTGGAGCAAGAGTTGTCGGATAAAAGTTTGAAGCTTGAGAGCAGCACAACTGAGGAGAAAATGAAGATTTCTGAACAGGTTCAGGCTCTCCAGAAAGAAAGGGATCAGCTGCAGAGGCAGAGGAATGCTGTGGACGAAAAGCTAGCGAGCGGTAGAGTGCTGTCCCCCAAAGTAAGTCAGTATTCTTTGGAGCTGGAGTTGTTGTATGATGGGTGATATCACATAATCATAAACCTGATAAACTATTTCAAGACTGTGTCCACTGATGAGTTCATCTGGCATCTTTTTGGTACTAAAAGCCATGCTTTGATGAGAGGTAGGTATCTTCACAGAACAGCACCTGCATGGACTCTTCCTGGCATTACCAGGCACTAGGGAACCAACACAGCCCTTGAGGGTGGTCTCCTCCGCTGTTTCTCACCCGAAAATAATTTGAAAGCCTCTTTCTATTTATCTTTCAAGGAGAAAAGGTAACTTCTGTCTCTTCTACCATGGTATGTTTGTAAGGTCAGAGGACAACATGGAGGAGTTCACCATGTGGTCCTCATCTGTCATCTTTGATAATTTTGATAGGTAGTTCACACATAAAACATGCCTATTAATTTTTTCCATGGAGATTTGACTGAGAAAGGGATGGTTTTTCAGAGAAAATTCTCCACCATTCAAATGAAATACAAGTCCCAATAAAATACTTGTTTTTCAAAACAGGGTTTCTTTGTTTCTTTCCCTGGCCGACCTAGAACTAGTGCTGTAGACCAGGCTGTCCTTGAACTCACAGAGATCTTGCTGCCTCTAGGATTAAAGACATGCATCACCACCTGGCCTGTTTTTGGTTTGTTTTCTAATATATGAGATGATTCATTCATTGGCTTTCAAAGTGGCTTTCAAAGTGCCCCAGACTTTCTTTTTAAACACATTTTATTTCAGTGGAAAATGATCCCAATGCCTTATTTCATGTTAGTTTTTGAACCTGAAATTTCTCTCCAAATATTTATCGTTAGGGCCTATCATTCCAAAGCAGAGGCAAGTGCTGAAAGACGGTGACCTGCAGGGGTCGTGTGCCTTGCTGAACCTTGTGTTTTAGATTGGGTGACATGTTAGAGGGGCTCGTGAAGAAACAGCAGAAAGGGTGTACTGTCAGTCTACTGTGAATCTGCTGTTGAATGAACTGATGGAAGGAATTGGGACTACATTAGATGGCTGTCTTAACTTATGACTTAACTTGGATAGCTGTGCAGAGGCCCCAGAGCCCTGAACAACTAGGTTGGAAGGGATAAGCACTTAAAACACAGCAAGCTTAAACATTAAGGGATTCTGTCAGCCCAGGACTGTTAGTAGGCCATATAGAGGGAAGCAAAGAAGTAAACAAACTGCTAAGTTATGTATTCTAACTGGGAAGATGGAAATATAAGGAAACTGAATCCCTAAAGAACATTAAAAAGACAATTGCAGGTAATGTGGTAAAGCTATACTTGCTACAAAATAACACTTTACACAGAGTAGTGCAGAGGTCAGAGTGGATAAACATGACAGAAAGGTGAGAAAACTATTTGCAGAGGCAGAAGCCCATTATTAACCAACAGTGAAGCCATGGTAGTATATACCTGAATCCTGGCACTTGGGAGGCTGAGTTGCAAGTTCAAGGCCAGTTCTAGGCCAACCACATGGCAATGTGGAGTTCTGTGGCAGATAACATGGACAACACCCCCTGAACAACACCGTCCCAGGTAGAATACAGTTGTGCTCCATCTGGCCTTGTAAGCTCCTCTCTGGCCTTCTTTAGTTTTGAAGTGCACTCTGCCCTCACTGGTGTGTTTTAAAGCCAAGATTAGTTGAATATGTTTTCTGCACCTTTGAGTTGGGTTTCTTCACCTTCTTCTATACCTATTATTCTTAGGGTTGGCCTTTTCACGGTGTCCCATATTTCCTGGATGTTTTGTGTTAGGGATTTGTTGGACTTAAGATTTTCTTTGCTTGATGAGTCTATTTCTCCTAGTGTATCTTCAGTGCCTGAGATTCTCTCTTCCATCTCTTGAATTGTGTTGGTTATGCTTGCATCTGTAGTTCCTGATCGTTTACCCAGCTTTTTCCCTTAGGCTGTGGTGTTTTGTTTTTGTTTTTTGTTTGTTTATTTTGGGGTTTTTTTTTTCCTCTATCTCAGCTTTCAAACCTTGCACTGTTTGAACTGTTTCTTGAAATTTTTGGTTTGTCTTTTCTTCCATTTCTCTGAAGGATTTTCTCATTTCCTCTCTTCGGGTCTCTATCATGTGCATGAAGTTGTTTTTAAGGTTGCTGTCTTCTGCTTCGTCTGTGCTGGGTGCTCAGGTCTTGCTGGTGTAGAGTCTCTGGACTCTGGTGTGTTGGATGCTCAGGTCTTCTGGTGTACAGTCTCTGGGCTCTGGTGTGCTGGGTGCTCAGGTCTTGCTGGTGTGCAGTCTCTGGACTCTGGTGTGCTGGGTGCTCAGGTGCTCAGGTCTTGCTGGCGTAGTCTCTGGACTCTGGTGTGCTGGGTGCTCAGGTCTTGCTGGCATGCAGTCTCTGGACTCTGGTGTGCTGGGTGCTCAGGTCTTGCTGGTGTGCAGTCTCTGGACTCTGGTGTGCTGGGTGCTCAGGTCTTGCTGGTGTGCAGTCTCTGGACTCTGGTGGCGTCGTGTTGGCTTTCCTGTTGTTGGATGTGTTCTGTCTTCTTCCCATCTCTTCTTCCAGTGGGTGCAGGTGGTGCCTCTTCCTCTCCTGGTGTGTACGGGTTCAAGGTTCTCTTCCAGTGGGTGCAAGAGGATCTGATACTCGGATGGGTCTCAAGATGGGTGCAGGCGAGTCTGAGGCACTCGCTCTCCAGGTGGGTGGGAGCAGGACTAGCCCAGAGATGTCAGCAGACTCTGGGTTGTTTGGTCCTCAGGGGCCAAGTCAACCTGCCTGCAGACCCCAGGACAGAAGTTCCAGGACTTTCTGTCCCTACCACATGGCACCAGGCTTCATTCACTCTCTGAGTACTGCAGTCTTGCTTTCCAAACCAGTACTTTGCAGAACTTTTGCAAATTGCTAAGTTTGGCTGCCAATTGAGTGAGACACAGTATTGGCCCCCTTGGAGTCCAGCTTCTGTGTGCTGACCCTGCTTCTTCCATGGAACATACTTCACTCAGTAGAGTGATCTCTTGTTAATCATAGCTGATTCTCAGCCCTGTGTCTCACAATGGCTCCATCCCAAGTTGTAACAGAATCTGTGCTTCCCTCTGATCCCAGGCGTCCGTCATCTGCATTTCTCTTGGAATTCGAGTCTTCCTTGCTCACAACATGTCCTTATGAAGCTCTGAGTGCCCAACAGCTTTTTAGCCCACAGTTGAAGGTCTTCTACATTCTTCTCAAAACTGTGTGGCCAGGTTCACCACAGCAACACCCCACTTCTCTGGTTGCTGTGATGAAGTACTGATTGAAAACAACTCAGGGGAAGAAAAGGTTTATTTCCGCGTACAGGTCATAGTCCATCCCTATAGGAAGTCAGGGCAGGAATATGAGCAAGGACCTGAAACAGATACCATGGAGGAGCACAGCTTGTTAGAATGTTTGCTGGCTCATGCTTAGCTTGCTTTTGTATGCATCCCAGAACAACAGTCCACTGGGTCTTCCTGTATCCGCCAATCAGATCTATCCACAGGTTAGTCTGGCCTTGGAAACACCTCCATTGAGAAGCCCTTCTCAGGTGACTGACTGGGATACCTGCTCTGCTATGGAACATGAGAACTGGATCTCTCTAACTGTATTGGGTACCTGTTAACCTCCCCACTTAGCAGTTTCTGCTGACTGCTGTTCTACTCCCCACTTTTGACTTATTTTATTAACTGAATTCTTTCCATTTCTACACGTGTTGCTGCAGATCACATGATGAACACTGTAGCTTGTTAATTCAGAGTTGCAGGTGTTCATGTTTTCTATGCCTAATTAGTTCCTTGTTTTATGTTTAAACATTCATTTATCCAAAGTGTACACATAACCCTGTCCTTGCAGGAAAACTTTTCTCTCGCTTCTTCATTAGAGACCGGGCTCCAGGCCCTGGTTCTCTGGGAGGCCTATTTATAAAGAAAATCCTTAGGCCTCACCCAGACCTGCTATTTCAGAATGTCAACTGAGAGTTTTAAAGTGATGGTAATGTACCGTGACAGTTTACCACAGCCACAGACCTCCAATTGGAGGACTGTAACATGAATAAATAAAAGACCCAGAGACTGATATTGGGGCTCAAACTTCAAGCTGAATACCAGAAAAGCAAAGCAGCCGGCCACTAGCTCTCACCTCTAGCTCAGGCTGAAAGGACTGATCCACACAGGAGCTCTTTACCACGCTTCAGACTGTAACCTCTCCTCAGCGTAGCTGGAGAATAAATGCCTCTCTGAGACCTTCCTTCTGCCTTACATACTTCCCTAATGTTGGGATTAAGGGTGTGAGCTATAATTCTCTTTTAGACTGAGTCATTCTTGTGTAGATTTGGGTGGCCTTGGACTCACAGAGACCCGTCTACCTCTTAATCCTGAGTCCTAGGATTAAAGGTGTGCACCACCACCTCCTAGCTTCTGCCTGCTGGGATTAAAGGTGTGTGCCTGGCTTCTATGGCTTGTGGCTGACTTTGCTTTTTGAATCCTCAGGCAAGCTTTAATAAATCATAACTACATTTAACTTTTTACTCTTAAAATTTCAGTGTGTGGTGTGCAGTGTGTGTGCGGGTATGCGTGTGGTGTGCAGTGTGTGTGCGGGTATACGTACACAGGTGCATTTGCATGTGTGTGCACACACATCTATGTGTGCCGTAGCTCATATATGAAGGTCTGTGGACAACTGGGGAGCTGCTTCTTTACTTCTGTCATGTGGATTCCAGAGAACAGACTGACGCCATAAGGCTTGGCAGCAAAAGCCTTTGCCCACTGAGTCCTGTCACTGGCCCATGTGCGGCAGTTATTTGGAAGGGGTAATTCTATGGACTCCTATAGTTCTATGGACTCCTATAGTTCTATGGACTCCTATAGTTCTATGGACTCCTATAGTTAGGTATCATACTTTCTTAGCAGTTCCTTAACTTACACCCAAAACTTAAGCGCCTTTCCAAAGTATTTAAAGATGTTTTTCCTCTAAAAAATGTAATTATTGGGGGTTGGAGAGATGGCTCAGTAGTTAAGAGCACTGACTGCTCTTCCAGAGGACCCAGGCTCTACTCCCAGCACCCACATGGCAGTTTACAACTGTCTGTAACTCTGTTCTAGGGGATCTGTGACACGTTCATACCAATGCACATAAAATAAAAATAATAAGTTATTTAAAGATGTGATTATTGGGGCTTAAAAGATAGCTTCAGTGGCTAGGACTGAGTTCAGTTCCCAGCACCCACATTGGGCAGCTCACAGCCACCTGTAACTCTAGCTCAAGACAGCCAATGTCCTCTCCTAGATTCTGCAGTGCTCTTGCACTCACATGCACAGACAATATACATGTATGCATAATGTTAAAATTATGAAAATCCTTCAAAATATGATTATTTTGTTTATTTTGCAACAATTATCATACAATCAAATGATGGTTAGTTAGTGCACAGAGAAATGGCCATTGAATGTTTTCCCCAAATTGTTCTTCCAGAAGATTTTATAAGATGGCTTTCTAAAGTAAGTTTTTGACTTCCTACTAGATGAGTCATTATCTGACTCTTAGGCTGCAAAAAAGGATGTCTGGGAGTCACTAACAACTCTTAGGAGTGGTGGGAAAATAGTTTTCATTAACTCATTCAACAAATACTAAGTTTAAACTCCGTGATAAGCACTGTACTCAGCAGCAAGGTTGAGAGTCTGGGCAAAGCAGTCTTCCTGGAGAAACTTGCTCTAGGTGACCTCAGCACAGACACAGGAGCAGAGATGCATCCACGTCTTGGTTGCCACTTTCTCCCAGACAGCATTGATTTGGACAAGTCAAAGAACTAGTTTGTCTTGGAACACAAACAGTATATTAACTGATATTGTAGTGCCACCATTTAAATCACATGTCATAGGAATCTTAGGAATGCTCCAGTCCCTTGGATCAGGCCAGCCTCTGTCACCTATGCTGCATTTTTCTCCAGAGGCTCCACTTTTATCACTAGCTCTCAGTTGCTGGTCCCAAGTGCAAGTGTCCCTGTCTGGTGTTCTCGCACTGGGCTGCTTTGCTAGGTCTTTGGGAGGTGCATCAGACCCACTACACCTCATCAGTGGGGAGTCTGCATTTAAATGCACCTTAGGAATGCTGTGCCCTTTGGATTAGGTAATCAGTGTTTGCTGCACACCACACAACTCACTTAGCATGATGTTTGTGAAGACTTGATGGTTCTGCTTTATATACACTGACATGTGATGAATCGCACAGCTTAGCCAAATCTCAAACACTGCACCCTTAACACTAGTGAGGGTCTAAGGGACCAGTCCCTTAGACTCGGTCACATGCTGAGATTGGAGGTTAGCATGTGACAGACTTCAGGTTATCATTTTCTTAAGATGAATGCTCTCTATGGTCTGTAGGAAGAACATCTTCTTTTCCAACTTGAAGAAGGAATAGAAGCTTTGGAAGCCGCGATTGAATTCAAGAGCGAAAGCATCCAGAACCGCCAGGACTCACTCAGAGCATCAATGCAGAGTCTGTCCCGGAGTGAAGCAGAGGTTCTAGAAAAACTAGTTTGCCTGAATATTACCGAGATTAGAGCTATTCTTTTCAAATATTTCAATAAGGTATGTTTCCAAAGAACAACACTTGTCTGTATTACAAAAAGGGTCAAGGTACCCTTATTTATGCTGAGTGAAAGGCTGAAAGATTTGATGGTTTAACTAAATTTAAGCACAGTTTTTCTTTATGTATTATCAGAAGCTTTTGTGAATTATCCAAATAAGCCTAACTTTATGAGATGGTTAAAATTGAAGGTCCCCTTGATAGGAAGTCTCATTTTAGACAATTTAATTTATATCCTTCCTTGTTATTTCTTGATTCTAAATTTAAATGCTATTCATGAAAAGTCTAGGGTCCTGAAGTTTTCCTTCCTCCATTGCTGTGAACAGACCAAACGTGTGCGTTTCTCATCATGATGTACAAGTGGAGATGAGGTGGCAATGACAGGAACAGGGTTTATTAATTTGAATATACTTAATTAGATTATCCCACCAAAAATTGGCAGTTAGGGATTTTTGTATCATTGAGAACTATGTTGATATTTTCTCTAGTATTTTTTCACTTAAAATATGTATCATGAAGAATGGCTTTTCCCTAAAAAATATTGAATTAATGGGAGTATCCAATAGTTGATACAAAGTAAGACAGAGACTTTTTCAAGGTCTAATTGTGTGACATAAAAAGGAAATGAAAAGCTCAGTATGGTGGCAGCGCACACCTTTAATCCCAGCACTAGGGAGACAGAGACAGGTGGATCTCTGTTTGAGATCCAGTTTGAGGCTAGCCTGGTCCACAGAGTGAGTTACAAGACAGCCAGAGATACATAGTGAGATCCTGTTTAAAAATAAATAAATAAATAAATAAATAAATAAATAAATAAATAAATAACTTAATGAAAGTATTAAGCATAGTCCCCTGAAGCTTGTGTAAGGAGTCAGTAGCTATTTCTGATGAGACTGGATTTGGTTGGCATGTGGCCTAGGCTTGGAGACAGAGTCTCTGAGGGCTCTAGCCAAAGCCACTGTGTGGAAGTGGGTGTTGCTTGTGGAGGCCATCAGGGAGTGCTGTTATTTCTACAGCACAGACGCTACCACAGTGCTCTGCTTCCTACAACACAGCAGACACACCTCAGCAGACACACACAATGGCCTGAGTGGAACCTCTGTCTCAAAATATTCTTTAACTTAAAACAGGGTAGATGTTGCAAGAATAAAAACATTTCCCAATATCCATGTGGACGAGAGAAACAGTTATAGGTTACAGCCAGGCATGGTGGCTGGTGTCTATACATTGCTAGCACTTCAGAGTCAAGCACAAGGGCTGGAGAGATGGCTCAGGGATTAAGAGCACCGGCTGCTATTCCAGAGGTCCTGAGTTCAATTCCCAGCAGCCACATGGTGGCTCACAACCATCTGTAATGAGATCTGGTGCCCTCTTCTGATGTGCAGATATACATGGAAGCAGAATGTTGTGTACATAATAAATAAATAAGTCAAGCACAAGGCCAGCCAGGGCAATAGAGTAAAAACCATGTCTCCAAAAGAAAAAGCAAGCAAGCAAGAGAATCATAAAATCTGAACTACAGAGATCTTACGTAAGAAGTTTTAGAGGGGTAACTAGGAGTTTAATATTGTATTGAAAATGAAAGTATTACCAATTCAGAACTGCAACAAATTCAAACGGTTGTTAGGCTACTCTATAAGTTATGTTTTAAAGCATTTGCCCGGGCATCCAACACCTTCTGAAGGCACTGAAGATGTTACTGAGGTTAAGCAGCTTTTTCATGTGGTCCAGGAAAACTGGACTGATCTATTGTGTTAGGCTATGTAAAATATACTTAAAAGTAAAAGATGTCTTTGATAGGTGATTAATTTGCGAGAAGCTGAACGCAAACTACAGTTGCAGAATAAAGAGATGAAAATGAAGGTTCTGGAGCGAGACAGCCTGGTCCATGAGTTAGAGTCTGCCCTGGAGCACCTGAGACTGCAGTGCGACCGCAGACTCACCCTGCAGCAAAAGGAGCAGGAGCAGAGGCTGCAGCTGTTGCTACATCATTTCAGAGGTGACCTTGGGTGTCAGCTGGGGTCGGGGAAGTGCTGAGGAGGGAAGCAAGTCCAGAGTGTGACCTCATGTGTGCACAGTTGCTCCTGACACATGTGGCTGTCGCTTGTGTGTAATTGTAGTGTGAGATGGCTCTTGCTCCAGGTGCTGTCCCTTTTGCCTCCTCCCCGGCAGGCACTCAAGAACTCCTGCCATCCTGTTGGTTTTATTGTTGGTCTGGCTTTATGTGGAAATGCAGACACCTTCTGGCTATTTCATGTACAGATGAAGAGATAGGTCCTGCTGTCATTCCTGGTTATATCTCTTGTTACAATTTTAGTAGATTATAAAACTATATGCATTAAGGTTATATCATGGGTCATAATATTAGAATATTAGAATATTAGTGGCCAGCAGCAGTTAGTTCAACAGTAGCTTCTGGTGTAGAAAGAGAGCTATCATGGTGACCTGGCCTCCCATTACCTGTGTATGTGGCAGGTGTCTGAACGGGTCCTGTGGCGACACAGTCAGCTGAACCTGCTGCAGCTCCGGCTCAGGCTGCTTGGCCCTGATATTCATGAATACAGAGCTGCAATGGGCTGAAGGGGTTTGAAAGAAGCAGAGAATTGGAAAACATCAATCTGTGGATTTGACGGTGTTAATTAACAACCACTTTACCTAATGAACAGGGTTTCCCTCTGCAGGGACCCACACACCGCTGCAGTCACACATGCCCTGTTCTTTGCTCAGTCACACTCGAATAGGGCTTTTGTGTGCTTCTTTGAGATGACTAGGGTTAGACAGCTAGTTCATAGATCAGTGGGTAGAGTGCTTGCAGATCACACGTGAACCCTTGGGTTCCCTTCCTAGCACCTCTTATTCTCAGGATACTGTGTCTCAAGAAACTAATAAAAATCAGATTGTTTCTATAGTTATTAATGCAGATTATACACACAATTAAAATTATTAACAATTTGAGAAAGTTCTAATTTCAACTATATTCATATGGGAAATAAAGCCGATAAGCTGTGTGGCTTTTGATTGGTTGGGCTTTTTGGTTTTGCTGCTGAAGACCAGAGCCTAGGCCTTGCATGTGAGTCATGCATTCTACTATTGGAATGTTGCTGATTTTAAGCAACTCTTAAAGCTAGATGATGGGTGAAATAAGAGATAAGAGTACAAAGGAGGGCATAGGTCTGAGAGTGTGTTTTCTGAAGCTCACAAAGCTGGACTTTATCGTTAATAGAACAATGGAAGTCTTAAATTACCTGAGCAACCACCAAAGCTCCCCCTCCCCTATTCCAGAGAGTTTTTCCCTTGTTATTTACTCTTCAGATTCTTGGGCCTATAAACCCAGCATATAACTTTCCATATATCCACAGACCCTAATGCAAGCTTGAAGTAATATGTCACACAGAATGCTGGGAGAGTTGTTTTTAAGTGGAAGTGCCCATTCTGCTGCTCCTGATAAGCCTTCTCAGCAGCAAATGGCAAAGATGCTGAGTTGTGATCAGGGAGTGGCTGGTCAAGAGTAGGCGGAGAAGGAAATGAAGGGATTGATCCTTTGAAAGAGGCTTTATAGCCAAAAGAATCCATATTGTGGCTGAACAAACCCCTTCAGGTAACAGATACATATCACGTACTTCTGACCCCTTTAACATGAGTCTGGAGCTATGTTAAACTTTTGAATTGTTTGTTTAAAGCTAAGGTTAAATGTAAATTTTTGCTTTGTAGAGCAAGATGGAGAAGGCATTTTAAAAACCTTAAAAAAATATGAAGAAAAAATCCAGCAGCTGGAAAAAGATCTTTACTTCTATAAGAAAACCAGCAGAGATCTTAAGAAGAAAATGATAGAGACGGCCCGAGGAGCATCGCCCTGGCAGCTGTCATTAGCAGATCGTAAGGCTTTTAGTGTCACCTGCCATCTTAACCCGCTCCCTTCCCACACATCTGCCTAGTGTAGACCAGGTTGTCCTGGAACTCACAGAGATCCACCTGCCTCTGCCTCCTGAGTGCTGGGATTAAAGACACACACCACCCATGTATCCAGTGATCTTTTTTTTCTTATGGTCAAGGTTTCATTCACTATGAAAAATATTAAAGGTTTTATTCACTATGAAAAATATTAAAATCAGGTTTGAAAATGAAAGTATAATGTGCTCAAAATATTGTTAAGTAGTATAAGTGCTGGGCTTAATTTTCCCTTGTGCAGTGAATTAATGAATTGAACGTCTTCCCTCTTGTACTAGGAGTGTGGCACCTCACATATGCTCAGCAGGTATATACTCTGAGGGTTAGCCTCAGCTCAGACACTTAAATCTGCCCTTGAGTTTATCAATATGAAGAGAAGCTATAAAATTGTTCATTTCACTTCATGACTACAGCTACAGCCTTGTTAACATTCCCTTATTAACCAGTGAGGAATATACTTGACTCTGAAACATTTAAAAAAATGTGTAAAATTTAAATATATAAGCTATGTTAAAATAATACGTAAACAGTAGGAATGATTATTTTTACTAATTGCCTGCTGTGTGGCATTGGCTTTTGCTGCCCTTGACTCTTAGCCCTTAGGGCGGACTGTGCTATCATTTAACTGTTACTTCCTTACATTATAGGAAAGCAAGCCTTCTGATCACCATAAGCAACTGAGCAAAGGAGATCCAGGGTTGGAGAACTGGCTGCTCTTGCCGTGGACCTAGGGCCCACATGGCTGCCTGTAACTCTAGCTCCAGAGTCTTTTTAGAAAGACTTTGAAGAATTTTCCAAAGGAGAATAATACAAGTGAAAGTAAAATCATGTGTTCCTAAGGCAGTCCCAAGGTGTTTCCTCCAGACATTTAAAACATGACCAAATTCAAAGAGATTTCCTTGTATAATAATTAAATGTACGTATGTAAAATTAGCTCCTTCACAACAGAACAATTACCATGACAAAGTTCCTGGAAGGTAATACTTATTTTATAGGATCTCAAAATAGGGTGTCAACCAATATTTCTGAAATAACTTGACCCCAAATTTCAAAGTTAGGGAATTTACAAAAGCAACACATTAGCTGATTTTTAACAATAATTTCTATGACTAAAGAAGATATTAGACAACCATATTCTAGTTTATAATCCGGGGTTTAAAACAACTGATTTTGCAAAGTTTTAAGCTTCCCTGGTACTAAGGAAACATTGCAGAATTTATTGTCTACCTTTTTAATCCCTCTAAACCAGAAAACATGAAGTCGTCGCTAACACAGATCTTCACATGGAATTAGAACAGACACAAAGTAGACTATAAGCAGTGGCTCCTAAGGTTGCTGTGGGAGCATTCTAGTCCCCAGTAAGCTTTAACACTCATGCCCCGGCAGACTTGTTACCACTGAGGACTTGTGAGGGCTCCACTCTCCACTCACTGAAGAGCTGTGTCCTGACCTGCATTCTAACAGTGGGAGCTGTGGTGCACATCAGACTACAGATGGATAACAATACTGAATTGCATTAAATTAAACTTAAAAATCAATAACTTCCTTTAAAAAGATTTCAGAGATACACAAAGTACTCAGGTTTCTAGAGAGTACCCAAATCACAACATGTTTTTCAACTTTAGTGATTTAAAAAAAAAAATCCATTATTCACATTTCGAGATGTTTATAAGTGAGTCAAGATTGATTCGTAGTCACACATCTATTTGAAGTCATTAAGCAAAAGTCTGCAAGCAGTGTGTGTGTTGGGTTAAATGATGCCGCTTGTTAGGATGTGGTAGCGAAAGTACCTTGCTCTGAGATGATGTTTGCTTTGCTTTGTTCTCTGTGGGTTCTCCTTAGCTCGTGATGCTGGAGATGGAGTCCCGAACCCAGAAGAGGCGGCGGGGCTTGCTGGAGAACCAAAATGGGCATCTGGAACTGAAAACGCAAAGCTGAATGGAAGAGAAAGAGAAGTAGAGGACTCTTCAAGCAGCTTAAAAACGGCAGCGCTGGCCCCGCAGGTTCTGGAAGGCAGCCCAGAAGCAGCACTTCCAGTCGGGGGCTCGCTGGCGCCCCCCAGTGGCCGAGTGTTGAGCAACGCCGATAACCCGGAGGAGCGCCCGGTCCCACACTCTCAGAGTCCACCACCATCCCAATTTCAGCCTGGGAAAGACCCCGGGCAGCTTCAGGGTGTCAAGCCTGTCAAACTGTGTCGCAGAGAATTGCGTCAGATTTCTGCCTTGGAGCTGTCATTACGACGCTCCAGTGTGGGAGCTGGGGTCCTGTCAGTGACTGCTGATTCCCTTGAAGCACCTGAGGAAACCAATGACTCCAAAGCATAGGCACTGGACAATAAAACTTTTAATTTATTAAGTATGTGAAAAGAGCCCTTTTTCTAACTTAGAGAATGAACGCTCAGAGTCACCAGCATCTTCCCAGGGTGCAGGACAGGGGAGGGGCTGGTGGTACTCTTGTGTACTGTAGTGTATTTTAGGGGTTTCCTGTTTCATAAATGCATTTTTGAATGCTTGGTACATTGAACTATTTCTACTTACATAAGTGTACTTAAGTTCTTTTCTAGGCATATTTGCTTTACTTTTTAAAGTACATTTGGAGAACAAAACAAAGACTAAAACACTGTTCAAATGTATACTACTCTATATGATATAAAGGCCTATTATAGAAGTACATTATAACCCTTAAGTATTGGAATGTTAAAATATACATGTGTTGCTATTTTTTAAGCTCCAGATAAATCCCAGTTGTGCCAGAGTTACCTACCTCCTGTGTTTGTTTGCCAGAATTAAGCCTGTGAGCCAAGGGTGCGTTACGGTTGTTAGGGTCCACAGAGGTGGTTTAACTCCAACATAGTGTCTTCGCTTTTATAGTTACTGTATATTGTTTGATAACATAATAGAACACAATTTTCACCTTTATCCCGCCCTGTGTATGTCACATCCCCACTCATATGAAGTCAGAATTGTGAGAAATGGTTGCAGCTTCCTGAACAGGACAGGGAAGGACCACAGAGTCACACCAAATACCCCAGCATCCTAAGAGGCCACTTTCGAGCAGTGTGGCCTTGTGGAGCTCATGGGTAATGCTTCCATCTTGATAGGCTGAAAACTGAGATGTGACAGCCTTGGCGTCCAGCTCCAAAGGCTTGATGGCCCTGGGGTACAAATTCATACGTGAAATCTTAAATGAGCAATTAATTCTTTCCTACCATATTCGTCTACGACAGGCAACATCCCATTATACTGCCCTGAAGTATTTCTTTTCCAAACTTTCACATGTAAGCCAAAGTTGTTCCTTTTTGGATTAATTAAAGTTGTGTGGAGCCAGTAGCAAAACTACCTTACAGGTGCTGACTCAATTCTCACTGGATTCTCTCGACACCTACTCCCTTGCTGAGTTTTATTTAAGTGTATCTGTGTCTGTGCGCACGAGCGCGCGCGCGCGCACACACACACACACACACACACACACACACACACACACACACACACACCCTATTTCATATATTAGTCTCATGGCAAAAATGTCAGTGCCTTCAACTAAACATAAACTCTATATTAAGCTGAGTGTGGTATATACACGTCTTTAATCCCAGCACTCTGGAGGCAGAGGCAGGTGGAACTCTGTCTACATAGTGAGCTCTAGAACAACTAGGACTACATAGAGAGACCCTGTATCAACAAACAAAAATTATATATTAGTAAATATCTTTAGTAATGAAGGTCCTAATTGTAAATCTCTTTAAATTTAAGTAACGTGCTGTGCCTTACTAATTCATATGATTGTGTTTTGATGCAAGAATCCCTCTTGACCAAGAAATAAAAACATTTAGTTTACCTGTGGAAATATACACCTCGTTTTCACTAACAAAGCAACAGAAGTTACATAAAACTACAATGATTTCATCAGATAATACAAATGTGAATTGGGTGCCAAGTAACAAAGGTGTGCTTTCCCCATTTTTGTTAAACATTTAATTTGTATCTTGTATATGCTTTGATAGATTTCATCCACATACTCAAACTATGTAAATAATGTCCCAAACATGTAATTTAGAGGTGAGCAATTCATTCTAGTTGGGTCAGTATGCTTATAGAGTAATGAGAATACAAGGGATTCTGCACTCCCCAGTGCAGACGAAATCCCGTTTCCCATGGGGTGTGCTCGCTCACATATATTCACTGTGTACGTGCCTCTGGAGGCCAGAGAATGAAGTTGGGTGCTTTATGCATAATTTTTGGGAAAGGGTTCTCACTGAACCTAGTCACTATTTAGGCTGGCCATCAAGACCCAAGAGCACCGGCTTCTCTTCCTGCCCCGCCACTGCAGTACTGGCTTAAAGTCAGACACCACACCCGGCCTTATGTGGCTGCTCTCACTCTTTAGCAGCCAGCGCTTTACCCCTGAGTATCTCCCCAGCCTGACTTTCTCAGTAGAAAATGGGTTTTTTTAATTTTGTTTTTGTTTTTTTCAAGACAGGGTTTCTCTGTGTAGCCCTGGCTGTGCTGAAACTCACTCTGTAGACCAAGCTGGCCTCAAACTGAGATCATCTGTCTCCCTAGCTGGGATTAAAGGCGTGTACCACCACTGCCCAGTCTATACAAAACAGGTATTTGTCATTCATTTTATTCTTATATTTTCTACATGCAACAGAGTATTTAAAGGGAAAAGGTCTGTCTCTTTCCAATACTTTCCTTCCCTAACCAGAGTATCACTAGAAATTTCTAAGTCTGGAACCATGGGTATCGACAACACTGAAGGAGGGAGGGGGGGCTTTTGCACCCAGAACCTCTGTGCTGTGGGCTGGCTAAGAAGTGCCCTGCTGCTCTCACAGGCACCCTTGGGGCTCTGGTTTGATTTCTCTTCTGATGTGAGTTCTTGGGTCCCTCACTCATTCATACCCTTACAAACTTGGAGTTCAAAGAGTCAGCAGAAACATGATTTTCAGTGACATGAACTTTCTTTTCTTTAGCTATTGCTGTGTTTATAATAACCTACAGCAATAAAGTTATGCTTTTATTTAAGAACAGATGCCTTGGGGGACTGGTTATAACAGAACCAAGCCACCAGTAAGGGCTGCCCTGGCACAACGAGTCCTCAGACATTGCATGGGAATGATAGGAAGGGGTCCAAATAGAAGGTCACTCATCGTGGCAATTCTCTCAACTCCTTTGGTATTTTAAAAAAACATCACATGTGTTTTACATTTAAAACTGTAACATGGGGCTCCCTGCTTATTTCCTTCTCTTAGGATGAGCTGCTCACGCCCACCAAATACTTTGAAAATGGTATTTATGGTTATATGCCAACCTTTCAATTGAATCCAGCGTGAGAGGAGTTATAAAAAAGGGAAGTTATAAAAAAGAAAACCTTATGTTACCATGTCAGCTTTTAATGTTTGCCCCCACTCTGGACAATTTTATTAGAATTTGAAAGAACCCCCCCCCCCAGGACAGGCAAGCTATATTTGTCTCTTTTAATATATTTTAATATTTGTTATAGGAATGTCCTTGTAACAGGGCCCCAGACCGGAGCACAACTGACTCCATGATGGGTGCCATTCAGGCTGTAAAACTCACCAGGCTGTAAACTCAGCATGTAGACAGCACCACCAGCAAAGATTCGTCACAGGACCAATCCATCAAGTCCAGAGTTGTGGCGAGTCTCTGAATGTGCTAACCCTTGCTTTTGACTTCGGGAGGTAGCTCTGCTTCTGGCTAACCCTTCCTGTTAACTGAAGTATGACAACCCAGAATATGGTTTTCATGCCTAGAAGCTCACCCTGAGAAAGGCTCAGCTCGGGGTTACACTGGGATCCCAAACACCCAGTGTAGTCACTAGCCAGCTAATAAGGACTTTCTATTTGCTTAAACTCATAACTGAGCTGTCTTCTCTGGTGGACCCCACAACAGTCCTTAGTCAGAACTGCCTTTATCTCGAGTGGCAGCAATGTAATGTGAACCCAAAGATTAAAAGTAGACTTGGTGCTCTATTCTGTTGGCTAACTTTAACACAGAGATCTCTACTGGGTTATCGCTAGATTGCTTTAAGAGAGACAGAACCGTTTCATAGACCTCATTCTAATTTATAAGACCCATTATGCTCAAAGAATAGAGCCACTCAGAAAACAGTAAAAAGTTTAAAACCTTTCTTTAAAAATGCTTGTGTCATTAAAGCAGAACAAAGGAAATTGCCTTAAACTTATTCATGTTTTATATTTTAAGCTTGTTACAGTATATACAAAATAAAGTATTTTTTTCAGATCCATGTAGGTAAATATTGTTCATTTGATTTGAGGTGTCTGCTTTTTACATGGCAGGGGAATCAAACCCAAGGCCTTGTGTATGCTACACAAGCCCTCAACATTGAGCTTAAAGTGACTCTTTTTTTTTTTAACGATTTTGAAATTTTATATGTGTGTGTAAGAGAGAGAATATGCACTTATTACAGGTGCCCAAAGTCAGCCAGAAGGCTCTGCAGCTATGGGCAGTTGTGAGCTGCCTGCCTGACGCAGACATTGGGAACAACTGAACCAGCTCTGCAGCTCCCGAAATACCCATGCATTCTCCTCTCCCCTTGTCTCCTCTCTTCCTTTCCCCTCCTCCCTCCACTCCTCCCTTCACTTTCTCCTTTTCTGCTTCCCTCTACCCCTCCCTGACTCTCCTCTGCCTTCCTCTCCCCTCCTCCCATCTCCTTTTCCTCCTCTTCCCTCCCCTCTGTCTTCTCTTTTCTCTTCCCTTCTATCTCATCTCTCCTTTCCTCCTGTTTTCTCCCCTCCCCTTCTTTTCCCTCCCCTTTCCTCTCCCCTCTCCACTCTCCTCTCCCCTCCTCTCCTCTGTCTCCTTTCCTTCCCTACCCTATCCCTGTTCTCTACCCTTATCCCTTCTTCCTTCTGGCAAGTTTTGCCTCCAGCTCTTAGCTCTGCTATCTAGGCCCTCTGGGCCCTCTGGAGTGATGGAATTGCAGGCAGCCATCACTGCACCGGCCTAAGTAGCATCTTCTATGTTGTTTTAAAGAATCACCACTTGGACCCATGTCCCCATTTATCAGCCACAAACTGTGGGCATGTGGTGCTTATCCTGGATCTCCACTGGGATCCAGCTGAGCTGAGACACATAACTAAGAAAAGGAATGGCAGGAACAATACAGAGAGGCTCACTGAAAAGTACTTCATAAAACAGCAAAGAAAATTTTTAAGTATTTGGAGAGGATTTGTCTTTTCTGGCAAAAAGAACAGAAACTTAACATCCAGGTGTCTCTAAGCCTACAGAAGACTCCTACAGAAAGATCCCCCTGCAGAAGACAGACACACAGCACCCCTCTCAGAAGACAGACACACAGCACCCCTCTCAGAAGACTCATAATGAGCACAGAACTTGCCATTTGAAAACACACAGTGCATTTTTATACTTTTTCTTTTCCTGTGGTTACCATTTACTCAGGATTATTTATATAAAAAGCCCGATAAGGCAGAACTGGGGGAAACGGGAAGCCATTCAGTTGACACACAAGCAACAGTCAATATATAAGCTAATGCAATTCGTTAAGACTGGAGTGATTTACAGTGAAGAAACAGAAAGGGCTGATCAAATATCTGACTTAGGCAACCTGATGATTCATCTGCACTAAACAGCGTAATCTCAATTATTTTGCTTAATTTTCCCTTAAAATATTCATGTGGAGAAAGGTGTTCACTGAGAACTGACTAAAACCAGTAGCCATCTGTCTGTCCTGAATAGCTGAACTCGCTGTCCACTTTTGTTTGTGGCTTGCTGTGACATCTCCCAACACTGCAGGACTGAGGACCTAGAAGAATTTACTAGCTGATAGATCTGAAAATTTGTCAGTTTTAAACCTGTCAGCTTTGTTATTTTTTAGCATGGCTACATTTTCTATTTGGAAAGAGTGGGAAACTAGAGGACTCCTGGGCTGAAGCCAGTGTCTTTTTGAAGTTACCGTCATCTCCAGGCTGGGCAGCCTCTGAATTATTAGTTCTGGGCCTCAGCCTAAGAGCAGCTCCTCTCACAGGACGTCTCCTCAGGCGGCTCTGGGGATCAGCGGTCACCACTACCCCAGTTATAATCCTCACAGAGTGCATTAGTGCTGTTTTCTAAACCACCAGTAAGCTGCCCTGAAAATAAAAAAGGCCGCTCATCATTCCTTTACTCTTAAATGCTATTTCAAATGCAATATTTAATCACTTTGAGAAGAAAACTGGCCATTTTAAATTACTATATAATAATATATGTGCTGCTTTACCTGAGAAATGTATAAAAGCACTTTCATATGTAACACACTGTGTGTTTAGGATGAGATTACCCATAAGTTCCCAAAGTTGTAGTAAAGCATTTTCTAAATGAGTTCATCTCCACTTTAGTCATATATCTTAACAACAGTGGCTACCATAATCTCTGAATTGTCATGTGACTTCTGTCAGGCAAGGAGTTTTAAAACTTGCTGAATCCATTTTCATAGGCATAACTCATACTTTGTGACTACCCTTGATTTGTGAGTGAAAAGCTACATTTTTACTGGGATTTTGACCAGCATTTTGGTCTATTTGTCATTCCTTCCTTTAGCAATAATTGCTTCAGAATAACTGAACCATAGCTGGAAAATGTCATTTCTTGAAGCTGAAGAAACCTGCCTCATTTGGCAGCTCATTTCATAGACAGATAGTCAGACCTATCTTCATTTGGCATGTACCAGATACAGAAGTAATGAGATCAAATTTGACGTTACCAGGTCAGCCTGTCCAGCATGGGTTTTCAGGGGGAGCTCCTTCCCATTAGTTTATGCGTATCTAGAATGTTAAAAAATGCTTCATCTCTAGATCGGAGTATCTGTGACCCGATGAGACAAATAGGGAAGATAAGACTCAAGGGAGTAGAACCTACAGTCTGAAGAGTTCTGTGGGATTGTGAACCAATAGGAGGGGAGACAACTTCCAGACACTTCCTGAGGGAGGGCTGGGACTATAGCTCAGTCCCAGAGAGCTTGCCCCGCATGTGTAAGGACCCAAGTTAAATTCCCAGCATCTAAAAGCAGAAAATTTAGCATCTCCCATGAGCAAGGAAGCTGGGTAGTAAAGATCTGACTGATTTTAACTGGCCAAGTCAAGCAAGTCTGTACTCCATGGGAAGGGAGACAATGACCTGATGAAATTTTGACTTTTGTTGTTGAGACACAGTGTGGCTCTGGCTGTCCTGGAACTCACTCTGTAGACCAGGCTGGCCTTGAACTCACAGAGATGGACCCATTTCTGCACCATATTGACAACCACAGAACCCCAACTGCACTGTAACTAGATGAGCTATGTCCCACAGTAAGGGATCCCTTCAGTTCCGCCGTCTGCTCTGCAGTGGCACAGCTGCAGGTCTGCTCTGTGCTGCCCACATGCCTGAGCAGGCAGGGAACCGTAAAGCAGCACCGCTTCGGCCTCAGCTTCCTCGGCTAACAGATGGAACTGGTGCCCTAGAGCAGGAGACTTGCTGAGGACGGCTGTTTGGTTGCCATTCAGAACCGCCCCTTTTTCTAATTTGCCCAGTTTCCTCTACACCAGTCAGCATTTCGTCTGTGTGTCCCAACAGAGTTGGAACGTTTCATTCACATGGTTCAAACACACTGCTACCCGATTCTGGAGATGGGTTCCCTGGAGCCCTCCACCCCACAGCAACAGGACTGGCCAGCTGGTCTCCAGCCTGGACAGTCTTCTTCCCAGAGCCAGCTGCCCCTTTACTTTACTAAGGGCGTTTCGTCCCCGTCCTCTCTTTGGTTTCTTTCTATCAGATGCTCATTTTTTTATCTCTTGATTTGTGCCCTTATTTGTGTAGAGTACTTCTCTCTGGCAATTTCCTGGATAAAGCAGATGGAAATCAGAATGTTTAAGATTTTGGGTTGGCTCAGCAGTTAAAAACACTGTATGTGCTGGCTAGTTTGTCAGCTTAATACAAGTTATGATCATGCCTCCAGTAAGACTGGGCTCTAGATGAGTCTGTAGGGCGCTTTCTTAATTAGTGATTGGTGGTGGGGGCAGCATTTGATAGGTGGGGCCATCCTTGGGCTGGTGGTCCTGGGTTCTATAAGAAGGTGGGTTGAGCAAGCCCTGAGGAGCAAGCCAGTAAGCAGCTCCCCTCCATGGCCTCTGCTTCAGCTCCTGCCCCCAGGTTCCTTCCCTGTTTGAGTTCCTGTCCAGCAATATGAATGTGTAAGTAAAATAAACCCTTTCCTCCCCAAGTAGCTTTGGTCATGGTGTTTCATCGCAGCAACTGAAAGCCTAACTAGGGCACTGCCCTACCAGAGCAGGCTTCAATTACCAGCACCCACATGGCAGCTCACAACCATCTCTAACTCCAATGCCCTGTTCTGGGCTTTGAGGGCACTGTGCTTGGAGCACAGACATAGACGCAAGCAAACCACCTATATACATGAAATATTGTTGGGTTCTTTTCAATTTTTTTAAAAAGAAAACTGGTAACTTTTTATTATGTGTGCACTGGGTTATAAACCCCCCCCCATCTTATTCTTCTAAAAGTTCAAGTTTGTTCATTTAGGCTGGTCTTCAATGCAATTTGGTCTTCAAATATATGCATATCCTAAAGTATTTACGTACATTTAAGAGTCAGTGATAGAAATCTCATGAAATCTCTGATAGTGTGGATAGCTTCACTGTAAGAGATTTTAAAAAGTTCCCACCTCCTCACTATAGCGGGCAAACTTCCTATTTGAGAGATCTCTTCTCTTGGAATAGCTGGTTCCTAAAGCATGGTAATCAGCTTTGCATTATGCTGATAAGTACCTAACGTAGACAACTTACAGGGAGAAGAGTGATTTGGGCTCGGTTTTGGAGGTCCGGACTGTGACTGACTGGCCCCTCTGCCTTTGGACAGGAGCATTTAGGAAGTGAGACCCTGTTTTGTTGCCAGGGCTGAAATGAGGGAAGGTGTGAAGCTCTACCATCCCCTTCAGGAGCTGTCCCCATCGACCGAAAACCCTTCCGGCAGGCCCCATGTCCTTAAGGTCCAACCACCTGCTGGTAGCACTGCTTCGGCAAGCAAGCCTCTCACAGGGGAACTGGGGAAACAGGAGCTCTTTCACACAGACGCGCATGGGAGAGTCTGATACTGTATAGTGACCGGTCTGTTCTGAGAAAGTACAGTGAGGCGATTTAGTCACTGCACAGCACGGAGGGCCACTTACATAGACGGACACAGCTACATGTCATTAGGCAACAGTACCTTGGTTGGTTGTTTTTATTTCTTTGAGATGGGTTCTGCTTGCCTCAAACTCTCTATGTAGCTTAGGTAGGGAGCAAAGTTATGATCGCCCTGATTCAGGCCAAGTCCTGAGCTGCAGCTGGCAGCACTGTGCACTTCACTCTCCTGAGAGCACTGCTGTGTGTGGTGTGTGGTGTGCTGTCCTCAGTCTCCTGAGAGCACTGCTGTGTGTGGTGTGTGGTGTACTGTCCTCAGTCTCATGAGAGCACTGCTGTGTGTGGTGTGTGGTATGTGGTGTGCTGTCCTCAGTCTCCTGAGAGCACTGCTGTGTGTGCTGTGTGTGTGTGCTGTGTGTGCTGTGTGTGGTGTGTGGTGTGCTGTCCTCAGTCTCATGAGGCCACTGCTGTGTGTGGTGTGCTGTCCTCAATCTCATGAGAGCACTGCTGTGTGTGTGCTGTTAATCAAGACAGCACTCGGCTACATACGAACAGTGAAACGTGGATAACCAAGACAGCACTCGGCTACATACGAACTGTAAAACATGTGGATAACCATGACAACACATGGCTACATATAAATGGTAAAGCATGGATATTTGGCCTCTATGGCTCTGGACAGCTTTGCAATTTGATTTCCAGTTGCTTTATTAGATCTTAAATAATATATCACCACAGGATGGCCAATAGCTAGACAGGAGGAAATAGGTGGGACTTCCAGGGGGAGAAAAAACTCTGGGAAGAAGAGAGATGGGGAGACACCAAGTCAGATATACAGAATAGAGAGAGAGAAAAAAAAGCCACATGGAGAAACACAGATTAATAGAGCAGGTTACTTTAAGTTATAAGAGCTAGTTGGGCACAAGCCGAAGAGTTCATAGTAAAAAGTCTGTGTTGTTATTTGGGAGTACAAAGGACTCGATATACAGACCTTTTAATTTTAATGTGCAGATTGTACTCTTCGACTGTGCTGTTTGTAGGTCGTTTCCCATAGGACCTTTCCATAGGGACCACAATCAGCTCTGTTCCGCTACCACTTCCCAAAAAGCACTCAAAGACATATTATTAATTAATTACAAATGCTCAACCACTAGCTCAGGCTTATTACTAACTAGCTCTTGCAACTTATATTATATTATTAACTTATATTTTTGGTTGTAAGCCTAACCTTTAACGGCTGAGCCATCTCTCCAGCCTGCTCTTAAAACTTAAATTAACACATTTCTACCTATGTGCTGCCCCAAGGCTTTTACCTCTCCTGTATGTCCTTTCTTTCCATCTGCTGGCAGCGACTCCCCTGGCTCCACACTCCTTCTTCCTAGCATTCTCTCTGCCCCATAAATCCTGTCTAGCCATCAGCCAATCAGCTTTTATTAATGAGAGCAATACATATTTACAGTGTACAAAGATTGTTCCACAGCACCCAAATTCTAAAAATTAGTTAACGTGATCAAACACACAAGTTTAGAAACCTTATTTTTTAAATGTGTTCCTGCATGTATTACCTGTGTACCACATTCATGCATGGTGCCTGGAGGCCAGAAGATATTCTGAGATTGGAGTTACAGATGTTTGTGAGCCACCATGTGGGTGCTGGGAATCAGACCTACCCAGGTCCTCTGGGGGAGCAGCCAGAGCTCTTAACAACTGAGCCACCTCTCCAGCTCCAACCTTATCATATTTCTAGCCACTCCTTGCTCTATTCTTAACCTTCCCTCCTCCCATGCCTGCTATAATAATGCTTCCTTTGTTTCTGCCTTCAAACACTTTGTCCTTCTCGATTGTACTTCCTGGCCAGCTCCCTGCCCTGCCCTGCTGCCTCCTCAGTGCATGCATAAGGACTGGAGAAGAGGGTATGACTGGATGAATGGCCTCACTGTAAATTCATGGCCCTTCATGGAAGGGTTTAGTGGTGTCTGGAAAGCTCAGTCTGATCACTTTTCTCCACTCAGACACGCCAGCATCTATTCTTCCTGGTTGAGTTTTAGGTAATGCCATGTTAAGTAGAGGAGGCCAAATGGCTACAACGAATGGACCCCAAAGTCCAAGTCCACACATCATTCACATAATTGCGTGTTCTATGTCGAGTCGGAAGCTCTTCTTCATCCAGATACTTTCTTGTGGCTCTGCCAATTCCAGGAGCTTGAGAAAATCTAGATAATCCAAGCAGAGCTGCTGTGTCCAGGGTCCAGTTCGCAGAAGAGGAAACACCAGGCAGAAGAACACCACTCAAGTAAAGGCTCCAATCTGACCGTGGCAGGCATGGCCTGCTCTAGAAGTACTCACTGAAAGAGGAGGAGAAAAGCAGTCTGCACCCAGGGACGGGATTGTGACAGACAAAAGATGGCCTTGTTCCCCACTCCACTGAGAAAGCAGAAGCTACCCTTAGAGACGCTCTGTTATCCATCTATTAGTACACCCACTTACTTCGACATGTCAAAAGTGTGTGCACACAGCAACCCCCAGTCAGAAAGTAAGAGTCCCTAAGCTTCTATCGAGAATATGGCTGGTGTGGGGCTCACAGCACGAATCTCAGACCATAAACACTGCTGTCCCTCAGTTGATGGCACTGACCTGCACTCCCATGTGCCCAGCTTTGTGAGCCTGAAGTCACCCCTGCTTTGGTGCTCTGGCCTACTCAGGTGCTCCTCTTCCTTCTCAACTGTTGACTTTTCTCATGTTTATCCGAGGTTCCCAAATGCTGAATTTCTTTGAAGCTGAGGATGTTTGTTGGCAGGTCTGTGTTGAGGCCTGAGATTCCCACGTTTGTAACAGACTTGCTGGTGACACAGATGTGGCCATCCTTGATGTAGCAAGACTCTCACAATGTATTTAAAGACAGAGTCTACTCACTTCTTTCACAGCAATACACTGCTAGGCTGAGGAATTTCCAGTCTATTTCTTTTGTGTGTGTGTGTGTGTGTGTGTGTGTGTGTCTATGTGTGTGGATATATGTCTGTGTGCCTGTGTGTGTGTGTGTGTGTGTGTGTGTGTGTGTGTGTGTGTGTCTGTGTGTGGATGTATGTCTGTGTGTCTCTGTGTGTCTCTGTGTGTGTGTGTGTGTGTGTGTGTGTGTGTCTGTGTGTGGATGTATGTCTGTGTGTCTCTCTCTCTCTGTGTGTGTGTGTGTGTGTGTGTGTGTGTGTGTGTGTGTGTTGTTCATCATGTACATGCAGGTGGATCATGTTGGGGGGAGGGCTAGAGGGACAGCTTTGTTTATTATTCCTCAAGCTGTACACCTTGGTTTTTTGTTTGTTTTGTTTTGTTTTGTTTGAGACAGGCTGGCTAGAAAGACCCAGGGATTCTCCTGTCCCTGCCTGCTCATCACTGAGGCCAGCGTGTTGGGAGAGTCTGCAGTCATTCTGGGGATAGAATTCAAACTATCCACTCAACCATTTCCCTGGCCCCCAGTGTATTTTCCAGTCCGGTTCCTCTGCCTATTTCAGAACTTTTCTTTCTAACTTCTCGGGGACCACATCTATATGGCTGCCTCCAACCCCTCCGAATGTCCAACTGATGGTCTTTTTTTAAAAAGTAGCTGTCTGGTGCTGGAGAGGTGGCTCAGCAGTTTAGTACTGTCTGCTCTTCCAGGGGACCAGGGTTCAGTTCCCAGCATCCATGTAGCAGCTCACACCTGTCTGTAACTCCAGTTCTAGGGGATCTGACATGCTCAGACATACATGCAGGCACATTTTTTAAAAAGTAGCTGTCTGGGGCTGTCTCTGACTCTTTTACTGGCTCTTGGGACCCTACTCTGAATACTGGGTCACCGTGCGCAGCTTTAATGCATGGGGAGGTGCATAGTCTTATGGAAAGTTGACATGGAATGTTTTGATATCCATGGAAGACATAACCTTTGCTAAACAGAAATGGAGGAGTGGATTGGAGGGGTGGGGACAGAGGGACTGGGGGAGAGGAGGGAGGGAGGGAAACTGCAGCCTGAATGTAAAATAAATTAATTACTAAAATAAGTAAAAAAATTAAAAGTAGCTGTCTCCTTTCTCTTGTATTATTTCCCTCTTACAATCATCCAGTCCTCCCTTTCTCTCTCTCTCTCTCTCTCTCTCTCTCTCTCTCTCTCTCTCTCTCTCTCTCTCTCTCTCTCTCTCTCTCTCTCTCATCAAGCTTCGAAATCCTGTTAAATTTCTCTATCTGCCTCCCCTTATCTCAGTCTCACCCCCTCCTCTTGGTCCCTAACACAGGTAGACCAATGTTTCTGAGCAACCACTGGCCTTGGACTCACTTTTTGGATCAGGCTCCCAGGTGCTGGGATCACAGGTGTGTGTCGTCACCCCTCTACAGCTGTCGCAGCTCGCCACTACCTTCTTTCTACCGTATCCGCTTTCCATCTCCGACGTTTACTTTCCTGCAGACGGTGCTTACAAAGCAAAAGCCTTCTTTCCTCCCTCCAAACTTCTAACGCCCCCCCCCCCAAAAAAACCCACACAACCAAAACACTGCCCCTTAAACACAAATCCTTCCACTTGGAGCCAGTGCTGCCTTTCGCTTCCAGCTGTCCCTGTCACTTGCCAACATGCCCAGCCTCTGGCGTCTCCCCTCGGTGTGCAGCGCAGCGTCCAATGGCCTCGGTCTAAGCCAGGCCCCAGGTCTCCCTGCAAAACTCCACCTCTTCCCAGGCCGATCCCTCGCGCTGCCCCGCAGATGCTCGCCCGCTCGCCCGGGGCCTCGGATCCCGCGGAGTGGTCTGTATTTTTCCACAAGGCCCGGCCGGGGCCGCGGTTCGGCTTCGCCGCTTCCTCTGGGAGGGCGAGGGTAGCTCGGGTGCTCGCCCGCGGATGTGACCGCGCGGGGTGCGGCAAGCCGCTCACTTTGCAAAACTCACGCTCGCCGGGACCCCGGCCCGACCCCGCTCCGCTCCGCTCGCCCCAGGAACCCCAGGCCGCCCCGTGCCGTTTGCACCGCATCCCGGCTCGCGACGCCGCCCTCCGCCGGCGGCCGGAGCTCCTCCCCCGCCCCGGGCCTCCCGAGAGCCCGGCCAGCCGATCCCGTCCCGGAAGGCCTCCCTCCCACCTCCCCGGCCCGGCGACCCCGGGGACCGCGGAGCCGCAGCCTGCGCGAGCCGTTTGGACCCTGCGCGGCCCCCGTAGCGCGGCTCCTCCAGCAGGTGGTTCTGGTCCTCCGCGGCCGCTCCGTCCGTCCGTCCGTCCGTCCGTCCGTCCGTCCGTCCCCCGCGGACCTCTGCTCGGCGTCCGCGTCCGCGTCCGCCGCGCCGCGACCCTCAGAAAGAAGTCCCGCGCGCCGCTGCGGGCGAGCGCCAGGCCTGCCGCTCCGCCCGCTCGCCCGCTCGCCGCTCGCCCTCCGCGCGCCCGCCCGCTCGCCCGCCCGCCCGCCGCCCGGCCGCGGGCCCGTTACTGCGGACGCCCCGCGCCCAACGCCCGGGGCTGCGCGGGAGCGGCGGGGAGAGGAGAGCGGCCGCGCCGCGGCGAGGCCCGGTGAGTCGGTCCGCGGAGCCCCGCAGCTCGCGGCTGAGGCGACGCGGCCGAGTGCGGCCTGAGGCGGGGGCCGGGCCGGGCCGGGCCGGGCCGGGCGGCGGGAAGGTGAGAGGGCCGCGGAGGTGCGGGCGAGTGCGGGCCGCAGGCCTCGTCCGCCCGGGCCGCGGGGGTGACAGGTGCGGCCGCTCGCCCGCTCGCCCGCTCGCCCGGAGCTTTCCTGGGCGCCCCCCTGACGCCCGTGTCGCTTGCAGGCTTGGACGCCGCGTCTCGGCTGCAGCTGGGGCTCGCCCGCCCTGCGCTCGTTCTCCGGGTACTTCGCGGACAAGTTTTGGAGCACCCGGAGCGGCTCGTGCGTGAGATTTGGCTCTGGTTCCCGGAGGAGGAGGGAGAGTGAGGGGCGGCCCCCCGCACCGCACCGCACCGCGCCGCGCCGCGCCGCCCTCCTCCCCTCCCGGCAGGCACAGGTAGACGGGCGGGCGGGCGGGGCGGGCGGCGGGCGAGCAGGGTCCCGGGCCGCCTGTGCTCTTCCCAGTCCGCCTGTGGTGGGGTCGCCGCCGGCGCTAGGGTGCTCGCACACCCGGGAAGTCCGGACAGGAGTTTATCCCATTGTCTGCCCCGCCCCCTCTCACGGCCCTGTTTCTCGGTCGGTGACGGGGTGGGGGGGAGTTGTAGCCAAAGACCTGCTGTCCCAGCGCCGGAAAACACAGGGTCCTGCGCCCTGCGCGCTTTACAAGGACGTGCTTGCACCTGTCACCAGAGTCAAGTTGAGCTGCAGCTCCAGAAATGTTGGAGACGCTATGGAAAACTCGTCATGCTGTCTTGAAAACCTTTCTAGGAACCTAGGGTTTCCCAACACTAGTTTATACCCCTGAAGCTGGTGAGTGGTTAAGGCCTAGTTAGTGAGATACTCATTAAAGATCAAAATAAACTTGCTTGTCCTAACCCAGGGGCTTCTAGCAAACACGGCAGAGCAGGAGCCTCCGCGTGGACCGGAGGGAATTCGTGACAGAATCCCCGTAGTACATTGTTTGGATTTGTTTAGAAAGAGTTTTCAAGCCACACAAAGAGTTGCTGCTCACAGAGGGGAGGCTGTACTAAGCGCTCTCTCTCTCTCTCTCTCTCTCTCTCTCTCTCTCTCTCTCTCTCTCTCTCTCTCTCTGTGTGTGTGTGTGTGTGTGTGTTGTGTGTGTGTGTGTAGGGGGTGGGGGGTTCGGGGTATACCTTGAAGTTTATGTCATTTGCAGTAAGTGTGTTGGAAGCAAAGCTTCAGAATAAACTTGGCCCTTGGTGCCTATGAATCTTAAGTTTTAAGAAGTCAGAATGATAGGTACACAGATTCATTTCATGCTCATTTGTAATTTGGGGGAGGGAATGCTTGTCATCAAACCCAGGACCTTTCATAGTCTAATTCATCCATTTGTTGTTTTTAATCCATTAGATTTGACCAAGGCCTCTAGCTGGAAGTTGTTGGTATACACCTGCATTCCCAGGACTCAGCAGGCTGGGGCAGGAGGATTGAGAGTTTGGTCCCAGTCTAGGCTGCAGAGAGAAATCCTGTCTCAAAGCACAGAGCCACAGTCGCCAAAGGCATTTACATTTCAGATTCTTTTTGGATCAGGCTAACTGGTTGATAGTATTAACACAGACGATAACTACTGTTCATTTTTTAAAGGGATAAAAATGATGGTTCTTGAGTGAAAATGAAGTTAGTGAGTTACCCTGGACGAGTTCTTTCCTGACTCTAGTGAGGTCATAGAGGAGGGGGTCATAATGGCTGTGGCCCTTCACAGACACCAAGAAGATAGAACATTTATCAGTCTTGCTGGTTGCAGCTTAGCCTACTGTTTACTACAAACAGTTTATCTCAAACCCACACCTCTTAAAAATCACCACTTGACACAGAGCCAAAAACTTCCTACAAAAACAAGATTTCCTAGAGAAAACAGTTGTAGGAATAATTGGTTGTGATGGTGCTTTTAATGCAACAGTTTTGAACTGACGGTTGCTCGTGTACATGGCACTCTGCACCCTCGTGTTCCCAGTTGAGAAGCACACATTTCAGCACACACCTGGGTATAGCACTCAGTATCTGGAAGATGTAATTAGGCCCCAGCCAGTAAGAGTGATGTCATTATTTCTTTTTGCTGAGACAAGTTTCCTACTGTGTAGCCCAGGCTAGCCTTGAACATAGGACCTCCCTGCCTTGGCCCTGCTAGTGCTGAGACTGCAGATATGCACATTACAACTGACTGATAAATTTATCTGTTGGTGTGTGCGTGCCCAGTCCTTTATGTTTTGTGGAAAAAATAGGGAAGAGATCCGTGTTCTTCAGCATTCTGAAGTCAGGACAGTAGGGAGCTAGAAACAATGATGGCTATTTGCTGTTTTAAGGAGTAAATGTAAGGGTAGCAATGTCTGATTGAGTGTAGATCAGAGTTGACTTGCAACAGGACTCAATTTGAGATGGAGAAGCTTTAAGTGGAGGAGATGTTCTAGAGCAAAGGAATGGTGTAGGTAACGACAGGAACAAGTAACAAGCAACAAGAACTGTGTGTTCTTGAGGGACATGGACAGTCTGAGGAATCACTATAGAAATGTAACATGAGCAGTAATGTTTAGGAAGCAGCTAGCTGGATTTTAGAGTATGGAGTATAATGCAGTGTTTGTTGTTCTGTAGCCTCAGTTAAAGTAACAGAACTATGAGATGGGCTTGCATGTGATAGATAATCTGCATGTTTTTATTGTAAACTTAAGTTTCTTTTGATTTTTCCCTGCAACATTTTGTAAATTATCTTGTGAATGTCTTCAGTTTTTCATCAACACCTTCTACTAGCTTTACAATTTTATTTCGTAGAAGAAAAGTTTACTATTTATGTTCAGTAGTACTGGAAAGCAAAGCAGCTGTCCTATACTAAGCTACACCCCAACATTGAAGTTGTTTTTAATGGAAGACTCCAAGGGTAGAGAGGAAAAAATACAAAACTATACTTAGATTTTTAAAGTTGACTTTATAGTATTTTAGTAATATATAAATGTCTGTATAGTAAACACCATATTTATGGACTACCTTAGTGGAAGCCATTATTCTGCAATTTAAGTTGTGTGCCTTAACTATGTGGTATATATAGATGAGTATGTAATATCTGGATTTAAAGAACTAAGTATGCTTGAAAGAGGATGGGAGGAGAGGAAGTGATGCTGTCTTACTCTCGGGTGTGACTGGAGGTGGAGATGCTGAAGCTGAGGACATAAGTCTAAAGGAGCACAAACCCCAGCCACACCCTGCAGGACCAACGTTAGGACCTGGGATGTCTGTGGGAGCTGTGGGAGCTGGGATGTCTGTGTGAGCTGTGGGAACTGGGATGTCTGTGTGAACTGGGATGTCTGTGTGAACTGTGTGAACTGGGATGTCTGTGTGAACTGTGGGAACTGGGATGTCTGTGTGAACTGTGGGAACTGGGATGTCTGTGTGAACTGTGTGAACTGGGATGTCTGTGTGAGCTGTGGGAGCTGGGATGTCTGTGTGAGCTGTGGGAGCTGGGATGTCTGTGTGAGCTGTGGGAGCTGGGATGTCTGTGTGAACTGGAATGTCTGTGTGAGCTGTGGGAACTGGGATGTCTGTGTGAGCTGTGGGACCTGGGATGTCTGTGGGAGCTGGGATGTCTGTGTGAGCTGTGGGAGCTGGGATGTCTGTGTGAGCTGTGGGAGCTGGGATGTCTGTGTGAGCTGTGGGAGCTGGGATGTCTGTGTGAGCTGTGGGAGCTGGGATGTCTGTGTGAGCTGTGGGAGCTGGGATGTCTGTGTGAACTGGAATGTCTGTGTGAGCTGTGGGAGCTGGGATGTCTGTGTGAGCTGTGGGAACTGGGATGTCTGTGTGAGCTGTGAGAACTGGGATGTCTGTGTGAACTGGAATGTCTGTGGGAACTGTGGGAACTGGGATGTCTGTGTGAACTGTGGGAACTGGGATGTCTGTGTGAACTGTGGGAACTGGGATGTCTGTGTGAGCTGTGTGAACTGGGATGTCTGTGGGAACTGTGGGAACTGGGATGTCTGTGGGAACTGGGATGTCTGTGTGAGCTGTGGGAGCTGGGATGTCTGTGTGAGCTGTGGGAACTGGGATGTTTGTGTGAACTGTGGGAACTGGGATGTCGGTGTGAACTATGGGAACTGGGATGTCTGTGTGAGCTGCTGAGGTAGAGGATGTACCACTGTTGGTCTTGAGTACAGTCAGAGTCACAGAACATACCTATCATCCCAGTGCCTGGAGGCCAGCCTGGGCCTCAGAGGTTACTCTGGGTTAGATACCTAGAGAGAATCCAGGTTTCAAAAAGAACAGGGACCACGTGAACTTAGCTTGAGAAGACGAAGTAGAACCATTTTTTGTCTTAAATATATTTACTATATTAAAATTTAGCATGCTTAAAGTAATTTATTATTGCTCAGGTGACTGCCACTGTCCTGTCCTTTTTTGACCCTTAGCCTTGAGCAAACTAGGGGTCACCATTACTCATGAGCTTTTTTCTCTCTTTGCACCCAACCCTCTTAAAGTGACTAACATGTGAGCTGTTGCTGGGGTACAGCTTCTTAGTCGGGGTGCTTTGTCTTGTGGACAGTTACTGTTGGCTCTTCTCAGTCCAAAGATTTATTCTAATGTTCCCTTTGTGATTTGCCTTTTGTAATTGTCACTTATTCAGGAAATACTACAGACCTAGTCCTGCTGGGCAGTGGTGGCGCACTGGGGAGGCAGAGGCCAGGGAATCTCTCTGAGTTTGAGGCCAGCCTGGTCTACAAAATGAGTTCCAGGATAGCCAGGGCTACATATTCAAATCCTGTCTCAAAAAAAAGGACCAGCTGTAGCTGTTGGTCTCAGGTAGAGCCATGCACTCAATAGGTCTTGATGGAGCTTTGCTGACTGACTGCCCAATTCCTACTTAATAGCTAAAACCTTTTTTTTTGGGTCGGGGGTATGGGGGAGTTCGAGACAGGATTTCTCTGTGGCTTTGGAGGCTGTCCTGGAACTTGCTCTTGTAGACCAGGCTGGTCTCGAACTCACAGAGATCCACCTGCCTCTCCCTCCCAAGTGCTGGGATTAAAGGAGTGTGCCGCCACCGACTTTTTTTTTTTTTTAACCTAAAACCTTTTTTCTTTCATTTCAAAGGTTAAAACCTTATTAGTTTCTAGATGGGGCAAGTGTTGGTTTGAATTTCAGAACATATTTTGCAATGGAATTGTCATGTGTACTTACATTTTAGTTGTGCCAGGTCCTAACTCCTCTTCAAGAGGTGTCTTAGAATAGATATTTATGAGCATTTAACTCATGCAAGACATTACAGCTAAATATACCAGGAAGTGCTGACATTCAAGAGCTTATGCTGCCGCTGTGCACAGCTCACACGTGCTGACCTACTGGGAATCGGTGCTGCTCTCCCCATTTCGCAGAGGAGGAAGATAGTGGGTAGCTTGGGGGTATACTCTGAGGAACAACAGATCAGGCTTGACTCAGCTCCCTGGCCTCCAGGCTGAGCTCTTGGCTTAGTAACCTCTGCTCTTTGACATCAGCCTTTCTAACACAAAGGAAAAAGACATCTTACTGTCTCAAACTGGAAAGAGACCTGTGAGTGTACATATAGAGCTAATGGAAGAAATACTTTCATATTTTTAAAAAATTGTTATCAGGAGACATAGAACTGTAAGTTACCAAGACAGGCACTAAATACTAAATTCGTATAAACTCAATAATTCAAATTTATTCAGAGTTTCTAACATCAGCTGTTTTAAACTGATGACAAAGCTCTGGTTGACAATATGTTTGCATTGTCTAAGCATGACCTTGTAGATAAATTTTTGTGCTACTAAAATGGCATGTAGCTACCAAAGGCGGGAAAGTGTCAGTGTAAAGATGTCACACGAATAATAAAAACCCAGAGACAGATATTGGGGTTCAAGCTGAAAATCAGAAAAGCAAAGCAGCCAGGCCACTCGCTCTTACCTCTACCTCTGCCCGAAATGGGTGATCCTGTCTCCACAAGTCCTCAGAGTACAGTGCACACTGCACTACTCTCCAGCCAGCCTCAGACTATAATCCTCTCCCTCTGTGGAAACTAAATCTCATGTCTTTTATGCCTCCCTAGTGCTGGGATTAAAGGCCTGTATCCCAAGTGCTGAGATCTCCTTTGTGTGAACTGTTCCTCTTTTTAAACTGATTCACATTCATGTAGCTCTGGGTGGCCTTGAACTCACAGAGATTCATCTACCTCTGTCTCCTGAGTCCTGGGATTAAAGGTATGGCCACCACTGCCTTGCTATATGACTGGCTGGCTTTGCACTCTGAACCCTCAGGCAAGCTTTATTAAATCATAAACAACATATCACCACATAGAGGGTTAAGGCAATTGCTTATAATCTGCTCATAGAAGATGGGGCTTCCACTCCTGAGCTGCTCTTCCCTGTGCTGTGCGCCTTGTTCCTGGGGCAACTGCAGCATAGCAGCACCAACTCACAGTGGCTCCATGGCTCAGCCGAGGGCTTGCAGTGATCCCAGCTGCCTTTCCAAGGTGACAGGACAGCACGTGTAGGAGGAACCAGGAACCACCCAACACCAGAGGAGGCTCCATGCATCTGAAGGTGACTGTCCCAGAGGTGGTTACTTCCCTAGGGCTTTCTTGGTCTCTCAGAGATCTGAAAGAAACTTTACCTGAAGATAAACTGGAAACTGCTTTATGCCATAGAAAGAAATCTCTGAGCCTTGGAGAAATGTTTTAGAATAAATATTTGTAAACATTTAACTCATATAGAACAATCCAAGCACAAAATTTGTGGTTTTGCTATCAATTCTAGAATGGAAAGGAAATGCCTTTAAAATATGTCACCATGAAGCTAAGGTTATATTGCAGTAACAGTCGGAAAATCCCAGGAGCTTAAAGTAGCACAACTTTAACCCACATGCCTCCTGGGGTTATTAAAGGGTTAACTCACTGTGACTTCAGAGTCTCTGAAATCTGGCTAAGAGAGCCAGCCCCATCCCAGTGTGGCATATGCTTCCAGGAATTTAGGAGGGGAAAGAGAACATGGAGTCGCTTAAAGCTGGTATCTCAGGTTAAAGAATTGCTTCAGTGGGTAAGAGCACTTAACAGCCCTTGCAGAGGACACAGGCTTGGTTTTCACCACACACACAGGGCCCACAACCATCTGTGCAGCAGTTCTAGGGGACCCGGTGCCCTTTTCTGGTCACTGAGGGCTCAGCTCCTGCATGCACTGAGCATATAAGTCACTTACTCTCAGCATTTTGGCCAATTATTAACTACACTCCATTCTAAACAAAAGATTCCCTCTCCAAGGCTAAGAGCAGTACTGATCGAGGTGGTTTGTCATGCCTTTTCAGCAAAACAACAGTAGTAAGTCCCCCAGGGCCTATGATCTCATCAGCCATAGGCTTTAGCCAAAGTTGACCATACTAGGCATGAATTCTGTGTATGAGGGAATGTAAGCTCTTTATTTTTTAAATTAGTTGTCAGGTCTCAGTCTTTATAATCAAACTTGAGCATTTTGAATGTAAGAATGTTCTTTTGTTTTCTTGGAAGTCCATGATAAACGTAGCTGCAGTGCGGGTCTCTGTGTATAATGGAAAGTTCTGCTCCTCCTCTTCCACGGCGGCCCACAGTGCTTTAGGACTTCCCTGTGCGTGTGTACATGCACACCACAGAAGCATTTACAGAGAAGCAAAGTCAAGGATGGTAAAATCAGATGTGGGAATGAGCATGGTGTGTGATTGTTACCAATGAGATAAATAAAACCCACATCTTAATTTTATGTTGTTTACTTAAGTTAAAAATATGTTAATGCCAATGAAATGTGGGTACAAATCCAGACACTACCAAATCTGATGTCAGGAGCAACGCATGTCGTGTTTTCTCATCGTCTCCTCTTCTCCCTGCCCGCAGGAGGTGCTGCTGTAGAAAGCCATCTGAACCATGGCTTCAGCAGTCCTTAGCTCTGTTCTCACTACTGCCTCTCGGTTTGCCCTGTTACAAGTTGACAGTGGCAGTGGTTCTGATTCTGAGCCCGGAAAAGGCAAAGGCCGGAATAATGGGAAGTCTCAAACTTTGGGAAACAAATCAACTACAAATGAAAAAAAGAGAGAGAAAAGAAGAAAAAAGAAGGAACAGCAACAGAGTGAAGCAAATGAGGTAGCTGTTGGAGTTCTTTGTCTGTCTCCCTAAGACTGTGAGCACACGATGTAGCCACACTGGTCCAGCCAGCGTTGTGACCCATCTCTGGAGCAGAGCTACTTGGTGAACACACAGCCACCTGCACCCAAATGCAGTGAACACTTACCCCAGAGCAGCTTGTGTGTTCGTGTTCTTAAGTTAAAACATAAGTCTCAAAAGTAGGCAGCCCGTGCCTGGAGCCCCAGCTTTTCAGAGACTGAGCTGACGGGTTCCTTGAGCCAGCCTGGACAGGGTAGTGAGACTTTGTGAAATGAACAAATTAATAAATTTATAAGTAAAGACAAATAAAACCCATAAATTTTACTTAAGATTATAAGTTAATATAATGAGTATTTAGATGATAAGTAATTTTAAAATTAAAATCATTAGCATTGGTGCATTGAATTTAATATATTTTGTGCTTATTTTATAGCTCAGGAATCTTGCTTTTAAGAAAATTCCCCAGAAATCCTCCCACGCCATTTGCAATGTCCAACAAGAGCAGCTTCCCTTGCCAACCCCAGCACAGAAGGAGTCTCGGGAAGAAAACTGGCAGGAGTGGAGACAGAGGGATGAACAGGTACCTTGCTTTGTCTCTTGAGTCTGTGGAGCTTTAAGATGGCAGCACTCTGAGTCCTGTCTCTGGTGTTCTAAACAGCTGTTAGTGTTGGATGGCTCACAGGTGCGGCTTTGACCAGAGGCTGCGGCTAGTGTGTGTATTGTATGTTAGATCTGTCAGTGCAAAGCAGTTGAATGTATGTTTGTGGGTTCTGGGAATCAAACCCAGAGTTAGGGTATGTGTAGCATGTGCTCTGCCCTTGAGCTACAACCCTGGCCCTGGTTTTTGTGTTTCCTTGTTTTGTTTTTTAATTCATTTACTGTTTACAAATGAAAAGAGTGTGAGGAACATAGAGAAATATAATCAACTTACTTCAAATTTTTGAAGGACTGTCTTTGCTTCTTATCATGCTTTAGGCCACGTGCCTGCACAATGAGAAAGTCTTAAGTTAAAGGCAGATTCCAGGGAGAGCGATGGTTTTGTTTTCCTTGTTGTTTTGTTTGTTTGTTTTACACTTTTAAGTTTCATTTCTATGCCAAGACCAATCTGGTCTGTGTAGTGAGTTCTGGAACAGCTAAACTATACATAGTATAGTCGGGCTCACAAAAAATGACATGGAGACTTATCATTAATAGTGGAAGCTCAGGCTGGGCGTTGGTGGCACATGCCTTTAATCCCAGCACTCGGGAGGCAGAGACAGACGGATCTCTATGAGTTCGAGGCCAGCCTAGTCTCCAGAGCAAGTGCCAGGATAGGCTCCAAAGCTACACAGAGAAACCCTGTCTCGAAAAACAAAAACAAACAAACAAACAAAAAAAGGATTTTAATGCAAATTGACCAGCTTTGTTCAGAGTAAATTTTTTACTTTTTTGTTAAGATCATCATATTTTAGATATTGATTTATATATTCTTTTTATGTGACTAACATACATAAATCCTGTTTTTACTTTATTATTATTTTCATTATATAATGATTGTTTTAATGTTTATGGAGTTTTCCCTGAATGCATGTGTGTGCCCCACATGTGTGCCTAGTGCTTGCAGAGGTCAGAAGAGGGTGCCAGAGCCCCTGGAACTAGAGTTACAGATGGCCGTGAGCAGCCATGTGGGTGCTGGGAGTCTAACGTGGGTCCTCTGCAAGAGCAGCCAGTGCTTACTGAGCTGCCTCTCCATCTCCTGTAATTAAATTGTAAAGTGCTATTTCCTGATAACAGTTCATTTGAATTGAGTTCATCTCAGTTTTTATAGATTATTGTTTAGAAGATGCAGTTTACTGTAACTTACTTAGATCCTTGCATGTACTCTTTGTGGTGATATTTTGTTTATGATCTAACAAATACAGCTTGCCTGAAGATCAGTGTGCAAAGCTAGCCACACTAGTTAGTCCTAGAGGCCAGGCAGTGGTGGTGCACACCTTTAATCCCAGCACTTGGGTGACAGAGGCAGGCGGATCTCTCTGTTAATTCAAGGCCACCCTGAGCTACATGAAATTGATCCAGTCTAAATGAGAAACAGCTGACACAAAGATGATCTCAGCACTTGGGATCCCACGCCTTTAATGCCAGCACTAGGGAGGAATATAAGGTGGGAGGAGACAGGAGCTCAGTGCAGTCTGAGGTTTGGTGGAGACAGATGCAGTCTGGAGATGCAGTCTGAGGACAGGATCACCGTTTCGGTCTGAGTGTTGGTAGAGGCAAGAACTCTCTAGTGACTGGCCGCTTTGCTTCTCTGATCTTCAGCTTTAACCCCAATATCTGTCTCTGAGTTTTTATTATTACGACCAAGAAGAATTCTCGCTACTACTCTCATTTGTCATTTTAATTCTCATTGTATTTTTATGTTAGTGCTTTTCTGTGTAAAGCCAACTTGTTTTGCTGTTTTTGTCTCAGCATAAGATTAGATGAGATACTTTCAAAAGGGTGATTTCAGTTAGAAAGAAAAGTTTAATTTGTAGAATTCAATATTAACAGTTTTCTAGTTAAGATACTCTTTTATCTGGAACACTCAGAGGCCAGAGCTGGCAGACACCACACTGCAGACTGATATCAGGTGGTTAAACCTTTCTTGAGGTATCTGAAGGCAATGCCTACAAGAACAGAAAGACCTGGCTCACTTCTGTGTCTGGGGTAGTTCAGCTTGGGTGTTGGTGTGGTACTGTGTCAGAGTAGTGGGAATCTCAGGTGTCCTGCTGAATCAGGGGATATCGGAATAGTTTGTTTGAAGTATTAAGTGAGGGGTTTGTGAGAGAAGAAACAGACATCTGTAGCATATATAGACACAAATATGAACTCAAAATAGCAATGAAAAAGGAAATAGAAATTTCAAAAATTAGGAGTTACACTTTTATACAATACAGGTTCCTAGGATAGCATGGTTAGATAAGTTTGGAGAAGTGATAACTTTTCATTTAAAGTGCATTCTTTTTCTTTTCCTGTGTGTATTATCATATATCAAGGTTATTTTGAGAGTATGGTATAAAACTGTTTATTCTGAAACTTTTTTTAGCTGACATCTGAAATGTTTGAAGCTGATCTTGAGAAGGCATTGTTGCTGAGTAAATTAGAATATGAAGAGCACAAACAGGTACTTAGATATTTACCAATGTAAACATTTAAAACTTTTAAGTGGCCAAAGCTCAGGTCAGTCCTTCCTGGATGTATATAAAATTTCTCCTTTAGGGCTGGGATGTAATTTGGTATTAGACCCTGGAACTACAAAAAATAAAGTTTGCCCTAGAAATCCATGATAGGATTCCTTCCTCAGATCGTGAGGGACAGAAAAGGTGAGCCACACTTTGTCTGATGACTTGGAATGTCTAGTTTCTCCAAGCAAGATGAAGCAAACAAAAGAAATGAAGTTAATGCCAGATGATTTGTGTTCATTTTAAATGAACATAGAATATAAGCCCATTTAGGGATCTAAGGGGTGCTCAGTGGACAAGGGTATGATTAGCACACATGAGGCCCTGGTCCACTCACTAGTGCTGCTCCCTCCTCAAAGGTAGACTTAAGAATTAAGGAGATGGGAGCGCTGCAGGGCACAGGAGCCACTGAAAGGCTTCCTGCCGGAGAAGCGTGCAGTACAGACAGAGCTCACCCCAGGACTGACTGCCATTAGCACTGGCCATTGTGCATCTCTGACCAGAGGGAGAGTATGTGAAAAGTAACTGGGTTCCAGTTCCCGTGGTCAATTGTGAGATTTGGTTTATGAGACATATTGGTAACATTTATTAGGATTTTTGTTGTTCACGAGTTCATTCGCGTTATAACTTAATGCCCCCTGTCATGATTACAGTCTTTTTGGCTGTGCCACAGTCCACTGGTGCCTCTATCCCAGGAGAAAGGAAGACAGGAATAGAAACCACAGCAGATGATTTCTCTGAAAAAAAAAAGAAATTGTCAGTCAGGTGGCCTATGTACCCTGTATACTTTATTTCCCATGTCCTTATTCCTTGTATACTAAGTAATTGAAACAATTATGACCAAAAACAGGGCTTGGAAAGATGGCTCAGAGCTTAAGAGCACTGCTGTCCTTCCATAGGACTCAGGTTCAATTCCCAGCACCCACAGGGAGCTCCAGGCCCAGGGGATCTGACACCCTCCCTGGTCTCCGGAGGTGAGACACAGGCATAATGTGTAGAGTGCACTTGCAGCCAAAAAACAAAAGAATGATTGTAACCAAAATGGTTAGGTGTCCACTTAGATAAAAATCCAAGCTAGTATAAAAGTGAATACAACACACTTCACTGTGATTGAACCACTTACATGGGCTTGAAGGTTATATTTGGCAAGGTACTCCTTTATTTCTGAATTAATGCATAAGATTTTAAGTTATAGAATATTACCATACTGTAACGATTGCCCATTGTTGGGTGTATGTTGTTGTTCTGAAGCTAAAATGATGAGCTGTTCAGGAGTGGAACAAATGGTGTGGATGAAATGTCATGATCCCAGCCAGTTTTCTTGCTAAATTCACAGACCCAGCACCAAAGCATGGATTTTGTCAGACAGTAATGACTCTCAGAGAATGGAAGTGTTATTTTTGAATGTAAAGGCAGTTTTGTATAATTGTTAGTGTGTTCATGGAGTTTACAATTCAGTATTTCAATCAAATAACCATAAGTGTGTGTGTGTGTGTGTGTGTGTGTGTGCAGGCATGCAGGCACATGGGTGGGGAGGCCAGAAATCAGCACTGCGTGTCTTCTTCCGTCTCTCTCCATCTTATTTTGTGACAGGGTCTCTATTAAAGCTGGAGCTCACAGACTCCACTAGATTGGCAGCTGGCAAGCCCCAGGGCTGCTCCTGCCTGCCCTTCCCCCAGCTCTGGGATCCCAGGAACTCAGTGCTGCTCCAGTTGTTCTTACTTTACACGAGGCTGGGGATGAGTGCCAGTGCTCACACTTGCACAGCTAATACCACCTGGTCCATGTCTACCCGGTCCCCGCCCTGAGATTAGCCTCACCTGTGAATTTGTATAACAAATAATGAAAGTCTGGGTCATTTGCTGGCTCACGTCTATAATCCCAGCACTGATGAGGCAAAACCAGGAGGATGTCACAGCATCAGGCCAGCTGGGGCTGTATAAAGTTGGATTGCATAGTGTGTACTAATCCAGATTGGGCCACAAAACGAACTCATGTCTCAAACACAGAAAAGAGGAAATGAGGGATGCTGTTTTCTGTCCTTTTCCATTGGGCACGCACCAGGTGCTTATCAAATGGGAGAACTGTTCCTTAGCACATGAAGGTAAAGACAGTCTCAGCCCTGTGCTTAGTTCAAGAGACACGCAAATGATCCCCCACTAGTGCTGAGAGCAGAGCAGCAGCAGCTTCTCAGTGCCTGTCAAGAGGACTTCGCAAAGTCTCACTGGGTGTGCCAGTGCTCACCAAGCAGTAGGTACCCTCAGGGATGATGTGCTAATGTGTGAGAAAGTGCTCCGTGTGAAATTGAGTGAGTGATCGGGGAAGCTTGAGTATGGATTGGGAGGAGAGGCGTCTAAACACACCTGGGCGTGCCTTCTCCTAAGGTACTGCTGTTTCTTTTAAGTTGATGTCACCTGAAATTAGGTGAAATTAGAGACTCACTGTCCAAGCAAAAGAAGAGAAAGGAAATGACAGAAATACAAAGGGCAAAGAGATCCTTAGGAAATAAACTCAGCAAGACCTAGTAACTAACTGAGTGGCTCATTTGCATATAAGATGTGGGTTCTAACTGACAGCTGTGCAGAGGGCAGTAGAGCCAAGCACATAGTAGAGGACCATGTGGGAAGCCAGGGTTGTTGGTTGAAGAATAAGCACTGTGTGGCAGAGGGTGTTGAGCACTGCAGCTGATGTCTGCACATAGAGAAATCGTTAGTGAAAAGGGGGAAACTTGGATATTGAAGAGCATATAAGAGTAGTTAAGAATGGGTAGCCTGGATAACAGCCATGTTCTTACTAGGAGGGTTGGGAAAAGAAACAATGGATACTTGAGTCATTACAGTGGATAGAGAAAACCATTTTTTTTTAATGTATGGAGTTGGGGGCTGGTTCAGTGGTTAAGAGCACTAGCTGCTCTTCCGGAGGACCAGAGTTCCATTCCCAGCACCCGCATGGCAGCTCACAACACCTGTAACTCCAGTTCCAAGGGATCCAATACCCCCTTCTGACCTCCTTGGGTACCAGACAAGGGTTTAGGCAACACCCCTACATGTAAAAATAAAAACATCTTTAAAAAACAAGAGTTGGTTAAAAAATACTGTCTTTTAGATTTGGTCGTTAGGAGAAAGCTGATCTTAATGTTATTGTCAGAACAACAGAATAACCCAGTTCAGGGAATGAGACTGGAAACTGTAGATTATTCTCTTAAATTTAGTCTTGAAGGAAAGAATAATAAGTTGTCAGTAGGGGAGGTTTACAAATCAGTCTGTATTTTTACTTTAATGTTTTCAGTTGAGAAGATGAACAGTAACTATATAGGAATTTTCATACATTTTGGCTGGCCTAAGTTTTCAGTTTTTTATTTGCCTTTAATTTTTAAAAGTAAAACATTAAGAAACATATTGAGGAGTTGATGTTATGCTTTATAAACCAAACTTAATTACTGTTGGTAATTCTTTTTAGGATTATGAAAATGCTGAAAATGCTTCAACTCAGTCAAAAGTTATAAATAAAAAAGATAAAAGAAAGAACCAGCAGGGAAAAGACAAACCTCTCACAGTGTCCCTAAAAGATTTTCAGTGTGAAGGTAAAGTATGTGCAACCCTTGCTACACCAGCGCTGTGTTAACTTGTCTTTTTGTCTCTTCTTAGATGTGGACTCTTGTACCCCAGGCTGACTTCATACCGAGGGTCCTCCTCCTGCCTTTGCCTCAAGATCACAGGCACGGGTGTTCCATGTCTAGTTTATGTGGTGCTGGGGATCAGACCAGAAGCTGCTTATACTGCCCAAGAATCTACCAGCTGAGTCTTTTATAGTTAGGAGTCCTTCACTGATTTTGGTTTGGCTTGATTACCATGTAGAGTATAAAAATATAAGCCTGTGTGAGTTCATTTTGTACTGCTGTGTCAGGTAATTTCCAACAAACACAAGTGCACTGGCTCATGGTTCTGGAGATGAGAAAGTTCGGTGTCGAGGTGTCAGAATCTGTCAGTGCCTGCTGCTCAAATGGTAGAAGACAGAAGGGCCAGAGAGAAAGTGCTGTGTAACCTCCTGAGGAGATGAGGGCAAGGGTCTGTTCAATCAGGAGAGGGCACCAACAGCAGACCAGGAAGACAGCTGCCTTCAAGTCTAGCTTGCTGGACCAGTGAGTTCATTGGGCTTCCTTACAGAAGCATGGGGGAGAGGTCGCTTGTAGGGACACAGGTGAGTCTTTGAAAGCTGCATCACCAAAGCCACTCCAGCAGCTCACAAACACTGCACCCTGAATATCACTGTGTAACCTGCAGGCGGCTCTATCTAAACCACTTCTGCTGTGTATGTCACCTCAGGACAGGCCTTGCAGGGCTTCCAGAACTGCAGGCATCTGTCTCCCTCTTCCCTCTAGGAAATTTTTCCTCTAAGTTAGTGATTGTATCATCCACTCTGTAACTTTCTTGTCTAGCTGTTGAATCAATTCAATAATTTTCTTGTATAGGTCTTAAAGTCCTTTATCTCTTTATTTGGATTTTCTTGATTGTTTTTTAAAGAGGCGTTCTGATGTATTTTTGGCAATTCAGGAACCTGGTCATCCTTGTTCTCTGGTACAAAGAAGCTGTCAGCTTGTGGGTGGTGTCCAAGGGGATCTTCGGCTGTGGATTTTGAGTGTCGTTGTTTGTGTGTGACCTTCAGTTTTTAGTCTCAGGTGCTCCCCACTGTTGTACATTTATTTTATGTGGGTCTCATTTTGGGCTTATGATTGGGGGGAAGGCAAGTTCCTTACAAGGTGAATGGTGCGGCTCTCCTGACCTTGTGCTTCCTCTGTAGATGCTGCTGCCGAGCTGCACCCTTGTGCTGGTGGATTAAGGGGGCTGAGTTCTAGTACCATAGTCCCTGGCTCTTGGTCAGATCACCTGTCCCCCAGGCACTGGCATGGGAAGGGAATGGTGCACTGTGGCTGTTTCTCAGTTTCAGATCCCTGTGCCCATTGTAGCATGTGCTTGAGGTCTGCTGTGGTGTTGTTTCTTCCTTGGCGTTGAGTTGAGCCTCCTGAATCTGGCACTGCACACATTCATTCTGAGGGTCACATTGTACCAGGTGCCCGCCACGGTGCTTCCCTGACAGCGGCCACCTTAGCGTGTGACACTGGCTGTGCTTGAGATCCCATTTCTGTCTCTTTGGCACTCTGTATTGTAACCATTCTGCCCCCAAACTCCTGGTCTCACAGACACTCACCACCATCTTCCCAGGCTTTTGGTGAAAGTTTCTTAGAGCAGGAAGTATAATGTGTTTCCAGAGCTTGGATTGTTCATGGCGGGCTATTAGGTTGTTTCCCAAGCAGGGCAGAAGCTTAAAATCAAATCTCATTGCATAATAATTCCCCAGTGATAGTTATACTTAACTTGAATTTTACAGTGGCAAAAATTTAAAGCAGAAGTCTGTTTAGAAATAACTATTTGAGGGCTTAAAAATTAAACAAGTCAGTGAGACACTGTAAAACTTAGTGAAAATTAACCTTGTTATATTTCTGAATTTGTCCCTTTTCTAGAAACTAAAAGTAAGATTTGACATTTTTACTTTTTGAGGAATTAAGTATGGTATTTCTAACATGGTAGTGCATGGCTGTAGTCCCAGATCACGGGAGGCTGAGGCAGGAAGATATGGTTCCACGCTAGTTTGGACTGCATTGCAAGACCTTTCAAATAAAACAAAAATGTATTACCATCCTACCTGGTTGAGTTTATAGTAGCCTTGAAATAACTTCTTTTGGTTTTAGCAATTATTGGTCACCTCTTTGTTATATTTTAGAAGATGAAAATACAAATTTTAGAATGAGATGGTATTGTTGTACTGTCAAATAGCAAAGCGCAAACAGATCTGGAAGCTGTTTATAATACAGGAACTGATACACAGTCCAGCAGCTGCTGTCCATGTGTGGGGATGAATAACTACAAATGCAGTTTCTTACTAGCGTTAGGCACACACCGGGTGCTCAGTAGCTCCATGTGACTAGTATCTTTTGTATTATCCGGTCTATTGGAACTCACTTTCACTACAGGGAATTTTATTAACCAGTGCCCTGCCTATACTAGTTAGAATCATGGCTGTTTGTGCTGTTTGTGCAAGCAGCTCCCAACTACTATAACTCCAATGTCAACTCTGACTCCCTCTAGTGGTCTCTGCTGGCACCTGCGCACATGTGGATGGACACACACAACACGCACATACACATAAAAATCCTAAAAATGAAGAAAGGTTTTCTGTCATCTAAGTAAGTTCCTTGATATAGGGATGAACCATGCACATTAAAGTAAAATATCCAAGTTTACCAAAAAGAACTTAATTTTTTCTTTGTTTTGTTTTGTTTGTCCAGACAGGGTTTCTCTGTGTAGCTTTGGAACCTGTCCTGGCACTCGCCCTGGAGACCAGGCTGGCCTTGAATTCACAGAGATCTGCCTGCCTCTGCTTCCTGAGTGCTGGGTTTGAAGGTGTGCCCCACCCCTGCCTGGCTCAAGAAGAATTTTCTACACAATAAATGTTGGGGCTATGGAGATGGCTCAGCAGTTAAGTCAGCACCCACAACTGTCTGTCACTACAGTTCAGGGAATCCGATGCCCTCTTCTGGCCTCATTGAGCACCACTCAGACATGGTGCACATACATACATGCGGGCAAAACACCCACCCATGCACATAGAATAAGATAATACATTTTTTAGTTTTGTAAATTTAAAATATATATAATATATATCTTTATTTTTATTGTAAGAATGTTTTTTCCTAGATATATATCTATTCACCACATGTGTGCTGGTTCCTGTGGAAGTCAGAGAAGGACATCAGATCCCCTGGAACAGACATTACAGGCAGCTGTGAGCCACCATGTGGGTGCTGGGAATCTAATCCAGGTCCTCTGCAAGAGCAGCCAGTGCTCTTAATCAGTGGGACATGTCTCTTAAATTTTATTATATCTTACCATGGACTGGGGAGGTAGGACACTTAGTAACCATGGAGGAAGCCTGAATTTGATTCCTAGCCCCCACACTGAGCTCTGTAGGACACGCTTGTAATTCTAGCATTGAAGCGATGGAGGCAGGGAGGTAAGAAGTTGAGTTTCATCCTCAGAGGCATAATGACTTGGAAGTCAGCCTGGGATCCAGGAGACAGAATACATGTCCTCCTGTGTGTTTAGTGTCTGAGGGTGTGAGCACACTTACTACAGAATACATGTCCTCCTGTGTGTTTAGTGTCTGAGGGTGTGAGCACACTTACCACAGAATACATGTCCTCCTGTGTGTTTAGTGTCTCAGGGTGTGAGCACACTTACTACAGAATACATGTCCTCCTGTGTGTTTAGTGTCTCAGGGTGTGAGCACACTTACTACAGAATACTTGTCCTCCTGTGTGTTTAGTGTCTGAGGGTGTGAGCACACTTACTACAGAATACATGTCCTCCTGTGTGTTTAGTGTCTGAGGGTGTGAGCACACTTACCACAGAATACATGTCCTCCTGTGTGTTTAGTGTCTCAGGGTGTGAGCACACTTACTACAGAATACATGTCCTCCTGTGTGTTTAGTGTCTCAGGGTGTGAGCACACTTACTACAGAATACATGTCCTCCTGTGTGTTTAGTGTCTGAGGGTGTGAGCACACTTACTACAGAATACATGTCCTCCTGTGTGTTTAGTGTCTGAGGGTGTGAGCACACTTACTACAGAATACTTGTCCTCCTGTGTGTTTAGTGTCTGAGGGTGTGAGCACACTTACTACAGAATACATGTCCTCCTGTGTGTTTAGTGTCTGAGGGTGTGAGCACACTTACTACAGAATACATGTCCTCCTGTGTGTTTAGTGTCTCAGGGTGTGAGCACACTTACTACAGAATACTTGTCCTCCTGTGTGTTTAGTGTCTCAGGGTGTGAGCACACTTACCACAGAATACATGTCCTCCTGTGTGTTTAGTGTCTCAGGGTGTGAGCACACTTACCACAGAATACATGTCCTCCTGTGTGTTTAGTGTCTCAGGGTGTGAGCACACTTACCACAGAATACATGTCCTCCTGTGTGTTTAGTGTCTCAGGGTGTGAGCACACTTACCACAGAATACATGTCCTCCTGTGTGTTTAGTGTCTCAGGGTGTGAGCACACTTACCACAGAATACATGTCCTCCTGTGTGTTTAGTGTCTCAGGGTGTGAGCACACTTACTACAGAATACATGTCCTCCTGTGTGTTTAGTGTCTCAGGGTGTGAGCACACTTACTAACTGCACTGCGAGTATAGCAAACGTCAGCTACATACTTTGTGATGATCACAGCTATGTTTTTCTCTTGGATGATATCATGCTACTGAGAACAGACCAGAAGAATGATCATTTGGTAGTTTGATGTTAATTAGGGCTTTGATATTGACCGTGTATTATACTTGTTCTAATGAACAGATGATGTAGAAAATGACAGTCAGGTTCTTCTCTGGAGGGATAACTGTTTGTATACAAGAGCAGTGTTGAGTACTTACATGTCCTGATCACCCTGACTTAAATGCAAGTACTTATTATGACGCTCACCCCTAAATTCCAGTATTTAGTCCTGCCTACACTTTGGATTCAACTGTTCCCTCCTTTGAATGGCTCTCAGTCACTCCTGACTAGAGGGCCATGTGGGAGTTTCTTGTCCATGGTGTGTTTTATCTGTTATTGTTCCATTGTTAAATTCTATGAATAGACATCTATAAATATGTATGAAAATATGCTAAGGATTGTGTTACAGTATAATTAAATCACTATGAGTATCTTAAAATAATATAGCAAATAGCTTTTAAGGACATAAATTGCTATCGTATTTTTTATTTCATTCGACAAAGATAGTAATCAGAACATCAAATCTGTGATTTGATTTTGTACATAGATGTATCTCCTCAAATTTCTGTCTCCTGGAAAATAAATGAAGCCAGGTAACTGAGTCATATATAAATCTCACATATTTAAAATCTAATAACATCTCTTGGTGTGGTGGCATCTACTAGGATATAAGATGTAATCCCTGAGCTGAACAAGCCTGAAAGTAAATCAGATGTGAATCTTAGAAAATTATGTTTGTAACTCTTCACAATGTTAACATTCTTTCAGATACTTCTTTTTTTACATGTTAAAATATTTCTAGTTAATTCTTTCCAGTAAAACTTTTCTTTTTTCATTTACAGATCATACTAGTAAAAAGACAGAGGTAAGTTTTACTGTGATTGTCCTATAGTCTAGAAAACACTGAAGAATAGTACTATATGATTAGCAGTAAGTCTTTTTCTAGAGACATGGCACTTAAAGGTTTGTCTTGACTAAACTCATGTTTCTGGTATTATAAGGATATAAATACAGTAGAATAAAAGTGATTATTTGCATAAACTACAGTTTCATTTGGCATTAATAAACTAATTTGTGTCTTATAAGCTTAAAATTCAAAGAAGTGATTTAGCCTCCAAATCTGTATTTTAATTTTTGTATCATTATCATTATTTTTCAAAAAAGGGTTTCTCCATGTAGTTCTGGCTATTCTGGAACTTACTCTATAGACCAGGATGGCCTCAAATTCAGAGATCCACCAGCCTGTACCTCCCAAGTGCTGGGACTAAAGGTAGTGAGACACCACTGCCTGGTGCTAATTTTTATATTTGTAATGTGTTCATTGTTTTGTGTTGGGGAAGGCATGTGTGCACACGGGTGGGTGTTGAGAAGTGTGTGTGCCTGGCTCTGTGTGCACAGGTGTTCATGCATGTGTGTACAAGGTTGTGTGTGCACAGGTGTATGCAAGTGTGGTGTGTGTGTGTGTGTGTGTGTGCACACTCTTGTGTGGAGGACAGAAACAAGTGCAGATGTTGTTCCATAGGTGCCGTCCACCTTTGGGACCCATGTGGTAGAGGAGACCTGACCCCTACCGTTTTTTTTTTTTCCCCTCACCTCTGCATATGGCATGGTTCATGTGCCACCCTGTATGTGGTACACAGAAAAAAAATAATCTATAAAAATGCTCATCCTTCTAGATGTGATGACACATGTTTACAAATCTCACACTTGGGAGGCAAAGGCAGGAGATTTTGGTTCAGGGCAAGACCCTGTGACTAAAAGCCAAAACAACAGAAAAATCCAGGGGTGGGGGTGGGGAGGGCAAGGCTAGCAAGATGGTTCAGCACATGAAGGTGCTTGCTGTCAAGCACCTGACAACCTGAATCCGATCCTTGAGACCCAAGTGGTGGAAGGAAAGAACCAACTAGGGTCATCTGTGATAGTTAATTTGAGGTGACTTCTTCTTGGAATACATTACAAACACTTGACTAGTTGAGGGTGGGGTAGCAGGTGGAGATGGACCATTGTGAAGATTGTGTGTTGTAGTGCATTAAGAGATCTTTAAATTAGGGCTGGAGAGATGGCTTAGAGGTTAAGAGCACTGACTGTTCTTCCAGAGGTCCTGAGGTCACGTCCCAGCAACCACATGGTGGCTCACAGCCATCTATAATGAGATCTGGTGCCCTCTTCTGGTATGCAGGCATACATAGATGCAGAATACTATACATATAAATAATAAATAAATCTTTTGAAAAAGAGATCTTTAAATTATAAAGCTGGACATTAAGAGGTTACATGGAACCCTCAGAAATAAGAAAATTTTAGGCTGGAGAATGATCAGTGGTGGAGTGTTGCAGTTCACACATGAGTTCATATGTCATGAGTGCTGTGCTTATCCTGTAATCCCAGCTCTGAGACGGGTAGGAACAGGAGGATTGCTGGACCTGCTGGCCTGATTATAGCTGAGATGATACAAGCTTAAGGATCAGAGAGAGAGCCTGCCTTAAGGGATAGGGGGGAAGTGACAAAGAAGGATGCTTGATGTCTAGTTCTGACTGCTGCACACATGTGCAGAAGCACTCCACAAATACACACAAATACATACAAGGTAAGATTGTGCAGGCATCCCAGATCCACCTGCTCTAGAGAAGCTTACATATGTGACCACCTGGGAACCATATACATAAATGTTGGTATTTGTGTGTACAATGACCTGGCTTACTCTTGATCTTACCCAAGATTTATGTATCTAGAATAAATCCAGATGTTTATCTTTAGTAGAATACTTATTTTAGGGTGGTAACACAGAGCTTTATGAAGTAATAATACAACTTTTGTGCTCAAAAACAGTGCTTAACCTAAATATAAGTCAAGCCTTATGAGGGCATCTATGCTACATGAGTTTCAGGGCTCAGAGTGTCTGTGAGACCAACCTGAAGGAAACGTTTGAGCAGCTGCAGATGTTGCTAATGGTGGAGTATTTGTCCACATAAATAAGGCCCTGTGTTGATTCTCAGAAAATCTGGGGGGTGGATTTTTTGTCCAACAACTCACCTGGTCTCTCTGGCAAGACTGTGAAGAAAAAGTGGTTGTGGAAAGATAGAAGAAGTCTGTTAGAAGAGACTTGAGAGATTGCCAGCTGTAATGGGCAGGCCTCATTCAGGTTATGCATGGTGTCCCTATTGCAAAATGCCTAAGCCAAGAATTACACAGGTGAAATAAAACAACAGAATGAAGTTTTGTTGTTTACTGCTGTTTGCTTAATAACACGGTGGAAGTGACGGACACTGAAGTCAGGGTCGTGGCTGCTTGGAGGAGGCAGGAAGTTGGTGTGGAGGATTACAAAGGGTGCAGGAAGGCACAGGTAGGTCATGCTCTAGTTTCAAGAGAAGCAAGGTCACAGGTGGCTCTTTTGCTCGAAGTTTACTGACTGGCAAAGTGGCTCGTGGGGAAGCACTTGCTGCCAAGCCTGAGGATCCTAGTGCAATCCCTGGGATCCGCGTGACAGAAGAGCACTAACTCTTGCAGTAAACAGGTTCTCTGGCTTCTTCCCCCACCACACTCCCCCTAAGTCAACAACACAATTTCAAATGACAGCTTTATTGAGTTACACACTTTGTATCACATTTACCATTTCATGTATATAACAAAGTGTGAACACAGATAGAGAATCAAACCCGGCCTCTCAGATACATTAAACAATTGTTTAACCACTGAGCTAAACTCCCAGCCCCGTTTGTAGTGCATTTAAGGAGTTATATGACCATAATTACAGTCTAGATTTAGAATTGCCCATTAACCCCCCCAGAGTTCCCTTCTACTCCCCTCTTGAGTCCCTGGCAGTGACTATTTTGTGTTTGTTTTCTACAGATTTGTATTTTCTGGTAACCTGTGAACAGACTTTGTGTGTTCTTTGATGATTGGCCTTTTCCCCGGGTATAGTGTTTTCAGGCTGATGGTGTTGTGGCATGTATCAGTAGTTCATCCAGCTAAACATAGTTGCACACTGTATCCCAACACTGAGGAGGCAAGGCCATCCTGGTCTATATAGTTTCTGGGCTACAGATGAGACCCTGTCTCAAACAAACAAGTAATAGTTCATTCAGCTTTATTGCTGAACACTGTGGACATGTTTTATATTCAGTTATAAACTATTGATAATATTTATGTGGTTCTGTGTTTTTAACTTCTCTCTGGTGCTGAAATTGCTAGACTATGTAGTATATTTTTTCTTTTTTTGCAGAGGTAGGGGTTGAAAATATTTGCCTCTTTGTAATGTTCTGGGCATTGACCCAGGGCCTTGAGCAGCTAGGCAAGCATTTTACTAAGTTACAAAGTGTGAAGGCCTTTAGCTTTTCAAACATGCTCTTACTACATTATCCAGGCTGGCCTTGAACTCTGTATCCCAGGCAAGCCTTGACCTGCTGCTCCCCCTGCTTCAGCGGTACCAGGAGACCTGGTTGAAACTGTTGGAATGTTAGGAGCCTGTCATGTTGTTTAAGAGTGAATGTGCCATTTACTACTCCCACCAGTGGTATGTGAGAAGTTCTAGCTTTACATATCCTCGCTAGCACCTAATACTGTCTCTAGTGGGACTACAGTGTATCTCATTGAATTTCAGTTTTATTTTCATGATGACTAATGAATATGCTTTCTTGTGTTTGTCAAAATTGTGTTATCATCGTTAACAGTCTTTGCAGCTCTTGCCTGTTCTACATGTGTTTTATGTGTGTGTCATTCAGAATACTGAGGGGCTAAAATTGTTTTGGGGATAGCAGCTCTGGTAAGAAGAGTAGCAATCAGAAGGTGGTCAGCATGATGTGTGCCCTTGATCTCAGCATAGAGGTGTGAGTCTCTGGGAATCCAAAGCCCTTGACCTCAGCATAGAGGTGTGAGTCTCTGGGAATCCAAGGCCCTTGACCTCAGCATAGAGGTGTGAGTCTCTGGGAATCCAAGGCCCACCAGAGCTGCAGAGTGAACAGTGAGATCTCTCTCAAAAACCCAGTCAGTCAACAGGGCCACTGGCTGGTGTGAGTCCAGAAGTTGGTCAGCCTGCTGCTCCTTGCATGGAAGATCAGCACTGTCCTGTGCTTTAAATGAGGTCTTACCAGACTATAGTGGGAGTGGCTCAGGAAGCAGTACTTGTAATTATGTCTATGCCACTTGGCGGTGGCTCCTGGGCATCCAAGTCTTGAAGCTCTGTCAGCCTCTCCTGGTGTTCATGTGACTCAGGTAAAGCAGTGTGTCTGTGCTCTGCAGGACATGAAGCTCTCCACAGGTATTTCATGCTCTAGTTTGTATTGATCCAAGTAAATCTTCATTCAGACATTTTACTTTCTGAAGTGTTATGGAGGTATTAATGTTTACAAATATAGTCGAACATGGGGCTGGAGAGATGGCTCAGAGGTTAAGAGCACTGACTGCTCTTCCAAAGGTCCTGAGTTCAATTCCCAGCAACCACATGTTGGCTCACAACCATCTATAATGAGATCTGGTGCCATCTTCTGGCATGCACACGGGTGCACATGCAGACAGAACACTATACACAATAAAAAAATATATAGTCGAACATGATAAAACTCTGTACTGTAGCCTAAGGGTGTGGGATGGAGGGAAGAACTGTGAGGACAGGGGGGCAATTTCTTCAGTCTCTGTGCTTAATAATGAGGAAAAAATCCTATTTCTATTAGAGAATGTGTAAAGTCTCTAAGTTTAAGTAATTGGATAGTTGGTGTTAAAATCACATCTCTTTAGTATAGTGTCTTTATTTGTATGCACAGTTGATGGGAGATGTTATTCTGTATATGTTTCTCTTATTGGCTGATGAATAAAACACTGATTGGCCAGGCAGGAAGATAGGTGGGGCTAGGAGACATGGAGAATTCTGGGAAGTGTAGGCAGAGAGGAGTTGACATGTGAGTCCGGGAAGAGGGGACACGAGTCAGGTGTTCTCTGGTAAAATAAGATCATGTGCATTGGTGGCACACGCCTTTAACCCCAGCACTCGGGAGGCAGAGGCAGGCGGATCTCTGTGAGTTGGAGGCCAGCCTGGTCTCCAGAGCGAGTGCCAGGATAGGCTCCAAAGCTACACAGAGAAACCCTGTCTCAAAAAAAGAGAAATACACAGACTAGTAGTTATGGGTTAATAATTAAGACAGAGCTAGCCAGTAAGAAGCCCAAGCCACCGGCCAACAGTTTCATAACTAGCGTCTGTGTATTTGTTTGGGGCTAAGGTGGCTGTGGGACCAGGCTGGTGGGAAGAATGCTTGTAACACACAGTTTTTGTCAAAATGGCTTTTTTCGCTGGGGAGGGGAGTTGAGACAGGGTTTCTCTGTGTAGCCCTGGCTGTCCTAGAACTCCCTAGAACTCAGATATGCACCACCACTGCCTGGTATCCAAATGACTTCTAAATGCAATGTGCAACAATGCAGATAGAAAGCTATAGTAATCAAGTCAGTTTTCTACTGAGAATTGAGTCTTGAGAATGAGCATAGAGGTTGAAGGAATTAAGAGTTCAGAAGTAAACCCTGATATTTGTATTTGCTTGACTTTTGAGTATGAGTGCCAAGATAATTCAGAATGGACAAATAGTCTTCTCCTTGAATAAATGTTAGATATCTCTATGCAGAGGAATACATTGGGGTGCCTTCTGCACCCCATACACAGAAACTAACTCAGAGTAGATCACAGGAGCGCATGTAAAACCTGAAATGCAGCAGCAGCGTGTGCACCTGCATCCCAGCTCCTTGAGAGGCTGGGAGATTGCTTGGACAGAGCGTTGGAAATGGCAGGCTGGAGTTGCAGCTCCTGTGGTCAAGGACCCACTACTGACATCAGCAAGGCCATGCCTAGCTTTGAGTCCCAACACCACAAAGGCAGATCTAAGTTGAAAGGTTTGCTAAATGTTAGAGCTGGAGCCCAGAAACTCTTTGAAGGAAACAGGAAGTAAAGAAATCCTGAACTCAGTCCCTAGTTAAAAACAAAAAAGCAACTAAAACGTATGTGTTACATAGAAGGCATGAAAACCTTGCTAAGGCAGTCCTTAGAATGAGAGAAAATATTTGCAAATACTATTTGATGAGATGCTGATGTAAAATATGTAAGTTTTGTGTGTGTACATATCTGTGTTTGTGCATGTGTGTGTTTGTGGGGGCCAAAAGTCAGTGTCCAGTGTCCTCCTCAGTAGCTCTTCACCTTATTGAGGGGGTGTCAGACCATCTTATTCTCAGACTTGAGAATGGGAGGGGACAGAAGAGATTCACAAAGTCACATGTCCTCAGCAGGACAGATCTTTCTGGCCCCCCTATCACCAACTGGGATTATAGGCATTTGTCACCATGCTTAGCTTTTTAGAATACATAGATTATTTTTTTAGATCTGTATTTATTGTAAATGCATATGTCTGGGGGACATGTCTAAGGGACAGGTCTGTGCACTTGCGAGCAGAGGCCAGGAGATAGTGTCTGATCCCCTGGAGCTGGAGTTATAGGCTGTTACGAGTCACCTGAAGTGGGTGCTGGGAACTGAACTCAAGCCTTCTGCAAGAACGGTGCACACTCTTAACCGTGGGTCCATGTCTCTAGCCAAAAGACAGAATCCTTATAACTCGAAAGTGAGTAAGCAAGTAACTCAGTTAAAAATGAGCAAGGGAGCCGGGCGTTGGTGGCACACGCCTTTAATCCCAGCACTCGGGAGGCAGAGGCAGGTGGATCTCTGTGAGTTGGAGGCCAGCCTGGTCTCCAGAGCGAGTGCCAGGATAGGCTCCAAAGCTACACAGAGAAACCCTGTCTCGAAAAACAAAAAAACAAAAACAAAAACAGAAAAATGAGCAAGGGTTTAAGTTAACATTTCTCAAAAAGGATTATACACTGTCCATAAACACATGATGTCGGTCCACCAGTGACAAGAGAAATACAATGTAAAATGGGTATTACTTGGTAATAAAAATGAAGCAACAATCCCTGTCGTCACATGGCAGGACCCTCTAAACATATTGATGGATCAAAGTATGAGACAGAAAACACAATTATTCTGTTTATATGAAATGTCAGAATAGATGAGTCCACAGAGACAGAAAATGAGTGTTGCCTAGGGCAGAGAAGAGCGTCGGTGACAGACTGGCTGCTGATGAGTGCAGAATGAGGAGAGTGTAAAGCTGTTTGTGGTGACAGACAACTCTTCCTGGGACCTTCACATGCTAACAAGGTGAACTGTGTGGTGTGTGCATAGTAAAAATTTAAAAGGCAAACAGTGCCCTCCCATGATACTACAGAGCCCTGGTTCCAGCATGTGAGGAGCTGAGGCAGGAGGGCCACAAGTCCCAAACCAGTCTGCTGCTCTGAGAACAGCAGTCACATGAAGGAGAAAGAAGAAGACACCTGCAAGTGTGTGTCTCCTGCTTCTCTTCCAGAGACAAGGTGTCTCCTAGCAACCGTTCCCTTTCACTGTCCTTCTAGTGACTCACAGGGTTAGTATGCGTGTTTGTGTGGGATGATAGTAAGTCAAGATTTATTTTGACAGGAATCGAATTCTTCTCAGACTTTATCACATGATGGGGGATTCTTCAATAGACTGGAAGACGATGTTCACAAGATTCTTATTAGAGAAAAAAGAAGAGACCAACTTACAGAGTATAACGGAACAGACCATTGTCCTGCTCCCGAGCACAACCAGGCATGTAAAATAACAGTCTCCTAAAATCACAGTGAAGTTTTCTTTTTCTTTTTAAAGAAATGTAAATGGCAGGCTTCAACTCTATTTGTATACCATGACAGTTTTAGGATACTATGTTACTCACCATTCTGCAAAGAGTGTGTGTGTGTGTGTGTGTGCAGTTAATTCTCTAGTGACTATGGGTTTGTGCAGTCTTGTCTCTCAGGCCCTGCACTCTCAGGAGTATGAGTATGTAAGTATAACTAGATGACGAGGTGGCATTAGGGCACGGAATGACATGGATGTAATGGAAAGAGAACAGATGTTGAAATAAAATATTATGAAAATGTTAGTGTTGCAGCTCATCTGCTCGACCTCACTGGAACATGGCTGTTTCCTTTCTTCTATGATTATCAAGAGTTAGAAATCACAATTTAAAATACTTAACAGTATATGTGCACAATATATATTTAATAGATAATTGTTTTATATAGATAAAAGACTTGTGCATACAAAACATAGGCTCGTTAGTTTAATAAGACTGGACATTATGATGGGTTTCAGGAGAGAAATTAACATTTGAGTTGGAAGATAACAGGGGAGAGGGATCTGAGCATGCAAAGATGAGGATGAAGAAACTAGAATTCTTCAGTCAAAATATGGACAGAGTGAAATAGAAGCCAGAGTAATTAAAGGAGGATGTTGTGTAAGTTTAATGAGTAGATTGGAAAGGATTATGGGATATTCAAAGCCTAATTTGTAATTTAGTCAATAGACAGACAGCAAAGAATTTTAGGAAATTTTTGAGCAGAATAAACTCATTTAGTAATTTTATTGCAGTCTAAAAAGTTGAAGGAACATGAAGAGTATGCATGGGGCTGGATAAGAATTGCAAGGAGACAGGAAGGTGTAGCAGGCTAGGCAGAATGAAGACTGGTAAAACCATTTGAAAAACACTGTGTCAGTATCTTAAGCCTGAAGCTAGCTGATGGACATGACTTATGCTATAGTAATTCTTTTCCATGTTTTTCCAGACAGGGTTTCTCTGTGTAACAGCTCTCGCTGTCCTGGAGCACTCTCTGTAGACCTGGCTGGCCTCGGACTCAGAGATCCACCTGCCTCTGCCTCCTAAGTGCTGGGATTAAAGACGTGCGCCACCATGCCTGGCTGCTGGAATAATAATTCTACACATGATTTTATGTGTAAAAGTCAGATTATAGTAGCAAAGTCAGTCAAAATGAATGAATTGAACCTATAGAAAGCAACATGGATTATCACAGTGAATTTTAAAAATACACCGTATATTGAGAAAAGTCACTAAGTAATAGTTTAATGAGATTACTATATGTAGTGTCTGAGGTCTGCAACCCTAGTGTGTGAGAGGCTGAGATGGATCACACACAATAGGTAATACCATCAGATTTACATACAAGATGATAGACTTGAGAATGCCTCCGTGTAAGCCAGGAAGCTTTTAAGAAAAGCAGAATAAGGAAAAAAGATTCTGTTCCAGAGTGGGGGGGGGGAGGAAAGAGACAGGAACAGCTTTGGAAACCCAGAAAATAAAGAAAAGGACCCTGGAAAGCATGGGACACAGACAGGCAGCACAGGGGCTAGGACAGTCGCCTGAGTAGCCCTGTCAGGGAGGAGAGAAGCGGAAGCCACCCCCAGAGGCAACTTGTTTCGCTTTGGTAAGTGTACCAGGATCAAGCCTTCAAGAGAAGGCTGGGCAAGAAAAAGATCCACCACCCCACCACCCCACCCAAGATGGGAAGATACTCAAACCACCAGATTGGAAAATCACAGGACAAAAACATAAGACCCTTCCAACAGGGAGCACCCAAGCTCCTGACCTCCTAAACAGTCAGATGGGTACAGGGCCAGACAGTTATTTCAGATGTTTTCAGAAAAATGAAGAGTGACCTTTATCTTGCTTGGGTTTAACTTGTGGGCTCAAGTAATTCTCAGGTGTTAGCCTCCTTGGCCCTAGCACCATCTCACCACAATCAGCTCCAAGTCTTCTTGTACCATAACACTGTATGACAGTTTACCTCACAGCTTAAACCTTGCTTCTATATAGCATGTGCACTCTGTGAAATCCCCATGCTGTGTTAGACAAGTTTCATAAGGACAAAAATGTCTCAGTCCCCTTTCCCTGGCAGCTAGAAACTACTCATTGAGCATCTGTGTGCATTACTCTTAGGAAAATATAACCAGATGGACACACCTTTAATCCCAGCACTCAGGAGGCAGAGGCAGGAGTCTCTTGAATTCGAGGTTAGCATGGTCTACATAGTAAGTTCCAGGACAGCCAGGGCTGGGTAGAGACCCTGTGTGTCAGGGAACCTCTGCACGTGTTTATTCTAGGATAGAATTACCGTTTTTGGATATTGCTCTAGAGTATACTTACAGCTTGTCATAAAAATCCTATTTGCTATCACTATATATAGCTAGGATCATGTAATTGAATAAAGGTAGAAATACAGTAATTCAAAATTGCTTAAGAAATAGTCTACTTTTCCTCTTTTTTCACAAAACGTTTGTGAACAATGACAGGTGGGACGGTCTTGATGAAAAGCAGTGTTCTTCTTTTTCAGGAAGTGGGTCTGAAAGATGGGAGAATTGAGAGACTGAAGCTCGAACTTGAAAGGAAAGACGCTGAAATTCAGAAGCTCAAAGCTGTCATCACCCAGTGGGAGGTGCGTGTCCGCTCACTTACACAGAAGAATCAGAAACTTATCTTTTCTGGCTTTTATATGTTTTTATTCAGTTACCAGAAATAGTCATTGTTATTCATTCTATTAAACTGACTGTTCACTTACAGTCTAAATAGTGGTATGAATTTTGTTATAAAATATATATTGTAAAATTCAGTGAGCCAGGTGGTGGTGGCCACGCCTTTAATCCCAGCACTAAGGAGGCAGAGGCAGGAGGATCTCTGTGAGTTCAAGGTCAGCCTGGCCTACAGACAGCCAGGGCTGTTACACAGAGAAACCCTGTCTCAACCCTTGCCCCTCCCCCCAAATAAATTATATTTAAATGGGCTTTGGCATCGTCAGTGGTAGCTGCTTGCTTTGTGTGTTCGGTGAGGCCCTAAGTTGGACCCCAGCACTGTAGAAATAAAATGAAACCTGGTACATGCTGAGAGGAAAAATGACAACTTTTTTACACAAACATTTTTAGGCTTTTATCTTTTTACAACATTTAATATATATTGTTTTCACTAATTGCTTATTAGTGTCTGAAAGTATTTCAGAGTACTAAAAGAAACATGTTCAGTGAAGACCATTTGGGGAGACATTTATCAAAAATTCAAATGGTCCATTTGGGAACACAGTGCCTCTTATTCATGAATGTATAGTGTATTGTTGATTAGGATTAGAAGAACCAAGGCATTTGGGAAAAGGAACTGAAAAAGTCCAGTAGTGCCACTAGTTCTCTATCTAACAGTATTGGTTGTAGAACAGACTCGGGGAATTCTGGTAAAACTTGCAAGGCAGTCCAGTAAAATGCTGCGAGCCATTTTCTTTTGATTTTTTTATTGAAATTAGTTGGAATTAAAGTTTTTATTTGGGAAGAAAGAAAAATCCATCAGGAAATTTTAATTTTTCCTGACTTTTATCCCCTACTACTTTGAAATTTTTTTATATTTCATTATTTGTATGTGTGCAGATACCACAACACACATAGATTTCAGCTCTGTGGGACCAATTTTATCCTTCTACCTTTGTGTGGGTTCCAGGGATCAAACTCATGTTAGCAGACTTTACCTTCTAAACCAGCTTGTTGACTCCCCTTTAAGTTTAATTAAGTAGTCCTGATTACATCTGCCTCTATTTGATTTATTTCATAAATGATTTATGTTTTTAAGCAAATATAGAATGCACAGCCCAATAAGTTAAAAGTAGACCATAATTTATCAGTTAATTTCTAAAAGTTAAAATCTCTTTTCTTTGATTATTAGGCAAAATATAAAGAAGTAAAAGCAAGAAATGGACAATTGTTGAAAATGCTCCAGGAAGGAGAAAGTAAGTGATTCATGTGTTGTTAGGGTTGTTTTGTAATTATTTTATGTGTATGTATGTGCATTGTGAGTGTGCCTGGTGCCCACAGACACCAGAGAAGGGTATAGGTTCTCTGGAAGTGGAATCACAACGTTGGGTTGTGAGCCACCATGTGGTTGCTGGGAGCTGAACCCGGGTCCCCATAACAGCAGCCACTGCTCCCTGGTTTTGTTTGTTTCTTTGAGATAGGTGCAGCTCTGTGTAGCTCTGACTGCCCTGAAACTTGCTGTGTCTACCCGACTTGCCTCTGCCTTTAAGTGCTTGGGTTAGAGGGCTGTGCACCACGCTCAGCCTTTGTGTATGTTTTAGAATTAAAGGCAGTCTTAATATCTGAAGAGAAATGGTCAAGTTTCATGTATTATCAACACACACACACATACACACACAATTTCCCAGAGTGATACAAGTTGGACAGTTTCTTGTAATATTATCACAGGCCTCTTACAGCACCTGGCTTTATGCTTTTTTTTAAATTTATTTAACTTTATTTTATGTGCATTGGTGTGAAGGTATTAGATCCCCTGGAACTGGAGTTACAGACAGTTGTGAGCTGCCATGTGGGTGTTGGGAGTTGAACCTGGGTCCTCTGGAAGAGCAGTCAGTGCTCTTAACACCTGAGCCATCTCTCTAGCCCTGCTTTATGCTTTTTAAGATTAGCCAAGAAGCCAGGTGTAATGGTTTGTGTCTGTAATCCCAGAACCTTGGAAATGGAGGCAAGAGGATCAGAAGTCCAGGGGCCAGCCTGGGCTGTGAAGTAAAATGATGGCTCAGCAGGTAAAGCTGAGCTGAGTTTGAGCCCTGGAACTTCTGTGATGGAATGAAAGAACTGACTGTGACAAGTTATCCTGTCACACACACAGAGAAGTAAATAAATAAGTGTAACAAAAAGTATAAGAAGTAACATGACCTAATACACAGATAAATATCCAAGATTATAGTTTTTTTCCTTGTAATTTTTTGTTTTCTTATATATATATATACCTGTCCTAGTTACTGTAAATTGAAAAATTAATCATCATATCTATGCAGCTAGTATTTCAACACCACAGAAAAATTTAAACGTGTTGCAGTAATAGTGACCAGAATTCTCTAGTGAGAAATAAGACGAGTCAGGCTCCAAAAGAGCATGCACTCTTGTGACGGCATTGTCCTGAAGTCTGTCCCGCTCAGCACTGGAGTGACTGCAACAGTGACTCTGCTGTTTTCCTTCCCTCAGTGAAAGACAAGGCAGAGATACTTCTGCAAGTGGATGAGTCACAGAGCATCAAGAATGAGCTGACAGTCCAGGTGAGGAGCTCGGGGCCTGTGCACTGCTTTCCGTGTCTGTTCTGAGGTCTTAATTGTTATGCCCCACAGAATAGAAACACTGCCCACTAAGCAGGCGGGAAAGCAACAGAAAGTACTCATGACTATTGTGTATCAGCAAGGAGCGTTTGAGCCTGTCCATTACAGATGGTGGTGTGTCCTAAACAGTCTGAAGTAGGGTGTGGGTTAGTGGACATGAACACCCACAGCAGGCAGAGCTTACCTTGTTCCTGGCGTGGTTTTCTCTTGACTGTGAGCAGGAGCTCCTGTCTGATGCTCACCTGAGAGTCTCATGGGAACCATGCAAAGAGTCAGAGTTTAGCACACTGGATATGTTCAGAATTAATATGCATGCCCAAAAAGGCAAAGAGGGTTTTCTTACTGGTTGTTTGGTTATAGGTGAGTTCACTTCATGCCGCATTGGAACAAGAAAGATCTAAAGTGAAAGTATTACAGGCAGAATTAGCCAAATACCAGGTATGTTTTTATAATTTTGAAATTATCTTTATAGCTACATTTGGATAAGATACAATGTAAGAATAAATGTGCTATTTTATTTTTAAGCAAAAATTTATTCACCAGATATATTAATGATTTTGTAAAAATAATAAATTTATTTTTATTTATGTGTTTGAGTTTGTGTGTATGGGAGCTGCATGTGGAGGCCTTAGAGTGTGCTGGATCCCCTGAAGCTGGGGTTGGCAATACTTGTGAGCCTCCTGACCTGGGCTGGGAACTGAACTCAGGTCCTCTGGAAGAGCAAGCACTCTTCACCGCTAAGTTACCTATCTCTCCATGGTAATGCTTCTGTTACTGGCCAGATCATGTACATGTTCAGAAATATAAAAGTAACTCTAGATATTGGTATGCACAACAATAACTAAAGTGATTCAAGAAATGCATTAGAGTCGGGTAAATAATATGTGCTGTTAATTACGTAACAGGAAGGCACAAGATGACATACGCCACAGCTTACGCAGTTGAGGACTTGGATGTAAAGATTGACACTTTGAGATTATGTGACCTTTCACCCAGTGATTTTTCTATCTGTTGATGTTCTTTGCATTCATTATTATTTTGATGATATTTTAGATTTTGCTAGGCTTAGGAAGATAATGTAGCTCTTTTTTCTTGTATGAAACATTGAGAGTAATCAGTATTTTCCATTAAGCAATGTGTCAGATGGTTTTTACATACTTACACAAATACATGTAAATCACCGATGTGAAATCAGGGTTAAAAAAAAAAAAGACTTAAAAGCCACTGGAGGCATAGAGATTATAAAAAGTAATCAAGCCTGGCAAGGTGGCGCACACCTTTAATCCCAGCACTCGGGAGGCAGAGGCAGGTGTTTCTCTCTGAGTTCAAGGCCAAGCTGATCACAATGAGATGTTGAAAGCAGTCCTTGTATGTCTGTTAATTGGGTTTTTTTGTTTTAATCTCATTGGATTTTTTCACATTGGCGGTACCGTAGACATGGTGCTTACCCCAGTTGTGTTACTGGATATTCTTTGATTGAGAAACATGATAAGAATTTTAGGGTACACAACAGTAGGGCCTAAACATAGTGGCTATTTGCCTTAAAAGAGTGTTTCCTAAACATATTTTTATTTTCCTACTAATAGGTACTAAATCTTTTTAAATACATGCTATTTCACATTTCATTTCCCACAAAATCAGTACATTTTTTCCCTAAATGAATAAATCTTTTTGGCCCTTCCGTGTAATCAGGAGTGAAGAACAGTGTTCATATATTTAGGAGTTTTGGGGTTGTCTTTTAATTTAGAAGATTGGTGTATTTGATTTCAAAGGGAAGCTGTAGGCAAAGGGTGAAGGAGATGAAGAGAAGCCACTGCCCTTTCAGATGAGCCTGGCCTGACATGCCCTGATGCAGCCGAGAAATGCACCGTTAGCATATTCCTAGACTTTTTTGTTATTTTGAGACAGGGTTTCTCTGTGTAGCCCTGACTGTTCTGGATCTAGCTCTATAGACCAAACTGGCTTCAAACTCACAGGGATCCGCCTGCCTCTGCCTCGAGAGTGCTGGGATTAAAGGCGTGTACCACCACTGCCGATATTCTTAGACTTTTAAGTATTTATTTTTATTTTATGTGTGTGGGAGTTTTGCCCTCAGTCCCAGCCTGAAAGTCAAATTTCTAATGCTGGGGCTGAAGAGTTGGCTCAGCAGTTAAGAGCACTGACTGCTCTTCCAGAGGACCTGGGTTCAATTCCCAGCACCCACATGGCAGCTCACAACCTTCTGTAACTTTAGCTTTAGGAGATCTGACACTGTCATTTGTCCTCCCTGGGAACCAGGTGTTAAAGTAGTACACAGACATATGTGCAGGCAAAACACCCATATACAGAAAATAAAAATAAATTAAAAAAAATTTAAATTCTAAAACTAGTAAGAATAAAACTATACATACATAAACTATAAATTAAATTACCAACAAAGTAATTAACTGAATTACCAAATTTGCTGATTATATGAAATGAATGAACTTCATTTTTTACTTTTTAAAGTATTTAAGACAAAGTGAACTCTGAAAACATGAGATATAATTGTGGTCTTACTTAATCAGCCTAAACAGATCTCTATAGAAATACTTTTGCTTTATTTAGCATTTGTAAAAGTAACTGTGCAAGCAGCCGATAGAATACCTGGCTATGTTTTGATTTTGTGTACTTATAAACTAAAAATGCTGAGCTGGTGTGTATGTCTAAAATAATGTGCTGTTTTTCCTTGCAGAGCGGCAGAAAAGGGAAAAGGAACCCTGAGTCTGACCAGTGTAGGTGATTACTACAGCAGCCTTTGAGATCAGCACACAGGACTTTCAGAACTTTGCAGAAATGTGTATATTTAATTCTGTGCAACTGCTGAATTGTGCAGTTTTTGTTGAAGGAACTAAAAGCAACTAGCTCACTCATAGTCTACAATTTTATGTTCTTTTGGCTTAAAAGAAAATATAGAATACCAGCAGGACTTGATTATTGTTTTCTGTCCAAACTTCTTATGACTTTAGTTTTTCATCAGTCAATAAAATTAATTTACTCTTCCACTAAACTGCCTGATCTTTAAAGGCTCCTGAACAGTGTGCCATTGTCATTGCTTAGTTTCCAACAACTCTGTGTGCTAAGCCCTCGAGGAGAGCAAGTGAGTAGAAAGAGTGCAATTGGTGGTGAGCGAAGTAAGAGGGAAAAATAATCACCACACGTTCCCACCGCATGTTAGCTGAGAGAGCTTACGAGAGATGATGTTTAGGGAGAATTTTTCCTGTGGATTTGTTGAGAAGCATTCTGGCAGAAGGGATAAAATCTGGACTAGATGTGCTTAACTAGTAGCCTGGCCTCGCTGCAGTGAGAACTAGACAGCAACACTGAGGGTCTCAGTGAGGGGAGAGCAACCGCTGTGAAATCGCTAGAATAGTCAGCTGCTAATGGGGCTCAATTATGAGTCATTAAAATAGTGTCTGTCCTTTGAAATAGATTGCTGAGTGGCTAAAGCAGTGTGTGATATCAGAAGTGAATACATGAACACTGACCTTGGCCTCTTGAGTCAATATTACTGAAATACTCCATATGTGTGTGCGTGTGTGCGCGTGCGTTCCTGGCACCCATGGAGGCCGGAGAGGGCATCAGATTCCCTGAAAATGGAGTTAGGGATGCCTGTAAGCCACTACGTAGGTCCTGGGAACAGAATTAAGTTTTTCTGCGAGAGCCACAAGTGCTGTTAATCACTAAGTCACCTCTCTAGCCTCCAAGGTTCCTTTTTTGACAGTCTTTTTATTTTATTTTTCTAATGTACTGAGTGATGCGTGTTCTATAGCACATGTGAAGACATCAGAGAACACAGACAGTAACTCTTCCTCCTGCCATCTGGGTCCTGGCTCTCAGACTCAGGGTGTCAAGCTTGAGGGCAAGCACCCTCACCCCTGAACCACTTAGTGGCTCTATTTCTGGACAGTTTTTGAGAAACAAACAACAGAAATGAGATGAGCTGTCATTATTGCGTCTCCTTTTCTGACTTCTTCCATCTGGTTATATGAACCTTGCAAAGAGCTGTGATTTTCCAGTCCTTGTATGCTTGGTGCTAGTCTGTCGTGAGGCATAGAGTAGATGCTAAAGCAGTGTTTAATTGATAAAGGGGATATTCAGGCAGGAAAGGGAAATAGAACTGAGGCTAAAAGAAGAAACAATAAGCAAAGCATGGTGGAAAAGTAGACGCCTTAAGTCCAGCCCAGGGCCTCACACACACCCCGGGGTAAGCAGGAAACACTACTGAGTTACCCTGGCTGCCCAGATGGCCTTCATTTTGACAAAGCATGGATGTTTACACAGGGTAGTAATTAGAAAAGCAGAGTGAAGATAGCTGGCAGTCCATCTTGAGCTTGAAATTAAGAAATTAACATCATTTGATAAGTGAAGGAAAAATGTGGTGATATCTTGTTTATACTCTAACAAATGAAGCTTGCCTGAAGATCAGAATTCGGAGTTAGCCACTAGTTAGCTATAGAGGACTGGAGGTCTGTACAGACAGACAGGAAGTGATATGGCTAGGCAGAGGGAGGAAGTGATAAGGTGGGACCCACGTGCAGCTCAGGCCTGTGCCGGTAGCTGCAAAGCAACAGGCAAGCAGCTTTTTCATGAATTTGTGACCTACATTGGGTGCCAAAATGTAGCATGAGTTCTAATAGGTCTTAATAATAGAAAGTCAGAGTCAGATATTAGGAGTGAAAGCTGAAATATGAGAGAGATAAAAGAGCTAACCACAGTCATGCCTCTCCTCCTCTACTTCCTGTCTCCTCCTCCCACCTTATCACTTCCCGGCTGCCTGTACAGACCTCTAGGGTTAACTAGTGACTAGCTCCTCACTCTGATCTTCAGGAAATTGAGTTTAGGGCAGGTGTGGTGACACAAGCCTTTAATTCCAGCAGTTGGGTGCTCAGAGGCAGGTGGGGCGCTGTGAATTCAAAGCCAGCCTGGTCTACATAGCTAGTTCCAGGACAGCCAGGGCTATGTAATAGAGATTCTGTCTCAAGGCAGGAAAATGAATAGTGAGAAAGAAAATGTTTCAGAGACAAAAACAAGATCTCCAGCCTAAGTGAGAATGAGCTGAGCCTTTGATACTCATCAGCCGAGAGGGAGAAAAGAGAGTTATAGAGTTATAGGCCATCGAGATGGCTCAGCAGATAAAGGAACTTGCTGTCAAATCTGCTGGCCCAAGTTCAATCCTCAGAATACACATAGGAAAAGAGGACACAAAACTAACAAAACTCAGTAGCCTTCCTATTATACCAGTAACAACCATTGCTGAGAAAGAAATCGCGGAGGGCGTTCTCTTCACAACTGAAAAAAACAAACACCTAGAAATAAACCTAACCAATAAGGTGAAAGACTTGAATGACCTCCCATGTTTAAGAGTTTGAATATGAACAGTGTGAAAAGGCAACCTGCAGATCCAGTGTGATCCCATGAAAATTGCAGTACCATTCTTCACAAAAACAAAATAATCATGTTAAATTCACATGGAAGCATAAAAGACCCTGGAATGGCTCAAGCAGGGCTGATTGTGTGGGCATTCTCTTATTCCTTATTATACTAGATAGCTTCCAAAGCAAGAGCACGATACTGTCAAAACAGACAGCTAGATCTGTAGAGTAAAACAGAGGACACAGGCGCCAACCCACACAGCACAGCCACCACATTTTTGAGAAAGAGGCTAAAATAGACATTGCAGAAAAGACAACCTTTTCAACAAGCATTGCTGAGAAAACTCGATACCCACAGAGGAAACAAACCTAGATCCCTACCTCTTGCCCCTTCTAAAACATCAACACCAAATGCTTCAGAAACCTTAATGTAAGTCCTTGAGCTGAAGCTGTTACAGGAAGAAAATAAACAGAATCATAAGCAAGGACTTTCTGAACAGTATTCAATTGTTCAGGAAATGAGACCATCTGCTGGCAAACAGGACCTCACTCGCTAAAAATCTGCACAGAAAAGGAAGCCACTGTGAAGAGACAGCCCACTGAATGAGAATATGTTTGTTTGACAGGATAACTATCTAGATTATTCACAGAACTCAAAATCTAAAGAAACACAACCACTCAAAAGAAATGTGCTAGTGAACAGTTTTTCAAAAAAATCCAAAAGGCCAGATGCAGACACACAAATACACATAATTAAAAATAATTTTTAAAAAGTTTAAAAAGTACCTTAAGGCAAATTAAGCTACACTGAATTTTCATTTCACCCCAGCCATTGTGGCAGTCATTAAGAAAACAATACGAGTGACGAGAGGCTTTGTCTAGTTCAGTGGTCCTTGTGTCTAGGTGCGTTTACACTCTTGTGGGTTTGTGGTTTCATCACATTAATAGGTCAAAATGCAAATCCTCATGAAGTCCCTGACCAGCAAGACCATCATCACCTTAGAGGTGGAACCCAGTGACACCAAGTGAAGGACAAGATCCAGGACAAAGAGGGCATCACTGCCCCCCATCCAGCAGTGACTCACCTCTGCAGGTAAGTAACTGGAAGGTGGTCATACTCTTTCTGATTATCAACATCCAGAAAGAGACACCCCTGCCCCTGGTCCTCCACCTGAGGGGTGGCTATTCTTCACTCTGCATTCCCAATGGGCAATCATGGCATTACTCCACACTATAGCCATTCACCCCAATTTGAGTTTAGAAATTACAAGTTTCAGTAATAGCTGAACCTCTGTTAGGTTTTGTTGCATGGTTTAAAAAGAAGGAAAGAAAGAAAACAAGAGGACAGAACCTGGGCACAGGAGGGGGAGGTCCAATGATGTTAATATAATACACATTTTCCAAAAGTAAAAACTAACCAAAAAGGGAAAATACACATTGGTGACAATGTGGACCAAGGGACCCTTACACGATGCCGGGGGTGTGAACTGGCACGGCCAGCATGGACATGATTGTGCAGGTTCCTGACAATAGTCATCCACTATATGACCCAGCTAACAGTACTACTGGGGGGGCCCAAGTCAGGATCTCACGAGTTACTTGAGAGTCAATGCCTATTGAAGTACCACAGTGTCTAATTAGGAACCAACCTAGGTGCCCAACAGCAGAGGAGTGTGAGATAGGCCTGTGTGTTCTGCCACAAAGCAGAATAAAGTCACGTTTTCAGCAAAATGAGTGTAACCCAAAATAATCATATAAATTAAGCCAGTCTCAGAATGGCAAATAGTGTATGTTTTCCTTATTTGTTGTTCCTAGATTTTAGATGTCTAAAACCATGTGTGTATGGCATGAATATAGACTGAAAAATGTCTACAGCAAAAGGGACTTCCAGGTAGACAAGAGAAACAGGAACATGAAAACTAAGGTAGGGGGTCTGGAGAGATGGCTCAGAGGTTAAGAGCACTAACTGTTCTTCCAGAGGTTCTGAGTTCAATTCCCAGCAACCACATGGTGGCTCACAACCATCCGTTAGGAGATCTGGTGCCCTCTTCTGGTGTGCAGATATACATGGATGCAGAATGTTGTATACATAATAAATAAAATCTTAAAAAAAAGAAAATGTTCTTTTTAATACCATGAACAATTCATTTATACAATAAAATTTTTAAAGAAAAAAACTACAAAAAGAAGAAAGAAAAGAAAAGCTTAAGCCAGGCAGTGGTGGTGCATGCCTTTAATCCCAGCACTGGGGAGGCAGAGGCAGGAGGATCTTTGAGTTCGAGGCCAGCCTGGTCTGCAGAGCGAGTTCCAGGACAGCTGTGTCTGAAAACAAAAGCAGCAAAAGGGGGTTATTTTCCTCTGATGGGGAAAGTCCTTCTGTATATATGTTTCTCTTATTGGTTGATGAATAGAACTCTGATTGGCCAGTATCCAGATAAGAAGTGTAGGCGGGGCTACAAGTCAGGAGAATTCTGGGTAGAGGAGAGAGGAGAGGCCATGTAGTACCAGGAAGACAGGATTCTGGATATTGTCTGGTAAAATAAGACCATGTGGAAATACATAGTTTATTAGAAATGGACTAATTAAGAGAGAGCTAGCCAGTAAGAAGCCTAAGCCATTGGCCAAACAGTTTATATTTAATATAAGTCTCTGTGTGTTTATTTGGGGCTGAGGGGCAGTGGGACCAGGCAGAACAGAAACCTCTGCCTACAGTCCTCTGTTTGTGTGCTCTGTCATGTGCTCACCACCCCCACAATAGTTTCAAAATTAAATAGTGAACCACTGTTCGGACAGTAAGCAGCAGCTTTCTGTTCTCTGATTAGATTTGAAACCAGGAGAGAGTCAAAGGCTTGGGACTGTAAACCTAGTCAAAAATCCATGGTGGAAAAAATTATAGGCCCTGAGAGGTGACGCATACCATAGCTTGGCAAATGGACCTAGCTGTCTTCTAAATATTTATGCTTACACCCATGGACAAATGCTGCTTTCAACCTTAACTAGAAAAGTTCTTTCCAGTGACTGGTGGTGAATGTAAAGACTTAGGGGGTTAAAAGTGGCATGCAGCCAGTCCTGGACAACATTTATACAATCCTCTCTTGGGATCAGGGGACACTGGAGAAGAGTGGGTAGAAAGAAAGAGAGGAAAGATAGGGAAAGGACTGCAAAGTGTTCTCTTCTGGGTAAGACATGAGATGGATTTGCACATCCACTCTTGACAGCTGAAGTGCTGTCGCCAGGAGACTCAGGGAGGGGGAGAACCAGTGCCTATGTGCATACATCAATGACCACAAAAGGATCCAGTTATCACACAGATGGCCCTGGCTGAACTGCTCAGGTCACTAACAGCCCAAGTCAAGAACATAGGAAAAGACTGCTAGTGATGGGCGAGATGGCTGGGGTGAGGGACTTCAGGGGTAAAACCAAGAGAGGATGGAAGGAGAGCGTGATCAGAACATATTGCATACATATATGAAATTGTCAAATAATTTTTTAAAGTTGCATTTCCCATTGCACAAGCCCTGAGTTACAAAGCAAAGCTTCCAGTCCTGAGTATGAGATACCTCACCAGGAATTATTGGTTCCAAATACCTCCTAAATTATACATCCTATGGCCATTGCCCCTGCTTGCCCGCCAGAGCAGGATGGTAAGACACCCCTTTTGTTGATGACAACCATACAGCCTGGTTTCAGAATGTAAAGAAGCCATGTTGAAACCAAGCAGAAAGCATCTTCACTGCTAGGTGTCATTTATGGTACCAGAAGTTGCTATGTAGGCAGTTTGGGGAGTAGAAGTCAGATGTGGTATTTCCCAGCTTTGAACCTTGCAAACTACAATATCAAGTTGCCAGGCAACAGATGCTTACTGAAATAATAGTGGCACAACTGTTTCAGGGTAACCAATTGGCTTCTGATGGGCTCTTGAGGCCCATTCCATTTGAGGGAATTCATGCCTAATACTGTGGATCTTGTCAAAGACCCATCACTGGGGAGGTCAGAAGCACGTTTGTTTATTCTGCTAAATGGTTATGTTGTCAAACCTTTGGCTGGCACTGTCCTCAGTTTTGATCAAAGAAGCTTTTAGCAGCAAGTAGCAGTTAAAGCAGACTCAAGGCTGGTTGAGATGTTGAGATCAGGTGACTGCTGTGTGCTCAACCTTAAGTGGGGTTCCCATATCATACCTTCCCACACCAGGGCTCAGGGAACACTGAAGAAGCAAAACCAGTGGAAGGTAAGAGCCAGGTGGTAAGGATCAGGGCTATGAAAGGAGGTCTCATCCACATGACCTGTCTGAGGCATGCATGAACCCCAAACAGTTGCGGTTGTCTGCATAAGAGCCTGTACAAGGCGGAACCCCTAAACATTCAATCCTAGAAAGGTCGGGGCTCACAGGATCCCATCCAGGGGCTCTAGTAGCAATCCTAGGTTGCTGGGGAAGAGTGACGCTGTCTTCAGTGACGCAGTTGGTGGTGGTTCACCCATGGTGCAGTGGATAACCTTATACCATTGCCCATGTGCGTGACACTGGTTAGAGCGGAATGGGGACTTGAAGCAGGAAGTACAGCCAAAAGGAGGGTAACAGGGATGAGGAGGAGGGAGTGTGATTGTTTTGTATTATATACATTTACAAAGTTGTCACAGACAAAATTGATTTCGTAAGGGGTTTGTCATTAATAAAATTTATCCCTCTCCTACCTGTCCTTTTGACTTTTCTCCCTGAAGAAAAGCTGTTTGTTCAGCGGGACCCTCACTTGACAGCTGTCCATGTGTCCATGTGTCCTAGGGCCTCACTCGGAGGGCTCAGCTTAGTTGAAGCCTTATGGAAATTCTGATCTGCTGAGCCAGTTCAGTCTCAATGCTGACACACAGCACCGAAAATATCCACCATTACACTTAAGAGCAGGATTTAAGGTTATCTATTATCTCCAACCAATTGTGATGGTTAGTTTTATGTCAGTTTGACCCAGCTAGAGTCATTTTGGAAGAGGGAACTTCAATTGAGAAAATGCCCCCACCAGGTTGGCCTATGGTACCTTTTCTTTATTGATGATTGATGTGGGAGTGTCAGAACCTGCCGAACAGTGTGGCTGGAGACTGAATGCCCCTATCATCTTCAGTGTGGCTGGAGACTGAATGCCCCTATCTTCAGTGTGGCTGGAGACTGAATGCCCCTATCTTCAGTGTGGCTGGAGACTGAATGCCCCTATCATCTTCAGTGTGGCTGGAGACTGAATGCCCCTATCTTCAGTGTGGCTGGAGACTGAATGCCCCTATCTTCAGTGTGGCTGGAGACTGAATGCCCCTATCTTCAGTGTGGCTGGAGACTGAATGCCCCTATCTTCAGTGTGGCTGGAGACTGAATGCCCCTATCTTCAGTGTGGCTGGAGACTGAATGCCCCTCATCTTCAGTGTGGCTGGAGACTGAATGCCCCTATCTTCAGTGTGGCTGGAGACTGAATGCCCCTATCTTCAGTGTGGCTGGAGACTGAATGCCCCTATCTTCAGTGTGGCTGGAGACTGAATGCCCCTATCTTCAGTGTGGCTGGAGACTGAATGCCCCTATCTTCAGTGTGGCTGGAGACTGAAGACCCTACTTCTATCTTTTATATCCCTCTAGTGCTGGAATTAAAGGCGTGTGATCTGTTACTCTTTTAGACTGATTCAATCTCGTGTATCCCTGGGTGGCCTTGAACTCACAGAGATCCATCTTTATGGGGTCCCCTTGCTTGCATATTGTTGTGTGACAAAACTTTCCTGGGGAGACATAGCACACATATCTACTCACCCCAGATAGGGGTCCCAGGAGAGACCAAAGCAGGGATACCATCAAAGTCCAATTTGGCAAGCCAATGAGTTTTATTGGGGTTACTTATAGGAATGTGTGTGAGGTGTTACTTATAGCAGCAGAAATGACTTGAAGACAGCCACATCACCACCCACTCCAGCCCGGTGACAGCTCACAAAGCTGGGGACCTAAAGCTCACTACATAGACCAAAGCAAGTTAACATGTTGGAGAGTGTTTAGTTCCTCGGTTGGCATTACTATTTGTCTTCTAGTCAGTCCTACTGCTTTGTTGTAGCCCAGGCAGCTGGGCTAGGGTTGTCTGTTTTGTAGCTTGGCTTATGTGAGAATCTTCTTTGCAACTCTGTTCCTATTGCGAACTCTGGCAGGGAGGGGACTTGGGAATCTGGTGAGTTTCAGGGACTTCCTGAAGCTATTTCAAGCTGTTTACTTTACTAATTAAGGAGTTTCCTTGAAGGATGGAATGTTTCAATCTCAGAGGAAACTGTTTCACAATACCTGTCCAAATCTAGTCTACAGAATTCTTGGCTACATTGTTGCAGGTGAAGGAGGCCTCCTTACAAGAGAAAAGGCAAATACAGAGTAGAAAGTAGTAACTGAAGTAGCGATTAAATGATGCAGTTAACAAGTCACAAGTTCACGTGGGGATCCCCCAGGGTGCTGCAAAGGGAGGTAAAGGCCTTCCTTTCCTTACAGACCTGACTTTAGTCCTGAAGACCTGTTTTCCCTAAAACACCGAGTTATCCTAGATTTGCTTCATCAAACAGTTTGAAATTTGTTACTGTAGAGCATTTACCATTTCCATACAGCTTATCTGATTATGGTTTCCACAAATATATAGCAGCAAAATCTTTACATAGAGGAGCTTAGGAAACACATTTTAAATCCAGTTGTTTGGGATAAAGCTGTCATCTGCGAAGAAATTACTAGGTTTGCAATTTTGAAAACCAAAAAGAATAAAGCCACAGCCTATCTACCAGAGCAGTTACATTGTGTCCCTAGTTTCCAGGAGAACCAGTCTGACAACTTCTGTAAGATGGGCAGCACCTACAGTCTTGTTCCCATAACCAGCAGTGCCTTTTGTGTGCAAGCAACAGAAGATGCCACACGAAGATTCACTGGGATATTCTTAGGCTTCTTCCCAAATCTCAAGTAAATACTACCTAGATAAAAAAAAACATGATCATGAAATACAACTAAAATTAAATGTGAGTTTATAATGGGATATTGGCAACACCACAGACTGGGGAAAGCACACTAAGATTTATTCTGAGTATTACACAGATATGGAACTAAAAGAGCTTTGATAAAATGTCATTTCTTTCTTTTTTTTTTTTTTTCTTTTAAGGTAGGCCTCAAACTATGTATCTGAAGAAGATCTGGAACTTCAGATCCTCCAGCCTCTACTAAAGCTCTTGGTCTTTATTTTATACAGATTGTACAGTAGGGAAGTGTCCTAGTTAGTGGTACTATTGCTGTGACGAAACATGACCAAAAGTAACGTGAGAAGGAAAAGGTTTATTTGGGTTACATTTACTATGTAAATGTTCACCATCACTGTTCACCATCAAAGGAAGTCAGGACAGGAGCTCAAAGAGGCAGGAGCTGATGCAGTGGAGGGCAGCTGCTCACTGGCCTGCTCCTCAGGGCTTGCTCAGCCTGCTTTCTTATAGAACCTAGGACCACCAGCTCAGGGGTTGTCCCACCCACAATGTCCCTCCCACATCGATCACTAAGAAAATGTAGTGTCCCGAAGGCTTGGCTACAGCCTCATCTTATGGAGGTGCTTTGTTTTCTCAATTGAGGCTCCCTTCTCTCTGATGACTCTAGTTTGTGTTAAGTTGACAAAAACTACCACAGGGAGAAACATGAAGAGTGCATGCTTTTATCTCCTATCTGACATATGTATGACACTGTACTTAAGTTACATCAATTCCTATACACAGGCTTAGAATAAACTTGCTAAATGGTGCTCAATAAATTCTTGATTAACTCATGTTGTCAGGGAATACTCCCCTACAACACAAGGTTCTTCTGTGGAGCCCTAGCTGTCCTAGAACTTGTTCAGTAGGTCAAACTGCCCTTGAAGTCAGACATCTGCCCACCTCTGCCTCCCACGTGCTAGGACTAAAGCCATGAGGCATCATCTAGTTGGAGCTGCTCAAACTAGATTGTGAGAGCTGAATGGTCAAATTCCAGGTGTTTTATGACCCAAGTGACTCAAGTTGGTAGTTTAAATTGGACATTTGCAAGGAAATTGGGAAATGCTTTCCATCAATCTTAGATTCAGTATTTGGGAATTAATTGTACTCAACTAAATGTAGAAGAATTGAAACATGTTCTTATAATTATCTCCAGAACCAACAACTTAATAAAAGCTACCCCCCACCCTTCCCAAAAAAAGGTTCAAATAGACATCTGGAGCAAAGGGGCAGCAATGTATCCTCACTGAGTACTTTGGACAGAGACTATATGGCCCACTGGACCCATATCCTTGGAGCAAGTCTATAGATCTCTTATCTAGAAAATCCCTGTCCACACTGCCAGTGGTCCTTTATAGTTTATGATTCTGTCAGGTTAACACCATGACAACGGGCAATTAATGACACCCTACCTTGCCTGTGATGGTTAACTTTGACTGTCAGCCTGACTATATACACCCAAGGCATCAGTGAGGCTCATCCTTGGCTATACCTACCTTTTGATTAAAGCAATAAAGAAAGCAACTGATACACTAAATAATTCATAAAGTGTGCCATATTGCTAAGGTTCCTTCCCAGGGGACAACATAAGCAATGGCTACCCCCTCTAAGGTCTCAACAACAAACTAAGGCATGATTCCTTCAAAGATCACTTGGGAGAACCCATGAGTTTATCGTACTTCCTTACAGAGCATAGGTGAGGGGTTCCTTAGTGGGGGGTGGGGGGCAGGTGCTCCTGGAAAGCCTTAATGTAGCAGGGCTGAGGGCCTTCAGTTAGTCACATAGATGGAGCCCCCTCCCCTAAATTTCTTCAGAGCCTTGGGGCAATGTGCAATTAGGGCCCCAAGGCAAACAGGCGGTAGGGAATGGCCAGGTGGTGAGCATCTTGTGACTCTCCCTCCCACTCCAGATGGGGTGAGACAGTCAAGGCCAGCTAGGGTCAACCCTTTCCTAGGGAATGAAGCTGAACTTGCCAAGGTGGCAGCTGCTTGCTTGGCTGGCTGGTAGAACAGTCGTTCATAACATGCTATACTACAACTGTTCAGAAATCAATTTAGGTTGGGCATGGTAGCCCACATCTTTGATCCCAGCACTCAGAAGGCAGAGGCAGGCAGATCTCTGTGAGTTCCAGGCCAGCCAGAGCTACACAGAGAAACCCCGTCTGGAAACACACGCCCCCACCCAAAAAAAGAAAGAAAGAAAGAAAGAAAAGAACCAATCTAGACAATTGTAGGGCTATTCCATGTGTACACAGCTAGAGGTTAGGTTTCTAAAGGGCAAGGGAGTAAAGACTTCCAGGGGAATGCGACGTAAGAGTAAAGAAATGGGAAGGGAAGGGAGGTCACTGTAGGCTGAAAGGCAGCCTGGGAAAATACTGCATGAAGGAAAACCAGATGAGAACAGGGAGCTAATGAAGTTGGGGAGAGATTTTACTTAAATATACAGAAGAAATGTCCAAAATACTTGCTTGCCCAACGGTGGAACTTCCTACCCCCAAGAAGTAAGCGATCGTCTCGTACCTAGACATAGGCCTTGTAAACGCTTCCTGTCGCTGAACAATGCTGGCAGGCACTAAGTGATATCCACCGATACCTCGTCTTGCAATTTACACCGCCGCCGCAACTCTGACCCAGATTTCAAAGGGCTCTGCTAAGACGTGTTTATGCAACAGCAGTTAATCACGGAAAAGGGTTCGATGGCCTAAGAGCAAAAATATGGGATGTCTTTGCGTATTTGGGTCACGGTGCTCTGTCAGCGCTCACCTTGGTGCAGCACCAGCTAGTGTGCCAAGTGCCACAATGTATCGCAAGTTATGGATGGCGTGGGGGTCACGGCTGAAACGGAAATAACTTAACTGGACCTACGTTCTCCACTGGGGTTACCCCGGAGGGCACCTCGGGCCTGGGGGGGGGGGGGCGCAGTAACTTTGGACCGCGTCCTGGAGGCGCACACGAGCCCCAGGCTGCAGCCCACCCGTGGAGCGGCCCGCCCTGGGCACCCGCGTCTGCCGCGCACAGCGTGGAAGGCGGAGCAGGGCGGCCGTGTGTCCGGCCTGGCTCCGGGGACGGGGCCGCGGCCTCCCTGCACCCACGCCTGCGGGCTGTGGGCCCCGCGCTGGCGCTGGCGCTGGCGCTGCCCCGCGTCCGTTCCCGTCTCCGCGCCCGCCCGCGGTGGCGCAGCTCCAGCGGGGCCCAGAGCCGGGCGGGCGGCCCCAGCCCCTTCCGCCCGGGCACACGCTGCGCTCCTCAGAACCAAGTGCCCGCGCGGGCCGCCGGCCACCGGGGCCGGGTCGGGGGACACCGGGAGCGCAGGCCCAGCGGGCCAGGCCGCTTCCAGCAAGTTCGCCGCCGGCCGTGACGTCATTTCAGGGCGCCGCGGCGGCGCCCCGCAGAGACCCCGGGGAGCGGCTCCCGACGCAGCGGGGGCGATGAAGCGAACCGAGTTAACTCGCTGTCCCCTTCCCCCTGCCGCCGCCGCGGCTGCCTTGGAGCCGGAGGAGCCCGCGCCCCTCGTCAGCCCGGCGGCGGCGCGCGGCGGCGGCAGGCGTGAGGCGGGCGAGGACTCGGCTTCCCGGCGTGCCCCGCGCCCCTGAGTCGGCGCGGCGGCCAGCGCGTTACCCAGCGTGCCCTGCGCGGCGCCGGCGACGGACGTGGGGGAGGTGCGGGAGGAGGAAGCGGCGGCGGCGGCGGCGGCGCGGCGACGCGGAGACGGCAGCCGAGCCATCGATCGCCCGCCCGGGCCCGCACCGCACCGCACCGCACCGCAGCCCGTGCCCGCGCGCCCTCGGCGGCCCCGCCGCAGCCCGTGCCCGCTCCGCTCCGCCGCGCCGCGCCGAGCCGGCCGCAGCCCGCAGGGTCCCGGTCGCCTGAGTCACCGCCATGGCCGAGAGCGCCGAGAGCGGCGGCCCCCCGGGCGCGCAGGACGCAGCCGCGGCCGACGGCGGCCCCGCGGAGCCCAAGATCATGAAGGTCACGGTGAAGACGCCCAAGGAGAAGGAGGAGTTCGCTGTGCCCGAGGACAGCTCGGTCCAGCAGGTGAGGCCCCGGGGCGCCGGGGCGCCGGGGCGGGGAGGGCGGCCGGGCCCGGCCCTGCGGGGCTCTGCGGGGCTCTGCGGGGCCGGGGGAGGGCGAGCGGCGGCCGCCGAGCTCCGGGCCTCGGCTCCTGACAAAGGAGCGGGCGGGCAGGGCGCGGGCGGCGCTCGCTCGGCCTCTGTGGCCCGGCTGGCGGGGCGGCGGGGCGGTGAGGTGAGGCGGGCGGGGCCCGGTGGGGGTCATTGTTTCACCTGCCGGCGAATCGCAGAGATTTGGGGGTGAGGAGCACGTGCAGGCTGCGTTCTGTGTTGTGTGTCCCCCCCACACCTTTCAGCCTTTTATTATATATACGCTATTATATATATACATATATATTTAAAATTGTGACGTGGAGATCGCTTTCAGTCAGCCTGGTGATAAGCTCACGCCCGAGGGAGAAAAGTCAAAGACTTTGATTCACGGACGACTCGCTGTTTCTGTCTCAATAACCTTCGTCATCGCCCAGCCGCTCGCCCGCTCGCCGGCTCGCCCGCCCGTCACGGGGCAGGTTATTGTTCGACTCCAGGGGGACGAGAGCCATACCTACCTGCCGGGGTGTTAGGTGGTTGCCGCCGGACGCAAGAAAACAGAATTGGTGTTAACGGGGAGTCTTACTAAACAAATAATCGCTTTAAATCCCGTTCAGGGAAAGCAAATTTTGCAGCTAATTAAGAGCCCCTGGTAAAAGTTAGCAGATTTATCTGTTTAGCACGTTCTAGAGCACTCGGATTGTTGACAGTCTCAACATCGTGGACGGTTTTGTGCGAGGACGCAATTAACAGGCACTGGAATGTGCCTTTAGGTTCTCTGAACGTTTATCTAGTTCCAAAGGTGAAGTCGTTTTTTTTTTTTTTTTTTGTTTTTGTTTTTTTTTTGTGAAACAGGAGGGTGTGTGGCATCAGCTGAGGGAACTACTGTTGACTGAATCACCATTCCTTGTTAACGCTGCTGTAAAAGGTTGAACGTCTTTGTGTTTTCCAGCATGTGTGTGCCTCACCCACGATTGACATTTTCCTGCACTTGCTGTGTTATGCGTCCCTTATTTCTAAAATACATTTTTAAGGTGTAAATACCGATATCGGTATCACCTTACAAGGCACGTAAGCCGTGTGCGTGTTAGTTAACTTGAAAACCACTGTTGTGGAAATTTATTCCACATAAATTTGATGTGCACGTGGGTGCCTTAGCCAGTTTTCACAAACCCATCTACACCTGTGCCAGCCAAGCACACAACTAGGTGTGGCCTGTTAGAGCTGACTTGAAAGCTTTTGTCTCACCTTCTCTTTAAAGAAGTCACTCTTTGTCACCCCCGTGGGGATTTTTTTTTCCCCCACCAGAGATTGATTTTGCCTGTCCAGAAGTTCACATACGCAGAGTTGTATATAATGAAATCTTTTGGGAAAGACTTTTTTTCTTTCCCTCTTCAGCATATTTTTGAGATTCATCCTTGTGAATGTTTGTACCCCTCCCACCCCAGATGTTTGCATACTAGGCACAGGCTCCACTCTACCACTGACCCATGTCCCCAGCTCAGTACCTAACTGCTCTGTGGTTTTCCATAGCATGCATATGCCACAATCTACTGTCCAGGGTCTTTCTCAATTGTAGTTGCTGTGAACAGTCGCATATAAATCATTTTGACAATATATGCCTTTATCTGCATTAGAATGCTTCTGTTTACTTTTTGAGTTTTGTTGTGGTGCTGTTTTGGTTTTTCAAGACAAGAGTTTCTCTGTGAAACAGCCTTGGGTGTCCTGGAACTCTATAGTCCAGCTCAGAGATCCACTTGCCTCTGCCTCCCTAGTGCTGGGATTAAAGGCCTGTGCCAGCATGCCCTGCTATTTTGTTTGTTTTATTTTGAGACAGTGTTTCATTATGTAGCCCCAGCTGTCCTGGAACTTGCTTTGTAGACCAGGCTGACTTGGATCTCACAAGTGCTGGGATGGATTGAGGGCTTGCGCCACCTCATCTGGCCAGTTCTGTTTAGTTTTATAAGACACAACCAACAGCATATGGGTGTGTATTTCTCTTGTTCTGTATCCTTGCTAATATTTGCTATGTACAAGGTTTTTTTGTTTGTTTGTTTTTATTTTTTATTGTAGCTGTTTAATGAATGTGTAGCGATAATAAATCATGAAGCTCTTGAGTCTAAGATTCCCAGCTTAAATTTCCATCCTGACAGCTTCCCCATTTTATTTCAGGACTTTAGAAATATAATAAATGAAAAAATTATTTATGTGAAGATTTGTAAGATTTTTTTTTAAAGAGTGACACTAAAGTTTTAAATTCCGTAGAAGTTTATATTTCACTATGCTGTAACTAAAAATGATTTAATGGGTAAAAGTAAAACCTTCCTAAAGTAACTTACTCTGATATTGCTTAATGTTTAAAGCTTTCTCTGTTTTCTGTGGAAACAGAAAATGTGATGAAAGTTGAAAGCTTACCCCTGTACCACAAACGGAAAACACATCAAACTGCTGAGTGAGTCAGGGGAGCAGACTTAGAAACATGTACAAAAAAAATATAAAACTATTTGTAGCACAAGACAAGGTCTACCATTTTGTAACTTAATTTTTCTTATAGAATTTAGTAGGTTTGATATTTACTACAGATTAAAGTTTGTTGATGAGTAGTATTTGGTGGCAATAAGATTGCCTTTAAAAATGCTTAGTGATTGTGAGTGGGGCTGGGGTTAGGGTTCAGTGGTGGAGCGTGTGGTTCAGATACAGGAGGCCCTGACTGAGTCCCCAGTGCACTCCACATCCTCTCAAATGGCAGGCTGATGTTGGGAAATACTTGATTCTGAAAATTCTTAACCTGTGAGGGGGTAGGAAAAAAAGAATATTGAAAGCTTATGCTGTTAGGCAAATCACACTTTTTTTGTTTGGGTTTTTTGTTTGTTTGTTTTTGTTTGTTTTTCGAAACAGGGTTTCTCTGTGTAGCTTTGGAGCCTATCCTGGCACTTGCTCTGTAGACCAGGCTGGTCTCGAACTCAGAGATCCGCCTGCCTCTGCCTCCTGAGTGCTGGGATTAAAAGCGTGTGCTGCTGCCACCACCACCATCACCGGGCATCCTTGTTTTAGTTTTTGAAGCAAGTGCTCCCTGTAGAGCCTTATTTACTCTCCATATGTGTAATGTGTGTGTGGCGATTAGAAGGTAATGTGTAGGTCGTAAGGACTGAAGTCATGACACCAGGTGTGATGGTAAATACCTTTACCTTCTGAACTATCTCAAAATTGCCCCAAGTATTTCCTATATATTGCTCAGTAATATGCCACTATATGGATGTGTACCACATCTTATTTCTTCATTACTTATTGATCATGTAAGTTTCTGTTTTTTGTTGTGAATAATGTCTCTGAACACTTATGATACATGTGTTTTGTTTTGTTTTGTTTTTGTAGACATATGGTTTCATTTTTCTTGGGTGTAGACCTAGAAGTAGAATTGCTGGGTCACATGGTAACTGTATGTTTGACTCTCTGGGTAATTGCCAAAGTATTTTCTGAACAGGCTGTTTCAATTACTAGTTTATCATTGACACTTGCTATTGTCTGTCTTTGATTTTAACTGTCCTAGTGGCTGTTGAATGCCACTAAGATGTTGTTAATTATTACTGATACCCTTTTAAGATGGCCATGTTATAGTAATTTTGAAATATGGTTTGTTTTTGTTTGGTTTGGGTTTTTTTGTTTTGTTTTTTGAGACAGGGTCTCTCTGGGTAGCCCTGACTGCCCTCAAACTCACAGAGATCTGCCTGCCTCTACTTCCCAAGTGCCAGGATTAAAGGTGTGTGCCACCACATCTAGAGATATTTTTGTTGTTGTTTTTGTTTTTTTAAATATAATAAACTATTTTTGGCAGATTTTGAGATTAAGGCGTAGTTGCACCACACAGGAAAACCCAGCTGTTGCCTGTTAAAGTGATTTTGCACATTGACTGGCTCTGTGGTTCACTGGGTAAGTGCTTGTCAGTCCTGACTGACAGCCTGAGCTTTGAATCCCAGCTACTTGTGGAAGGAGAGAACTGATCTCAGAAGTTGTTCTCTGAGCTCCACCTTGTGCATCTTGTCCTGTGTGTCCTCCTCCCCACAGCCTTGCGAATATAGTAACAATTTAAAACAGTGCCCTTCCCCCCAAAAAAACTAGCTTTTTAAAAAATGTGTGTGTATGGGTGTTTTGTGCATGTTTGTGGATGTGCCACATGTGTCTGGTGCCTGTGGGGACCAGAAAAGGGCGTGGATCCTCTAAAACCCACTATTTGAGTCCTGAGAACCCAGATCCCCGTAAGAGCCCTTGCTGTCAACATTGAGCTCTCACTCATCTCTGGTCAACTTTCTCTACTAGGAAATTGTACCGTCTTTCTGAAGACTAATAATATGGAGTTTTTGAATTGACATTTTAGATTTTAAGTTTCAATTTCCAGTATAATACCAATAGTTGAGATTTGCATAAACACCTCTTGGGAGAAATGGTGTCTTGATAACAAATTGCTGGAGCAGTGTAATTAGATATCAGGTAGTTGCTTAAAACTTATGAGGATAGGCCCAACTAAGTTGCCATTGCTTGTCTGGAAATGACATTGTGGCTCATTGGTAGTCTCTGACTTCTCTTTATTTCTCCCCTCCCATTTATTCCCAGAATACAATCTCAAATTCCCTCACCAAATTTAAACTTGCATTTATCTTGAAGTCTAAGTTAATGGCAGGGCTCCTTGATCTTTTTTGTTAGCCCTGCTGTCTTTGTAATACCTTGACCTGTTACTACATTTACTCCCTGCCTGAGGACTTTTGTACAGCTTACTCTAGCCTGCTTCCTACTCGTTGTTGGCTCCCACCAATCCTTTCAATTGCACAACAGAGGTCAGTTTCTCAAAGTATCTCAGATTGCCCAGGCAAGATACCATTAGCGTGTGTGTGTGTGTGTGTGTGTGTGTGTGTGTGTGTGTGTGTGTGTGAGAGAGAGAGAGAGAGAGAGAGAGAGAGAGAGAGAGAGAGAGAGAATTTATTGCAGTTCAAAATTACATAGTTATGATTACTTAATGCTGCTCTGCTAGGAAAGAGCTGTGATTTTTACTGTTCTATTCCAAGAACCTGGGCCATAGTATAGGCTCCCTAAACATTGTGTTTGTGGATGAATTTGGAACATTTTGCACAGTAATATGTATTTAATATTAAATACCCATTGTAGAACTAGTACTGAGTGAAGCATATACAAACGGTAGTCATCACCTGGAAACCTCACCTTAAGTTTTTCTTCCTTAATTAACCAATTCTCCTAGCTCAGAACTCTTTCTTTGAAATGTGGTCTCTCTAAGTAGCCCTGGCTGTCCTGTAACTCTTTATGTAGACCAGGCTGACCACAAACTCACAAAAGATCCTTCTGCTTCTACCTCAGGTGCTGGGATTTTAAGGTATGAACCACCATACCCAGCCCAGCTCAACTTTTTAACTTATTTTACATGTGAGCTGGGTGGTATGTTTTTAATCCAAACACTCAGGAAGCAGAGGCAGGTGGATCTCTGTAACTTCGAGGCCAGCCTGGTCTACAGGATTCCAGGACAGCTAGAGCTATTACACAAAGAAGCCCTGCCTCAAAAAAACAAACAAAAATCATATTTGTGTGTGTGTGTGTGTGTATCTTGGCATGTGCTAATCAGGACAGCTCTCAGGAGTTGGTTCTTTGACTGTGGAATCACTAATAAGCTTGGATAACAGGTGTTTTCCACCTCTAAGCTGTCTCACCCACTCCTCATTTCTCGTTTGGAGAGATCCTCTGTCTCATAGAAAATTTTATATCAAAGATAATTTTATTATATTTCTTGTATGGGCATGTGTACCAGGACAGGGCACATATGGAAGTCAGAAGACAACATGTGTGAATTGCTTCTGTCCTTTTTCCTCTACGTCAGTCCTGTTGTTCAAATTCAGGTCATCCAGCCTGGCTGCAAGCACTTGCTGAGCCATCTCACTGACCCCTGGTAAATTTTCAGATGTGTAGAGAAACCAATTTTTTTGCTGAGTCTGTGTTAAGCTGGTAAATAATTGTCAGTCAGTTCTCCAGGGAAAAAAGCACAGATGTGGAGTATTTGCTTGATTGTATGTAGTAAATATTTTCACAGTGGTAGATTTCAAGCCACCAGTATTAAACTGCTTCAAAAATTCCCCAAAATTAAGACGCTATTACTTAAGTGGGTTTCCTAGGCAGAGGTCTGCAACTACGGCAGGGCAATTCCTGCCTGCCTTTGTACTGCGTGTGGCTGGCTCCTTTCACAGCAGAACAGTCTGGCCTCTCGAAACAAGATAGACTTTATGTAGCTGTTACAGAAACTGCAAGCTTGTTACAATGTCCACTGGAAATCTTTTACTATGTAACAGAGTGGCTTATTAGGTGGATTTAGCGGGGAACTGCTCTGTGGGCTGCTCTTGGAGAAGTCTGGGATTAGATCCCTAACAACCACACTGTGGCTTACAACCTTTTGTAACTGTTCTCAAAGGATCAACACCCTTTTCTGGCCTCTACAGGCACCAGTACAGTAATAAGTAGACATACATGCAGGCAAAATACCATGCACATAAAATAAATAGTTCTTTAGTAGAACAGTGTAAGGAACAAATGTAATTTTCTTAGGAAGCAATAAAGCTGAACTTTTAAAATCTGTTAAGGCTAAACGTTTTTGGTTTATGACGGTGGTGGTGGTGGTGGCACGTCTTTAATCCCAGCACTCAGGAGGCAGAGGCAGGTGGATCTCTTTGAGTTCAAGACCAGCCTGGTCTACAAGAGCTAGTTCCAGGACAGGCTCCAAAGCCACAGAGAAACCCTGCCTCGAATCCTCCCACTCCCCCCCAATTTTTTTTTTTTTTTTTTTTTGTTTCAGTTTAACTTTTAAATTGTGCAGATACATGCATGCTTGTGGGTTGGTGTGTAGTGTGTGCACATGAGTGAAGGGCCAGAGATGTTGGAGCCTTAGAGCCGGAGCTGCCCGCAGTTGTGAGCCACCTCCTAGGGTCCTTCACAAGAGCACTGTACTTAGCCAGTTAGCATCTCGGAGCCCTCTCTGCCATCTTCACTGTGAGTGTGGAATTGAGTGAAAGTAAATTCAGCTGCTGTGCAGCTGTCAAGTGTTGCCCTTTTTCAGGAGCCATTCTCTTTTGCAGAATTGAAACTTGTAGCCATTACACAAGCACTCCTTCCCTCCATCCCAGCAGCTGGCAGCCACCCAGTCACTAGCTCTTTCCTCCCTGACATCGACTGGCTTTTATGATTGTTACTACTAATAATCATGCCTTCCTTGTTTGTTGCAGGCAGTCCAAAGCATAATGCATTCTTCTCAAGACTTCTTAACATTGTTACTTTTTTGAGTACTGTGATTTACAAAAAAAAAAAAAAAAAGCTGGGGCTGGAGAGGTGGCTCAGAGGTTAAGAGCATTGTCTGTTCTTCCAGAGGTCCTGAGTTCAATTCCCAGCAACCACATGGTGGTTCACAACCGTCTGTAATGAGATCTGGTGCCCTCTTCTGGTGTGCAGATATACATGGAAGCAGAATGTTGTATACATAATAAATAAATAAATAAATAAATAAATAAATAAAATCTTAAAAAAAAAAAAGCTGACAATAACACCTTAGGGAAGGAAGGGTTAATTTTGGCTCACCTTTCCACAGCACAGCCCATCATGGAGGGAAGGGCATCTGGAGTAGTAGCACTTTGTTTGAACAGGCAGGAAGTAGAGGCCTGAGCACTGGTGCTCTGCTTCCTCCTCCTTATTCAGCCCAGGACCCCAGTATGGAATGCTGTCAGTCTTATTACTTCTTCAGAGTCATGCAGAAGTTTGTATCCTCGTCTTTTGTCATCCTATCAGGGTGACAGTGTTAACTATCAAGTTAACCTTTTTAAGAATGAAGGCACAGTTTGCAAATTCCTTATCTGGAATGGTTGAGATCAGAAGTGTTTCAGATTTTGCATGGTTTTTATTTTCCTTCTTCAGAGGGATGTGTGTATGCATGCCGAGGCACATGTGTGGAGGTCAAGGGACAGCTTTAGACACAGTTCTCTCCTTCCACTGTGTGTAAGTCCCAGGAACTGAACTCAGGTTTTTAGGACTGCATGACAAGTGCTTCTATCTCCTGAACCCTGTCTGCCATCGACCACGGAGATAGTTTTAATACCTCAATTAGTTGGAATTGTTTTACTTTCCTTCATTCTCTTTGGTTCCCCCATCCTGAGACAGGGCTTCTCTGTGTAGCCCTGGCTGTCCTGGAACTTGCTCTCTAGAGCACGTTGCCCTTGAACTTAGAGATCCATCTACCTCTCAGGTGCTGGGTTTAGAGACATGCTACACCGAAGCCTGGCAATGTGATATTTTATTTTATTTTTGGTTTGGTTTTTTGAGACAGGTTTTCTCTGTAGCTTTGGAGGCTGTCCTAGAACTAGCTCTTGTAGATCAGGCTGGTCTCTAACTAACAGATATACACCTGCCTCTGCCTCCAGAGTGCTGGGATTAAAGGCATTTGCCACCACTGCTCGGTGTGATTTTTTTTTTTCTTAAAGATGTGTTTTATTATGTGTGTGTGGATGTGAGCATGGGAGGTGTCCACAGAGGATGTCTGATTACCCTGGAGCTGGACTTGCAGGCAGTTGTGAGCTATTGATGAGGGTGCTGAGATCTGGTCCTCTGCAAGAGCAACAATTGCTTTTTGACCACTGTGACATCTCTTCAGCTTTTTCTGAGAGCTAAATCGTGGGAGTCAGCTAGTACAGTTTCCCTTTGAGAAGAGTGCAAACAATGCTCTTTGCAGCTGCAGCTGTCCCCATTTATGACTGTCAACATGAAGTTTCATAAGCCCGTACTTCACACCTGGGGTGCCTCTCAAAACGAAGAGGCCCAGTGAGGTGGGACCCTACTGTCTGACACTAATTGTTAACAGCCCTTTACTTCTTGAGAGAAGGTGACTTCATATGTGTCTGTCAGGACTCTGCTTTTTTTTGTTGTTGTTGTTTTCGGGATTTTGTTATAAACATTGAATGCGGTGATATGATACCAGAAAATAATAATAGCCCTGCAATAAAACGGTTAACATAAAGGGTTGTGTGTGTGTTTGTGCAGGCACATGTACATGCATGTGGGAGCTTGAGACTGAGGTCCTTTGTTGCTCTATGTCTTACTTTTTGAGACTCCGTCTCTTACTGAACCTGGGGCGCATGGTTTGTCTAGACTGTCTGGCCTTGAGCTCTGAGTAGCCAAGGATGACTGGTCCTCCTGCTTTGACCTCCTGAGTGCTGGGATTGCAAGTGGTGTACTCAGTTTGTGTGGTGCCGAGTTGTGAATGTAGGGCCCAGTGCATGCAGATGTGAGGCAAGCATGCTACATCTCCAGTCCCACACACTTTAGAAAAAACAGATTTTATTCCTGCCCCTTCTCTTGAGTTTTATATAAGTGAAACCAGAGTTTATCTTCACTTGTAATTGATTTCTTTTGAGATATCTGTGATGACACATGGCTGTTGTTCATTTGTTCTTGAATACTGTATTCTACTAAGCAAATGTATAATTCAGGCACTTTTTAGTTGTTTTCACTATTTGGTTAATGTATTTGGAACTTCCCTGAATGTAACTTGGTAAAACCATGAGCGAGGAACCTGTAAGTAGGGTCTTGGTAATCAAATGCAGTATGTCCCATGAAACATGCACATAAAACCGACTGGCTTACACTTGAGCCTGAAGTTCATGTGGTGTCCAGTTAATGCGCGTCCTCTGCAAACCCTGCATCATTAGCGATGGTTTCTGGTTGTGATTTATAGTTGTCTGACCGTGGACAAGGAAGAGCACCTTCTGCCATGGAGGGATCCCTCTCACATTCTTCATTTAGGTTGTGTTTCTTGCTAATTTGTAGGACACTTTTATCAAATCTGAGTTTGTGTTCTCTGTTGGTTATATTTTAAAAGATTTGCTGTTATTAATTTATGTGAATGTTTTGCCTGCATGTGTGTGTGTACACCATGTGCATGCTGACGATGGGAGCCAGGCAGAGTGCTGGACCAGAGTTAGAGATGGTTGTAAGCTGCCCTGTTGGTTATGAGGAACCAAACTCAGATCCTCTATCGCCTGGGGTGAGGGGGTGGGGGTGGGGCTCATCACTGCCGAGCGGTCTCTCCAGCCCCCTCTGCTGGTTATCTGTGTGGCAGCTGTTTTATCAATAACTTTCTTTTTCACTCTTTATGATTGATAGTTTAGTGTGTGTGTGTGTGTGTGTGTGTGTGTGTGTGAGAGAGAGAGAGAGAGAGAGAGAGAGAGAGAGAGAGAGAGAGAGAGAGAATCTTTGTTCCATTTAAGAGGTAGTATCTTTCTTGCAGTGTTTAATTGAATGTCATTTAAGTACATACTTGATAAGATTCAATTTTTGAAATGTGTTAACAAGACGTGTCCTGGTGTCTGACCTATTTTGTTAAATGTGCTTTAAAAGATGCTCTTGTGGAAGTGGGTAGGTCACTTTTATTGATTTTGAGACAGGGTCTTACTGTGTAGATCAGGCTGACCACTGTCTTACAGAGATCTGTTCACCTCTACCTCCCAAGTCCTGAGCTTAAAGGGGTGTGTCCCCACACCTGCTGGCCATGTCCATATTATCAGCTCCTTCCCTCCAACCCCTGTTGGGTGATGCTGAGGATCTCATCCAGAACCACCTGTGCGCTAGGCACGTGCTCTGCCAACTGGGGAGCTGCATCCGCAGCCTTCAATTTCTCTCTTTGGCAGTATGAAGAGGTCGGTCTTTGTATTCACAGTCTGCTGTGTGGGCCTAGGCACATTTGGGTTTTGTTTATCCTGCCTGTTCTGTGCACTCCTTTTTTGTTGTTATTGTTGTTGTTGTTGTTTTCTTTTCCTTTTTCCCTTCGGATCAAGTGTTTTGTATTATTCCATTTGCCTCCTTTTTAGATTGACAGATGTGTACTGTTTTTATATCCTTTGGAGATTTCTCCATGAATTTTATAAATTGTTCAAATCAAGAATTCCTCGATGCTTCTAAAATAATGAATGCATAGATCCTAGAATTCTTGAACCCTGTATACCCTGGATTTCCCATTTCCTCTTGTGGTCCCTGTCAAATGACCCAAGATTTATTAGGGTTTTGTAATATTGGCTATAAGAGTTGTCTGTACAGTTTTTCATTTTTATTCCTTCATCCAAGGTCATTTTCCTTGCCTGAAGGAACCTATTGCATTTCCTAACCTGTTTTGTTTGTCTTTACATTTCAGTTTAATTTTGAGGAACTTATACTGAATGTAAAATTCTAGGTTACTAGTTCTCTTTCTCTTTGAAAACAAAGTTTATAATTACCTAGGTGGAGACTCTGAGGTGATGCTACTCAGTGTAGAGAACTTGTCTAGCTTGCAGGGAGAGGGTCCTAGGCTTCGCCAGTAAGCTGGAGTCACATACTAGGTGCCTTTTCAGTTCATCGGCTTTTGCTTAGGAATCTGCATTTAAAGTTTCTCCATGCCCTTTCATGACCTGAGAGCTCTCTTCTAGGCATGAGCATTGTGTTATCTGAACGCACCATAGTTTATCTTGGATACTTCCAAATTTTGGCGATGATGAATGGAGCCTTTATAGGTCTACGTGAAGATTTTATTGTGAACAGCTCTCAGTTCCGTGTGGTAAATATAAAGGAGTAGTTGCTGAATTTCATGCTGAGTGTACGTTTGCTTTCCTAGGAAACAGCTAGGCTGTCTTCTGCAGTAGTAGCTCTTCATTCTGCACCCACACCTTAGCGAAGGCCTTTTGTTGCTCCCTATCCTTGCCAGCACTTGGTAGTGTTGGTATTCTGAATTTTGAATGTTTTAATGCATGTCTGTTGCTTATCTCTTTGCTTTAGTTTTACATCTTCTGGGTGTGCTGGGGGAGCATCATTCATGCTAATTTGTCATCTGTATATCTCTGGTGAAGTGACTGCTTTGGCCCATTTTAAAATTGGGTTGTTACTGTGAAGTTTTATGAGTGCTTTGTATATTTGGGCAATATCTGATTATCAGAATATACATTTTGCAAATTTTTTGCCTTGTCTGTTGTTCATCTTCTAATTTTCCCACCTCCAAGACGGTTTCTCTGTGTAGCCCTGGCTGTCCGGCAACTCACTCTGTAGATCAGGCTGGCTTTCAAGTCAAAATTCAAGAGATCTGTCTGCCTCTGCCTCTGCCTCCTGAGTGCTGGGGTTAAAGGTGTGTGCTGCCGCCACCACCCAAAAGATGTTTTTAAGTTGCATCCAGTTGTGTTTTTAAATGGCCAGAGACTGGTAAGAATTTCCTGCTCTTTCTCTCCTTCCAACTTCTTGCATTGGCAACGACCAGGTCCCAAGTTGACACAATCCACTTTGTTACTGACTTAGAGGGAACTGGTTCATAGCTAAGTATACACTTGCCATTATTCTGTAGGGACACTTCTGTCTAGTTTAAGATGCTTTTTTTTTTAAATTCTTAATTCACTTAATTGTGCTATGAAGTAATGCTGTCAACATGCCTTTGTAGCATTGACTATGTGGCCTTTCTTGTCAGTTAATCTACCTGACTTCTCCCCACATGATTCAACCTGCCATTTATAGACTAAGCTCAATTGTTGGTCACTGAGACTTTTTTAAATAACATTTTTTATTTTTTGATAAATTTTGTGTGTTTATATATATGTATTTGATCATGACCATCAATGTTACCTACCTCCCGCCCCACCCCCAGCCCCTGGTGCTCACACAGCTAAATTAGATCTGATGGTGTTAGTCTGTTCTGGAGTAATGCTGTTTTCTTCAATACTTTTACTAGTTTTTGTCTCTGGTAATAAGGGCCTTGTGAAATGAGTTGAGAAATGTTTCTCCTGTTTCTATAAGAGATTGGTTGTTTTGCTAGTTTTCAGCTTTCGGGAAATTACTGTAGGTTTCAGACACTTGTATAATGCTTTCTTAGTTTTTTGATTGGATAAACTAGTGGCTTATTAATATTTTTTAAAGATTTTGATTTAAGGATATTAGATCAGAAACAGAAGTGGACAGTGAATAGTTTTCAAACAAAGTAAAACCTAATGCTAATTATCTACAATGGAGTACAGGTATGCTGTAAGAGGTCAGTACCAAGGACCATGTACTGTATGGTTGAGTAAGTTACCCATCAGAATGAAGGGTCCCAAATAGGCAAGTTTAGAGACACAGAAAGTAAATTAGTGGTGATTTCTGGGAAACGGGTATGAAGTTTATAGGGAGGTGACAGCTTGAAGGGTACAGATTTCTCTTTGGCTTAATGGGGATGTTCTGAAATTGCAGTCATTACAATCCATTTCTAAATAGACTAAAGGTCTTTGAGTAATACACTTAAGTGGCCAAATTATATGGGATGTGAGAGATAGATATTTGGAGACAGGATCTCACTATGTAGTCTTGGCTGTTCTGGAATTCCCTATGTAGACCAGGCTGGCTTCAAACTCATGAGTTATAACTCAGTAAAGCTTAAAGACATCTTTTATGTTAATGGGAATTTAGAGGCAAATGTAGGAGCACACCTTAGATCTAGCATCTTACCTTCAAATCTTCAAACACTGTAAAAGGCTATATGATTCTATTTTGTGTGTGTGCGTGCGCGCGCGCACTCACCCATGCATACCACAGCACATGTGAAAGTCAAAGGCCAGTTCTCTGCTCCCACCATGTAGGTCCCAGGGGTAGACCTCAGGTTGTTAAGTGAGCATGTTTACTCCCTGAGCCATCTTGCCAGCCGAATGGTTTTATTTTAGATTATTTACTTCAGAATGTGAGGGAGATAAAAACTAAAAGGACTTTCTGAGCTTAAGGTTAAAACAGTTGGTTTTTGAGACAACAATGACAAAAAAGATTATGTATCATATAGTTTCAAATGGAAGGAAGAGGGCTCAGATGATGAAGTTCCAGAATATTTGTTGTAGTGCAGTTCTATGCATCTTCATGCTTTCTTGGGCTTTCTCAGAAGGTTGGCTGTGTGCCTGAGTTGAGAAAGTAGGTTGTAAAATCCAGGTTGTTGGGTGAGGAGGTGCTCGAGCCTGTCATGCCAGGGCTGGCAGTTTGAGGTTACCCTCTGCTACAGAGTGACATATCCTATTTCAGAACCAAACCAACCAAAGAAAATACTGCAGTTATATACAGTGTTAGGATAGTCAGTAAAGATGGTGAGACTGTGAGCTTGGCTGTGTGTATATTGAACTAAAAGAAAGGGGGCTGGAGGTGGAAGTCTAGGAAACGGGGCTAATTGTGACACCCCCCACCCCCAAGAGGGAAACAAACACCGTGTCTCCATCTTAGGCCCAGTGATTACGTCTATTAACACTTCTAGAGTAAGTCCTTTGTGTTAGAGGTGTGGCTGTTGGACACTTAAAATGGAGATGCTTGTAGTGGTAGGGCCTCTCCCGTCTGGATGGTGCTGCACAAACCCCCGTTACTAAACATACATATTTTATCTCACTCAGTTCAAAGAAGAAATCTCTAAACGTTTCAAATCTCATACTGACCAACTTGTGTTGATATTTGCTGGAAAAATTCTAAAAGATCAAGATACCTTGAGTCAGCATGGAATTCACGACGGACTTACAGTTCACCTTGTCATCAAAACACAGAACAGGTATGTCTTCTTAAAGGAGCCAGTTTTGGCTTTAAAGGTCTTTCCTTATCATTAGTATTTAAATGGTTAAAGTATTTTTCTTTGTTTATGTTGATAGCAGAATGTTTAGGTGAGAAATAGTGTGACTGGCTCCATGCTAGGACTGGTTCTGGCATGCTTGTTAGGTAAATGTTTCTGTGGAGAGGGTTGCGGTGCAAATCAGGGCAGTTCCTCTTTTAATACTTTAGAAAATTCAACTGACATTATGTTGACATTTTTTTAGTTAACAGCTTTTTTTTAGGTGTTCTCTTGGCTTTAGAAAATTTTTAGACATGATTTTAGTAACATATTAGTAGACTACAGACTAATCAGTCATAATTTATTGTGTGATCAATTTTTGAGAAAAACATTTTTATTTAAAAATTTTATTTTTCATTTCACATACCATCCCAGTTCCTGCTCCCTCCCCTTCTCTCATCTCCTCCCCCCTTCCCTTCCCAACCCAATCCATATCTACTCCTTAGAGAGGATAGGCCTTCCTTGGGGAGTCAATGAAGTCTGGCATAACAAGTTGAGGGAGGACCAAGCCTCTCCCTTACCATAGGGAATGGACTCCAAAAAGCCAGTTTATGCACTGGGGATAGGTCCTGGTGCCACTGGTGGGCGGGGTATTATTAACTTTGAAGCTAGCCATGACTTGCTGAGCTGCTTACCCGGGTCAGCCTGAGTCTGTTGCCATGTTCCCTTGGCATCCCAAGTCCTTGCAATGCATACATGTGTTGCCATGCTAGCTTTCTTTTTGAGACAGCTATCAGCCTAGTCCAAGCTGACCATGGACTTGCTTCTCCTGCCTTAGCCTCCTGAATGCTGGGGTTAACAGGAATGCCTCACTGTGGACAATGAGTCTGATTCTTCTGGCTCTCCCATTACTACAGGCTGCAGCATTGTATTGAAGCATGTCTTTCCAGAGCTTGCATCTGCTCTAGGAACTTCTGAGCCATTATTACTCAGGTCAGGCAGGCTTTTGCGCTGGTGTTCCCAGAGAGTTGATAAGGAAATTCAGTCTTCCTGTGCTTTTTTTGTTTGTTTTTTTGAGACAGGGTTTCTCTGTGTAGCTTTGGAGTCTATCCTGGTGTTCTCTGTACAGACCAGGCTGGCCTCGAACTCAGAGATACGCCTGCCTCTGCCTCCCGAGTGCTGGGATTAAAGGCATGCACCACCACTGTCCGACCTTCCTGTGCTCTTCTGTACCCTTGATAACTTCTCACAGGCCTGCCCTGCAGCTCTAGTGAGGACACAGGCAGATGCCTGACTGCTACACAGGGCACACAAAGGCGTAAAGTCCTGCTGTTCTTGAAAGTATTAAGTAATGATGACACCCAAACTGTCAGTGTCAGAGCTGCCGCCTGTCCTTAGCATGCCCTCAGTTGTTCAGTTAAACAGGCAAGGAATGCTGATGACCAGAGAAGGGAAACCACTGAATGTGGTCACACACGGGAAGAAGAACAAATAGAGTTCAGTGACTACCTCCCCACCCCCTTCTCGGGGTTCCTGGCAAAGGGTTAGGTTTAAATAGAGGATAGAGGTATTCGTATCTAAGCAGTCCTGGTAAAAGTGAGGTCCCGCCTCTGGGCCCATCCCTGTCTTAGCGTCAGTCTCTCCTACAAGGTTTTCTTTTCAGTTGTCAAAACTTTGATGAACTCGCACTCCAGGAGACAGTTCTCCCTCCAATTGACCAGGTTTCTAGCCTTTCCTTCTCCCAGCATGGGGTTCCTGGGGAAACTCCATCAGTCGAACCATTGTCAGTAGCCTGGCAGCCAAAGAGAGCTGCATGGGACAGGGTTGCAGAGTAATGTCAGAACCAGCCCCTCACAAACTCTACTTTGTCACAGCCAATGCCTTGGCAGTCTGCCGGCTTTTAACATAATTAAAGTGTCCTCTTTTTGAGATTTTATTTTTATCTTTAAAATTGTGTTTGTCTATCGGTGGGTATGTATGTGTACATGAGTGCAATACCTTTGGAGGTATTGGATACCCTGGGACTGGAATTACAGGTAGGTAGTAGTAGTTAGTAGTGAGCCACCTGATGTGGGTGCTGGGACTTGAACTTGGTCCTCTGGAAGAGCAGCAAGTGCTCTTAACTACTGAGCCATCTCTCCAGCCCCTTAAAGTATCTTCTGAATTTTTTTTTTTTCTTTTCTTTTAACAGTGTTATGGGCTGAAGTTAAATTGCTCCTAACCCTAGAAAATGGTCTAAGTGTTTGAGCTTTGTGAGTGTTAGTGACCATGGATTATCTTCTGTAGATGACTTGTCAGTTCTTTCTTGTATAGTCACCATGAAAGTAATGGAACAGTCACCTGTATATTATATTCAAAGAGGACAGACAGTAATTTTATAAAGTTTACTGCTTCCAGTATTTGTTCCTAATGCTCAATCATTTCAGACAGGGTACTAATGACAGTTCTGTTTATGAGAGCTTACCCTTTGTTTCTGGCTATGGAATTTTAGAAATTCTTTCAAAAACAATGAGTTCTGCATCTTACATTGTGATTTAATTATTTTCACTAGGCCACAAGATAATTCAGCTCAGCAAACAAATACCCCTGGAAGCAATGCGACCAATACATCATCTCCTAATAGTAACTCCACATCTGCTCCTGCTGCTAGCAGCCCTTTTGGCTTAGGTGAGTGCTGTTATGGGGGTGAAAGGTTCTCTTCCTCCAGGGATAGTTTTAGATAAAATGACAGGATAAAACATAAATCACTTAAACAATTTTTAAAAAACCTTTCATAGTTTACTTCTGTAATTGTGTTAAAAAAAAAGTAGCTTGGGATACAATATGTTTGATTGGCTTACATTTTTATTTAGCAAATGACATACTTCTGTTTTATATGAAAGAAATGTAGGCTATACGTACCTAGTAATCTTACTGCCACATAATTGCCTATGAGGATATAGTTAGTTGATAATAAGGTGTGATCAAGTGAGTGACCATTTTTTCATTTGTATAAGACAGGTATTGGGTGGACTGCACTAGTTACTTGTTATCTTTTTGTTTTGCCTTGAACTCTGATCTTTCTACTTTGGCTTTCCTGGTGTGGAGATTGCAGGCATACAGAATCACTCTGGACCTACATTAGTTACTTTGAAACTGTCCTAGGGGCTGTAGTTAAGAGATGACACACTGCTCTTGGTAGGGGACCTGGGTTCAGTTCCCAGCACCCACGCTGTGGCTTGCAAGCATCCATAACTCCAGTTCCAAGGGCTCTGACACCGTCTTCTGACCCCGTGGACACTAGGCACGCATGTGGTGCACATATTTACATGCGTGCAAGTAAAACACGCATATAGATAAAATAAAACATAGTTAAATCTAATGCTTGAGCCCAAGCCACTTCCCTTCCTTCTGCCTCCCTCCCCCTCACCTCAACCCCTTTGCCCTCCTCCCCTGCCTTGTCCCCCTGTGTGCTGTGCAAGCGCCTCACACAACTTCCCAGCTCTACACTGCGACTCTTTATTCAGTTGCATATGTTGAGATTTTGTTGAGTAAAAACCTTCTGAAGCTAACAAAGGTTGGGCTAAATAGAAGAATTGCTTAAATGTCAGTATCAGTCCCCAAGGTCATAGCTAGTACAGTGCTTTGGAGTTTTTCTTAGGGTTGTTTTCACATGTTAGGACCATAACCTTTGTCCTTTCCGTGGGAATTTTTGGGTAACTCAATTATAGTGTGCCAATATATGATGCACAAGTTTTAGAGCCTGGCATAGATTGCTGTACAACACACAACACTAATAACAAATAGAAGCTCTTTTAGGTTTACACGGGGAGGAGTCTCCAGCTGCTGCTTTTTTCCTTCCATGAGTGATTGGTGGGGCTGAAAGTGCCACCAGACTTTCTGGTGACCATCTCCATCACCCTCCATCGTTAGCCTCCATCAGTGGAGTGAGCGATCTACAGGACCTGCTGTCATAACAAAAGGCATTCAAAATGCCTAGGTTTTTTAGGAACCCTGTGAGGGATCAAGAAGGAACAAATATAGTCTAATACCAGGAAGGTTAAAAAAATATGTCTAGGGCTGGGTGGTGGTGGCGTATGCCTTTAATTCCAGCACTCGAGAGGCAGAGGCAGGCGGATCTCTGTAAGTTTGAAACCAGTCTGGTCTACAAGAGCTAGTTCCAGGACAGCCTCCAAAGCCACAGAGAAACCCTGTCTCAACCCTGCCCCGCACCACAAAAAAAAAAAAAAAAGAAAGAAAGAAGAAGAAAAAATATGTCTAGTTGGTTCTGTGAAGAATCAAAGTTGAAAATGTGGCTAAGTTTGCTGGTAGGATGTATTTGGGGTGGGAGGTGGGATCCACTGTGACAAACCCTGGGAAGAAGAGTTTCATGGTTTCAGCGGATGGACAGCTGCTACATTAAGGCCTGTGGTGTGGCAAGGAAGGTGCAGCAGAGAGCTGCTTCCCGCACAGTGTAGCCGCAGCCTGGGAGCCTCTGCTGTCACTGCAAAGGCGAATGAGAAGAGGCAGGTTGAGTTTGTAAGCTGTGCTTTATTCCAGAGCTGCTAATCTGAGGAGGCGACATCTTATCTTCTGCCAGCAGAGGATATGGGGTAGGGAGGACAGAAACAAAGTTGATCATTTCAGAGCTCAGGTTTGCCTCTCAGGTCAGCCAGCCAGCCATGAGACAGTCAGTCAGCCATGAGACTGGCAGGGTCTGTCTCCCGTGTTACACCTTTCACTCCTTTCCTATTCCTTGGGTGCCTGGGTTCAGGCAGTTCCTGAAACCTTGAGAATAATTAGTGTCTGCTTGGTATCGGTGCTGTAATGACAGGGGCATCTGGTGTGCTGTGGGTGAGATTAGCTTGGGACAACATTAGCAGTGTGTGCTGTATGGTGTTACCGAGTATTATGCAGGTTTTTCTCTCCAGTGTGGAGTACAAGTGTGTCTTTATAACACGGATGTAGAAGTCCTCTATCCATAGCAGCAGGAAGGCCCTTCCAATGGACTGCACTGCATAGTCCATTGAGCTACGAACTCATTAGCGCCACAATCACCTTCATCACTGTCACCAGCTGAGGATCAAGGCTTTGGGGCAACACTTCATATCTAAGCCATAGCATAGGAATTAAAGCTGAATAGTGTAATAGTAAGTATAACCTAATACCATAAAAATGAATGAGAGAAGTTGTTTGTTTTAAATGGTTTATGTATTATTGAGTTAATAATTCTTCATGTTTAGCACAAGCTTTTGATTTTCATTTTTGTTTTTTCCTCTTATCCTGTAAGGTGGACTTGGAGGACTTGCAGGTCTGAGTAGTTTGGGTTTAAATACCACCAACTTCTCTGAACTACAGAGCCAAATGCAACGGCAGCTTCTGTCCAACCCTGAGATGATGGTGCAGATCATGGAAAACCCCTTCGTTCAGAGCATGCTATCCAACCCTGACCTGATGCGCCAATTGATCATGGCCAATCCGCAGATGCAGCAGTTGATACAGAGGAACCCAGAGATCAGCCACATGCTCAACAATCCAGACATAATGAGACAGGTGTGTAGAGAGCTGGTACTTTCTGTGGTTCCAGAGATCACCTGTGTATGTACTGCAAAACTAAAGAGAATTCTAGCCATTGTTTAAGGAAAGTCAGCAGAACACTAATAATAATTTGGTCTGTTTGAACTCTGACCTCTCTGCTATGCTTGGAAATTATTTAAAAAAAAAAAAAAAAAAACACTCAATAGAGGTCAAACCTTCCATTCCCCTTTCTCCTCTGTGCTATGGGTCTGAGAGAAGGGTCTTAGAGTACAGAATGGAGAGGTAACGTCAGTGACCTCTCACACATTAAAAAACAAAACAAAACAAAACAAAACCAGCAACACAGTTTTGTATTTTGTCAAAATACATTATATGAAAATTTTTTTTCAATAAAAGCATTTAGATTGGGCATGGTGGTGCACAGCTTTAATATCCATACTTGGGAGTTAGAGGCAGGAAGATCTGTTGTGAGTTTGAGGCCACCAGGGACTATGTAGAGAAATCCTGTCTCAAAAAAAGGGGTAAGGAGCTGGACAAGATGGCTCAGCAGTTAAGAGCACTGACTGCTCTTCCAGAGGTCCTGGGTTCAATTCCCAGCAGCCACATGCTGGCTCACAACCAACTTGAATGAGATCTGGTGCCCTCTGCTGGCCTGCAGGCAGAAGACTAAATACATAACAAATAAAATCTTTTAAAAGGGGGGGAGGGGTGAAGATTTAAGAAATAAAAAAGTCCATTTTTTGGAGATGTACCATTCATTCAAACTGTTTTATGATATCCCATAAATATATATTGTTTTTAGAGATGAAATCCACCAGGAATTTTAAGAAGTACTTTCCTAATTTAAATATTATAACAAATTTGGTTTAAAACTGTATTTGGTTTTTATTGGTTCTAAAGTTGGATGATACAGAACTGAGCAAATGAGTCCGGGTTTCTAGCAGGCGGAGCACAGGTGACAGTCACCTTTCCTGGTAGAGGTAGGATGCTGACTCAGCTTGACTGGAATCCTCTGTTTTATATTGTTCAAAATGGCTGTTTAAAGTTAAGTTTGACTACCTGGCACTTAGCACCAGTGGCTGCATTCAGTTTTCTGGGCCTGGTGCAGGAGCTAATCCAAGTTGACTTCAGCTAGTTAAACCCTGAAGGGATTCCTTGCATTTCAGTGCTTTTTTTTTTTTTTTAAATGGAGATTTCTTTCTTAGACATTGGAACTTGCCAGAAATCCAGCAATGATGCAGGAAATGATGAGGAACCAGGACCGAGCCTTGAGCAACCTGGAGAGTATCCCTGGGGGCTACAATGCCTTACGACGCATGTACACAGACATCCAGGAGCCTATGCTGAATGCTGCGCAGGAGCAGGTGACCAGCTGTTCCCAGGCGCAGGCCAAGAGGTGTTCCCTGAAAAGTAACACCGTATCTGTTAATCTGCTTTTCTTGTCTTTCAGTTTGGTGGTAATCCGTTTGCTTCCTTAGTGAGCAGCACTTCCTCGGGTGAAGGAAGTCAGCCTTCTCGAACAGAAAATAGGGATCCACTACCCAACCCATGGGCTCCGCAGACTTCCCAGAGTTCACCAGCCTCTGGCAACGCTGCTAGCACTGTGAGCGGCTCTGCTGGGGGTGCCGCCAGTACCCCAGCTGGGCAGAATACCTCAGGACCAGGCTCGGTGTCTGGAGCAGCGGGTATGTACGCCTTGCATTGATAATGAAGTGGTTGCTGGTGCTTACCTATCCATTCGTGTGCATCTCTTTTATGAAGACTCTCTGTTGCAGGCTTTTGGGATTGTTTGAGGGATGGGCTTTTTAAATTGTTTATATCTATGGATATATATCTATGGGGTGTAACACATTTCCCTTAAATATCTACTTAGAGTGAGTGTGTACAGGAACTCATGGAAACTTAAGATGATAGTGAAATCATCCTGGCTACTTTTCAGAGACGATGTTTTGGGTATTATGGGTTGGAATGGAATGCCCCTCACAGATTCATGTGTTAAAGCCTCAGCTGCTGGCACTATTGGGAAGGTACTGGAAACTCTAGGAAATGGGTGGGTCACTAGAGATGGAGCCTAGGACGCTCCTTCCCTGCTTCTTGGCTGTCATGCTTTGCTGCGATCTCCATGCTGTTGTGGACTGTCTTCAAAACCAGGAGCCATCATAAACTCTTCTTTTATTATGTCTTATGGCCAATATTTTGTCATAGTTACATAAAAGTGCTAATGTGTTGGGAAGAGTCAGAATTAATAAAGGAACTTGATCCTGAGGTCATTTGAGTGACCCAGGACATGAAACATGGCTGGGTCACATGAAACATAAGCCATGTACCCACTCACTGATGGAGGAGTAAAACAGTTGCCCTCATTATCACCATGACTATACTGTTATTGGTTAGACACCAGACGTAGCATAGAAACTGCAGGTTTAGATGTCTAATCCTAAGTTGCTGCCACACCAATTCAGACATTTCCTCTGAGACAGTCAGCAAGCAATCTTTAGCTCTCAGTATTCATAGACACAGACCACAGGGTGTAGTTCTTTTCTTTGTGTCTGTTTGCACTCACTTTGAAATACATTTATGCTGTGCATGTCTGTTTTGCTGACAAGTATTTCCTTTGGGGATATAAGCTTTATTACCGTGCACGCCCGTCTGTCTGTCCTTCTTTCAGCCTAGTTTTCCTATACTTTGTAGAGATGTAGAGCACAAGGATTAGGCATGCAGCGTGGAAAGCAGAATTGAGATTCAGGTAAGGTGAAAGCACTCTGAGTTGGATCTTAGCAGAAGCCAGAATGGGCTTGAAAATTGTGACTTCCGTGAGTTGGAATGAGTTGGATGATGTATGTGAACTGCTGCTCCCGTGTTAGCATAGTTGGAGACGAGGATAATTAGCTGCTTTCTTCCTGATTCATTCTCATTGTTATGTGAAAGGTTTTGGTTTTCTTTTTCTGAAGGAAACTTTACATACATGATGGTTAATTGCACATTGTCAGTAAGAGTGTTACTAAAGATTTCTAAAGCGGTTTTGTAATCACACATCCTAATAAGATAGTGTCAAGAGAAATTGTTTTTATTTCCTGGGTTTTAGTTGGTCTTACGTTCTATGCCTATGGATTCTCAAATATCAGTCCAAAGGCCAGGTCCAACATAGCTGAAGATGTGTTAACTAGCAAGTTTTTGCAGCCAGACTCAGGTCCATAATCCAGCTACTTGGGAGACTGAGGTGGGGAGACTGCGTGGATGTAGAAGACCACAACCAGGCTAGGTAACAGTGGCTGATTCCTCACCCAAAAGCCAAGTTTGGGGGTCTTGATGTCAGACCTCGTGAACCAGAATCTTTGATGGGGAGATATGAGATCTGTGGCGGAAGGAGGTTAAGTTGTTCTTTTTAGATTAGCATAAAAAGCATTGGGTTGCTGGGCAAGATGACACACCCCTTTAACCCCAGCAGGTGCAGGCAGATCACTGAGTTCTAAAACACTCAAGGCTACACAGAGAAACTCTGTCTGGAAAAACTTTAAAAAAAAAAAAAGAAAGAAAGAAAAAAGCATTGGGTTTCACAGTGAAAGCTTTGTGCGAATGAATCTTTATACATTTTTCTTATTTGCTCCCCTTTCCTTCTGCCCTCCCCATGTCCATTTTCCCAAAGTGACTTTCTTTCTTCCCCCTGATAACCCCATGCCTGCTTATTTATTGCGTGTATTCAGGGGTTTACCACCTCTGTTAGGATCTCTTTCTCCCCTCTCTGATCGCCCTCTCATGGTTTAAATAGCCTTATATCTAGCTCCTCGTGAGAGAGAAAACATATCTAAGTTTGGCTTGTTTTACTCAGCATAAGGATTTCCAGTTGCTTTCATGCATGTTCCTGCGAATTGTAATTCTTTACAGTTGCATAAACTTGCACTGCATATATAGTTCAGTTCACGTACTCTCTGTCTGTCTGTTAGTGGACATCTAGGCTGGCTCTTTAGCCTGGCTGTCATGAATAACACAACACTGTGTCACTTAAGAGTCCTTCAGATCTGTGCCCAAGAATGGGGTGTAGCTGGGTCATGGTGTGATTCTGTTTTCAGGGGTAGGGTGCTCTGTGCTGATTTCCATAGGGGCTGCATGAGTCTGTAGCCCATGTACAGTGACTAAGGTCTCCTAGTGCCCTGTCCTTCTTGCCAGTGTTTTCTAAGCATTCTAGCTGGAATGAGGTGGAATCCCAAAGCAGTCTTGCATTTCCCTGGTGCCCAAGGATGTTGAACTTCTCAAGTATCTGTATGTCTTTTGAGAGCTGTCTACTCAGCTCATTGTTAGATGGACTGCTGAGTTGGTGACTTGAGGTTTTTTGTTTGAGGCCAGCCTGGCCTACAGAGCTAGTTACAGTAAGTGCTCAGTCCATGGAGAAACTTCAGTTTCTGGTAAAAACTAATTTCTAAAGCTATCGAAGGTTTCATAACATTGACTGGATGTTCTCATTTAAAAGAAGATTAATCTCATCCTTGAGCCAATATCTTGAAAACATTTTATGAGCATGGGTGTTTGCCTGTGTGTATGTCTGCAGTGCCTGCAGAGGCCAGAAGGGGGCGTTGCATCTAGTGCTGGAGTTATAGACGGTTGTAATCTGTTATATGGGCCCTGGGACTTGAGCCTGGGTCCTCTGAAACAGGCACCAACTCTAACCGCTGAGTCATCTCAGCCCTGTTGTTTCATTTTTTGAGACTGGGTCTCATGTACCACAGACCAGCTTGGAACTTAACCATTCTACCTGGGCCTCCTGAGTGATCTCGTGCCTGGCTGGAATGTTGTGATACCTGTTTAGTCTGATAATTAATGTCTATGTATGTTTTATTCTTTGATGTGAAGTAGCCATTTCATTTGGTAAAGTAATGCATACCCCATTGTTCCTTAAACCCATGATATTAACAGTTTGCTTCTCTTATTTTACTTACATGATTAATTTGTACTTGTGATTAAGAAAAACAGGGTGCTAGAGAGGTTTCTTGTGGCTACTACAAAGCCACATGGAGCATTGTGACACCACAGTCCCTTTAGGTGCCCTGCCTTTATAGTGTAAAAACACACAGCAATAGAGTCAGCATAGCTGTTCCTGCAAAATGGCACAAGTCACTGAGTGTGGATTTCAGTAGCTTCCACATTTCTATGATGTTCACTTTGTGGGCTATGTAAAAAACAGGTTGTGAAAGCCAGATTGGTGGGTCCTTTAGGCTATTTTTGAACTTTGGAGTGTGGAAAAAGCTAACTTGAAACTTCATAATATAGGTACACCACAAACACAAGACTTGGAGCAAATTAGAAACATAAGTGGGAATCGTAAAGTGCTTTCAGCCAGATAAAGGGACATTAATTCAAAACTTAGAACGGAAGTAAAGAATTAAGTAGTTCCACTGGGAGGTGGTGGCACACGCCTTTAATTTCGGCACTCAGGAGGCAATTGGCAGGCAGATCTCTTGTGAGTTCCAGGACAGACTCCAAAGCCACAGAGAAACCCTGCCTCGAAAAAATAAATAGTCGGTTAACGTTATCTTTTCTTTCCCTTCAGTTATGTCAGGACTGTTCTTCACTTGAAGAAAGCAAACTCACTTCTTTCTGGTGCCTCTAAAGTGCCAGTGTCAGAATTCTTTTTGATTTTTCTTCTTGTTTTTCGAGACAGGGTTTCTCTGTAAAATAGTCCTGACAGTCCGGGACTTAGTCTGTAGAATAAGCTGGCCTCGCAAGTGTCATTATTCTTGTGCCTTGGAGACATCACTGAGTAAAATAAGGAAGGGTTGGTCTGAAAGCTGAGCTAAGTGATCTTAACGGGTCATGACCCTTATTAGGCCAGGGTATGCTGGAGGAAGGCATGGCGTAGGGCGTGATGGCATTTTCTCATTGCTTCTCAGAAACCGTGCACTGTGAAATTTAGCTGTTGAACTACTTGTAAAGGTTGTTGTCACTTCATATTTGCATAAAGTGGACCTACTGCTAAGGGAAAATGGCCATATGCCACTTTCAGTAGCTAAAATTTTAGTACAGTATACACTGTATTTAAACATTACTATGTATTAATCTGGCTTTTGTTTGTTTGGTTTTTTTTGTAAATAAAATTTTAGCTAGTATGTTCAACACACCAGGAATGCAAAGCTTGTTGCAGCAAATAACTGAGAACCCGCAGCTTATGCAGAACATGCTGTCTGCCCCCTACATGAGGAGCATGATGCAGTCACTAAGCCAGAACCCTGACCTCGCTGCGCAGGTAAGCTTGTGATTGTGTTTGCCAGCGCATTGTGAACTCAACAGTCCATGATTCTGTTCCTGGCACATTGGTCTTGTGCTCTCTCAGCATGCTAGAGATGTGGACAAACTGCACCTCCCCTTTGGGGGCAGTTTTACTTTGTATGTACTTGCAACAACCTCATTTCTGCTATTTGTGGATGAGATGTGCTTTTAAAAAAGCCACACTGAAGCTTTTAGAGAATTTGCTGTGGTCTCACTCCCCCTGTTTCTCTGTTGCCTGGGTGTCAGCTCTCTGGCAGTAGTGTGCCACCCAGAGCAGCACCCACTCCTGGGCCTGAACCATGGAGGAGGGCATGCCACAGACTGTGATCGTCCAGTGGCTACTGCTGTGTTAGCAGTTCAGAATGCTTTCCTCTATAGCTCCTCTCATTTACTTTTAAAGACTTGTTTCATTGCGCTGGATGAAGTGATTTTTATTTCCAAAACCCTAAAAGCACATTGGCACAAGGGTATAGCGGGTGTCTGTGAGGTGGGGCCTCGGTGATAGTTATGTAAGTACAGATAGTTAAAGAATAATGCATAATGCTGTTCCTATGAAGGCTGGCCTTGTGAATTATGAATTCACAACTTGATGTTAATGTACCCTGAGCTGCTTTTGTCACTTGCGTAGCTAAGATGTAGAAATGTATAAGTGACGCTTTCCTGTATTTCCAAGTATATATTTGGTTATAACACTAAATGTGTACATCATCCTTAAAATTCATCCTCAGCAAACATATTCCATGTAAGATTATGTTTATAAAGGACTTATCGGCTTTACATGCACACTTGTTTTCTAACTGCAAAGCAAAAACACTGACAATGCTAGGTAGTGTCTCTTATGAGAGAATATTTTAAAACTTTTTTTTTTGGAGGGGAGGGTTCGAGACAGGGTTTCTCTGTGGCTTTGGAGACTATCCTGGCACTCACTCTGGAGACCAGGCTGGTCTCGAACTCACAGAGACCCGCCTGCCTCTGCCTCCCTTGTGCTGGGATTAAAGGCGTGCACACCAACGCCCGGCTATTTTACAACTTTTACAGTGTGCTCCAGCATCAGGTGGTTTATAGTTTATCTTTGGAAGCTTCAATATTTAAAATATTTTAAATGTAAAAGCTTAATTGTGGTATGAAGGTTCAGGTAAGTTAGGAGAAATAATAAGTGAAAAGGTGATTTTTCTGTGACAGGCTTTTTTTGAGTAATTGAAAATGAAAAGTGAATGTGATGAGTGGTAAACAGCCTCACAGCAAAGCAGCGTCTGTCTGGAAGAATGAAGAGGCCATCCTGGCCTGGAGCAGCTCCTGCTCTCTCCTGCCCACCCTGAAACACTCACTCTGTGTCCATAAAACATTAACTGTCTCCTGCTTTGATGGTGTTGAAGGAGGGAGGGAGAACTCTTTCTGCAGGATTTTCGTACAGTTGTTCTTCAGTGTGGTTACCTAGTTGAGGGCAAAGACCATTTCCTTCCCAGACTTTGGACAGGTAAACAGGCTGTCAGTCCAGCATAGGAAAGTGACACACCGTCTGTCTCTCTTGAACTTGGCAGTCTCTGGTTTGCTGACTGTGTAGGATGATCTTACCTACAGGCGACCATGCACCCGTAGTTTGAGGGTTAGTTAGGTGGTACCCCACTTTCTACCTGTGGTGCTCATGAGGTGGAACCCAGACGTTAATCTTGGTGATCTCATCACATCTTTGGGTCTGGGGTGTTTTAGCACTACCCCAGAGGACTGTTGGTGCTAGTTTGGGCTGGCTTCACCTAGCAGTCCATTTCTCTGGCCAGTTGGTTGCTGTGTTGTGTTTATTGTGGACCTAATATCGACTGTTAGTAGTGGGCAGGTATAACAGTGGCTCCAGATCTGGGTTTTCTCTGTGCTGCTGCTGCTTGTGTGTTGGGTTTCTCAGCAAGCCATCCATACTTAAGCTTTTACATATTGATGTTTCTTTTATTCCGTAGTGTAGCCAAAAGTGTTATCTTCCTGAGAGCCTGGCACTCCCGGTTTCCCCCTCAAAGGCAGAGGTTCACCTTCTTTCAAGGAAAAGGCAACAAAACAATTGCTTTTATTTTTTAGGGCCCAGCATGGCATCCATCATCCACCACTCTCTGTGAAAGAGAAGCTGCCCTCCCCCCTCCCCCTCCCTCCCTCCCACCCTCCCTCCCTCCTACTTACCTTCCTCCTTTCTTGCCTCTGCCCCCTAAGCTTCTTGTGAACAGAACTTCCCTGCCCCTTTTTATGTATGTTCTCCCTTCCTCCCTTGTAAGTGCCAATTTAGGCACTTGAAGGAAAGGAGAATATTAAACCAGGTACATTACTTGTTTCAGATATTTCCAGTTAAAATTGTTTGAACACTTGCCCCATAGATGATGCTGAATAATCCCCTATTTGCTGGAAATCCTCAGCTTCAAGAACAAATGAGACAACAGCTCCCAACTTTCCTCCAACAAGTGAGTAAGAAGATGCTGCTGTCTGTAATGGTCTGCTTGAAGGGATTGATGGTGAGCGCGTCCAGTGCGGAGGAGCGAGTGACTCTGCCCGCTTGCGGACACTGAGCCTGATCCTTCCCAGCCCGTGTCACTCCTGACTGTGCTTATCCTGTGAGGAGAGAACCGCGTTGTCTTTGCTCATGAGGATTCGGGTTTGCAATGCCTTGTTGACGTCAGACCATTCCCTTCCCTTTACTAGCTGTACAGTGCTCCCTCTCGCACACGTGTGCACACGCGCACGCACATGCACGCACACACATGCATGCGCACACACACACACTCTCTCTAGAGTTTGCACTAGTTCTGAGTGACACAGAAGAGCTGCCCTCGCTTACTTCACAGGTTGGGTTTTTTGTTGTGATGTGTCAGTTTCTTCCAAGATATTAGAATGCTTGTTCTCCAGGGAGTGGACCTCATTTCCTCCAAACCAGAACTAGTAAGTTAAAATCATCAGTGTTGTCATGTCAGGGAGGTTTTTCAAAAAAGGCAGTGCCCGAGATTGTCATAGTATTATTTAAAGCCGTGAGAGTGGCGTTGGTGCTTTTGAAACTGGTAGTTCTCAGGGTTCATATCTGAAATGATTGTCAGGCCAGCCAGTCGTCCGTCATCCACGGCCAGTGGTTGTCCTTGGTCTGCTGCAGTGGCGTAAGCTCCCTCTGTCAGTCAGGCGTGGGTGTTGGAAAGTAACAAATCTAAGCTTAGGACACTGTTGACTCAGCGGTGGAGCAGTTGTTTGAGGTGGCAGACTGGTGACGTTGCTAGATTAGCGGCAGACAGTGCGTGGTCAGAAGAGACACTGCTCCCACCGCATTACCGCCGTCCAATACATGGTGCTTTTGGGGCTCGCTTAGAGTTTTTGTTTTTGTTTTTGTTTTGTTTTTTCCATTCCTTTGGAAAAGGGGGAAACGTGGCTTCTGTCTTCATTCTGAGAACGGCTTTTATGGCAGGCTTGCAACTGAGTCAAGTAATGATTTCTTAATGGAATTTACTGTCAAAGAGGAGGGTTGGTATGTATTTTGTGAAGAAATATAAAATACTGCTGTCTGGGAGTAAAGTTTTAGATTTTCTTCAAAAATGTGGCAAAGTTGGAAAAAATGTGTCTCCTTGCTTTTAACCTTTGGTAACCCTGTTTTTCCTTTTAACCTTTGGTAACACTGTTTCTCTTCTTCCTTAGATGCAGAGCCCTGACACGCTCTCAGCGATGTCAAACCCTAGAGCTATGCAGGCATTGTTGCAGATCCAGCAGGGCTTGCAGACATTGGCAACAGAAGCCCCCGGCCTCATCCCAGGGTAGGCTTATTTGGGGAAGATTTAGTATCGTTCTGCCTTTTATTTGGGTTGTTGAGTTATTTCTTGGTCAATTTTCAAAGTTACACCTGCTAACTTTTAAGAAGATAGCTTAGCCAATATTATGTTAAAATGTAACTGGTTCATCAGCTGATGGGCTGTGTGTTCTTTCTCTAGGCTTTCTCCTGGTGTTGGGGCAGCAGGCAATTCTGGAGGCTCTTCAGCAAACAATGCACCCAACACTGCACCTAGTGAAAACACGAGCCCCCCAGGGGGCACTACTGAGCCGGGCCACCAGCAGTTTATCCAGCAAATGCTGCAGGCTCTTGCTGGGGTGAACCCTCAGGTGACAATGCTTTTCTTTACGGATTTTGCATTCCTGACTTACATATAGAATTTTCAAGAAAGGCAGAAAGAGAGCAGCGGCCATTTAGTGTTGAGGTGATGAAAAGTTACTATTCACGGACATTAAATCTAAAAACAGGTGTTATGGAAATTGTTAATTTTGCTGCTATATCAGATACCAAAGGAAAGAATGCTTTAATATAATGCTTAGTGTTCAGAAACAGCCTTATAAAATGTGAGTTTTGAAGTTCTTTCTTCAAAGCCATTTGAAATAAGTTTTATTTTCTAAGGGTTTATCAGGGAAAACCTAAAAACATTGTCAGTGTCTCAGAACAGCCATATCTAGGCTTCCAACTGTAGCCTGTCCACTCCCCCAGCACATCCTGTAGTAACTGAACACGTGGACTCCTTAGTAATGGTCTTGTAGCTGTGAACATTTATTGTCTTTACCAAGAATTTATCATTAAGGAGGCCTGGAGAAATGACTTGCTCAGTGGTTAAGAACATTGGCTGTGCTTCCAGAGCCGGATCCAATTCTCAGCACCTACATGGCCGCTCACAACCATATATAATTCCAGTCTCAGGGCTCTTTTCACTTCTGTGGGCATCAGGCATGCACATGGTACCCATACAGGCGAAACACATATAACACCTAAGATAAGGTTAGAAAATAAATTCTGCCATCAGGCTAGTTAGTATATTGTAATTGATGTACACTCAGTATCAATACAAGAGAAAGCACCAGCTGTCTTTACATGGGCTCTTAAAAGAGTTTCTGCTTGTTCATGAGCCTCTGAAGTAATGGAATTTGTTGAGCGTGTTTTACCCATTGTGAGAGGAGAGAGGGAGGGCCTGGGGAATCAAATCCAAGGCCCCCAAGTATTCACCCCCATTCTGTAAGGTGTTTTAAAGGCAGAATTACATAGTTTAGGAATGAACTATTCTAAAATAAAATGTTAAACAATTTTTAAATATATTTATAAATTATAACTAAATTATTTTAAATCATATTTTGCTCATTTGAAGTAAATATGATAAATATGATAAGGATAAATTACAAAGTAACACCTGGAAATGTCCACTTTGTTTATAAAATAATTATAGATGGTCTTGTATATTTTAGTTGAGTAAGTTCACTCTCTTTAATAAATAGCCAAATATGGTGGTTATATCTCAAGGCACAGGTAGCAATTTAAAACAAGCTTGGCCAACCAGCGTATACCGTTTAAAAGGCAGTTGAGGTGTTTGAAGACTGCCTCTCCTTAGAATGTGCTTCTTTGTTCTTCTCAACAGCTGCAGAGCCCAGAAGTCAGGTTCCAGCAACAACTGGAACAGCTCAGTGCCATGGGATTTTTGAACCGTGAAGCAAACTTGCAAGCACTGATAGCAACAGGGGGTGACATCAACGCAGCAATTGAACGGTTGCTGGGCTCCCAGCCATCATAGCAGCATTTCTGTATCCTGGGGGAAAAAATGTAATTTATTTTTGATAACGGCTCTTAAATCTTTAAAATAACCTGCTTTATTTCATGGGAACTCTGTGCTGTTATAAAAGAGACCGGTAGGAAGCACCTGAGGTGGAGTGCAGTAAGACTTCTGTGCTGGGTTCTGAATCTCTGTGAAACAGTGGGAATCAATGTTTTCAGTTAAGGCTGCTGCATGCATCAAACACTTGGCATTTATTGTAATTTTTTTTTTTTTAAATATCACCTTTTCTAATTGGGTGAACAAATTTTTGTCCTGCATCTGTCCAACTAACTTGCTTTTTAAACATAACCCCATGGTAGTAATTTATGTAGAATAAAGGCATTAAAAGCAGATCATTTGCGCTCCATGGTTTGTGGTACAATATTGCTTACTGTGACTTTGGCATGTATTTTTGCAAATAATGCTGTAAGGTTTGTACTACTGACAATTTTGCTTATTTGTATACAGTACAAATTACTGCACATTTCTAGGTCATCTAAGCAAAATTCCTGTAACCAAAAAAGTAAAACAAGGATTCCTAATTGTGTAGAATCTTACAGCTTCTTTGATAAACACCTCTCAGCAGGAAATAAAGAAAAACTGACTCTGGTTATCTCTTTAGGGACATTTAATTGTACAGACAATATAATGTAACAATATCTCAGCATTCACATAATAGCTGTAAATTACCTATATTTTGTTCAGACTGAGGAGCACTGTAACAGACTCCAGTGCATTTTCCGGGGCTTCCTGCTCCCCATAGGTGTCCAGGCAGCATTGAGTGGGATTGAAATGTTGTCTTCCCTGAAAGTGCTGACGTTTCCGTCTTAATTGCCATATAAAAGTAGAGCTGTCTCTTGGGTTTATCAGCTCTCTCATTCATAGGCAATACCCGGATTTAAAATGATTAGTGAGTGAGCCACTTGTTTCTGAAGTGTTTGCCTAGTTCTATTACGAAGAAGTAGTTGAATGTCTGTCGTGCTGTTCAGAGCCTCAGAGGGGGGTGGGGGTGGGATGAGACAGAATCTATTCTGGATTGGGCCAGCCTGAACTAAGTGATACTGACAACCAAGGTCTGTGAAGAGTTTATGCATACAGTAGTGTCAGTCTGGTGAACACAAAGAGCCGTTTTCACAGTTGAGTAAGTTTGGCTATGCTATAGCCTCTTCCTTCCTTCCCAAAGAAGTTCTGTTTGCCTAACTCTCACACTGTTGGGGTGATACATTCCTTCGGGACCAATTAAAATATAACTTTAGGGTCAGTGACATACTTGGCTGACTCTGGTTCAGTATTCTCTTAGGTCATTGTATTCTCTCTTGTACAGTTACCCAAAGTTATAATGTTAAAATAATCTGAAGTGACTTCAGACAAACAAATCAAGGGAAGTAGATGGTGAACTCTTTAACTCTGTAAGTTGCTTGCTATTAAAAGGTTGAGAGGTCAGGTTGACCCCAGACTGTGCACTGCTCTGACATTGTCCCCAAGAAGAAAGCATGTACAAAAGTCGGGGTGGAGGCCTGGCTGGTGAAGGTAGTGCTCGTGTGTCTCTCTGCTCTCTCTGCCTTATGTCTGGGTTAGAGACTTTTGTACTGGTGAATGGCACCACAGAGGGGCTGTGTCATAGCCAGTTTGATTTATTAATCACAAATAACAATAAATCTCCAGCTTTTACACTGGTTGTCTTGCCTCTTTTGTAGAAAAAATGTCTGTTTTTTCTCAACACGTCTTAAAGGCTATTTGGCTTGATTTATTCTGGATTTTTTTTTTTTAATTGGATATTTCTTTTGGGGGTTGGGGAAGGGGTACAGCAGTGGTTTGTACAACACTGTCTTACTCCGTAGATCTGGCTATTCTGAAACTCATTATGTATGTATCCCCAGACTGGATCTGCACTGGTCCTCCTCCTGAGTATTGTGATAACGGTTGTGAGCCAGCCTGTCCCGCTAGGTGGTGTTGAGACAATGAGCCATCTGGTAGGTTAGGGCTGCTGAGTGCTCTTTGACTGGATGCTTTAGCTCCCAGTAGGTTTGTTTAGGGATGACCCTACATAAGAACAGCAGAGCCTGTGGTTGGAAAACATTGAGTACAGGCATAGATTGTTCTTCCGCCACGTCAGTCTTTAGAGCCATTGGAGTAAAGAATGGAGGGGAGAAAATTGAAACTCTCAACAGTTACCAGATAGCAAACATGCAAATGTCTGTAGGGGTAATCTTAGCCCCGCCCTCTTGGGGGCTGGCACAGGTGATGCATACCATGCACACTAAGGCGTGGTCAGTGGCGTAGCAAGAAAGACCTTAAATATGAGGGTTGCATGCAGGCGGCTCTCTCTGTGTTCCATGGTTCGCCTGGTGTAGAGGACTGACTGGTTGCGTGAGTACTCTCCTTCAGTTCATCTCAAACTTGGTCTAACTCATTTGAGTTACTCATTATTTGTGTCCCACTTTAAATGACAGCTAGGCCTCTCTGTGTGTTCACAATTTCTGATTCCAAGCCAGGTGGGGTCATGAGTGCCTGTAACTAGGGGGAGATCCAGATTTTGAGGCCAGTCTGGATATAAAGTGAGATCCTGTGTATCAAAAGAAGAAAGGGGCCAGGCGGTGGTGGCGCACACCTTTAATCCCAGCATTTGGAAGGCAGAGGCAGGTGGATCTCTGTGAGTTCCAGACCAGCCCAGTCTACAGAGCAAGTGCCAGGATAGACTGCAAAGCCACAGAGAAACTCCGTCTCGAAAAAAACAAAAAAGGGGGCTGGGATTTCAAGTTTGGTTTAACTATAGTAATGACGGGGATTATTAATTAGACAAGGCCTTGTATCCCTGGCTGTCCTCGAACTCACAAAGATCCACTGGCCTCTGTGGGTTTTGTTTTGTTTTAGCGAGTCGCATTTCCTTTTATTATGTGACAGCAGCTATATGTAATCAGAACAAAGACAGCCTAAGGAAATAGAAGTGTGCCTGGAACTTAGCCCACACCTGAAGTCCACAGGTGTGTGGGGGTGTGTGGGGGTGTGTGTAAGCATTCACTACAGCCACCAGAAATCTCATGTTAGGAATATCTATTATCTGAAATGCTCTACAGCCAAAGTTTTGGGTTTTGGAGTAGTTGTATCTAGTGAGATATCTAAGGAGTACACCCCAAGTCCAGATATAAAATTCACTAATGTTTCACGCACACCTTACACACAGTATTTTAAATCACTGTGAATGAAACAGTTTGTGTCCACTGACTGACCAGAAAGCAAGTGTATCATTATCTCTCCCCCCTATGTGGACAATATGGCTGTTTGACATCCTGCTACCATTGTCAACCAAGTGAACAACCATTCCCTTACACCTGTTCAACATGGGTAAGTAGTGAAAAATATGACATGCTAATCCAGTGGGAGAAAAATCACATACTTGGGCTGGACTTCCCAAGTCAGCGGTTTAACGGCAGCCTGCAGTTTTCAGCTGCAGTACGGTTTCTCATCCAAGTGTCGCTAGGCCTTGGGCTGTTAATTAGGTGAGAACCGTCAACAACAGCCCAGGAACCAGGAAATGGATCTTGTAGAGGTGTGTGGGAATAGGTTGCTGACTGGCTTTTTCAGATGTTGTCTCAGAAGTCTCCTGTGTGATAACCGACTTGACTTCTAGTAGGGAGGCACATGGCCCAGCCCTTCAGTAAGCTCGTCGCACACGTGGTTGCACCACATTGCCTAGAGGCACTGTTTGGCAATGTCAACAGTGTCTTCATCACATGTTATGGACATCTTGATGCAGGCCCAGTCCCTTTGTTTTATTTACCACAGCCGAATGAATGAACCGAACGAACAAACAGTGGTGCCTGGCTCATTGTTAATGTCCAGGGATCCTCAGAGTTCACGTTCTCCGTGAAGTGCTCTGCTGCAGATGCTGTTTTGCTACACATCTTTGCAGTGTTACTCCGTTCCCTCTTTTGAGCTTCCCCGGTGTCCTTTGAGTAGTCACAGTTCCTCTGGGTTTGGAGTTGACTGTGACACACCTTTGCCTTTCTCAGGCAGCACACCATCCAGCAGCATGCACCCGGCCAGGGGACTTCAGGCTTAGAGCTTTACGCCATGGTTTTCTATTTTTTGTTAATTTTGGCTCACAGTCAGCACAGACCTTCAACAGTTTCTTTTCTTCAGGTCATATCTGGTAGTAGTCTCTCGTACCACACTCTTTTATAGAATGGCTTACACTGACACCACTGTCCAGTTTTTCCAGCAGGCTGACTTTCAGTGCCATGTATGAACATACATGCTTCCTCTTTTTCTTGTCCTGTCTGCTGGTCTTTCTGCCATTTTAAACAAAATCATTATCCCACAGAGCAGAAAACAAGAAAGAAAAGAGAAAACTAAGTGACTAAGGGTGCTTGATTTTGTGCAGGTGGCGGGGAGATCGTTAACTATGTTGGACCTGTATGCCTGCTATTACGATGAATAACTAATACGTAGCCAATAATGGCCAGGATATCTTTAATAAGTAAATGCCAACTGATGGGGAAACCAGAGCGAGCAGAAGCAGCCGACAGAAGAGCCTTGGCTATCCTTTCAAACCTTTATCATGTCAACTTGACATCACCTTGACCACACCCTGATGGGCGTGGTCAGGCACACCTGTATCCAGCCCTTAGGAGGCGTGGTTACGGTGTCTCCCTACAGCCTGCTGTGTTATTGTACTCTGAGAACATGCTTGGGTCTATGGAGCTGGGCATCTAAGGCAGGTCACAGCTGAAGAGGGCTGGAGGGGTCTTGTCTTTGGGGAGTGATGCTAGGTAAACTATGCTTGCGTCTTGACAGCAGTCTGTAACATGAGTTCAAGTTGTGGCATCACCATGTTGACTCTCAAGGTTTCAGATTTCTGATTTTCACATTAGGGATTCCCAACCGTCTGGCCTCTGCACTTCTCTGGGGATTTTTAATTCAAAAGAGATATTATAGGGGCTGGGGAGATGGCTCCATGGTTAAGAACACTGCCTGCTCTTCCAAAGGTGCCGAGTTCAATTCCCAGTACCCACATGGTGGCTCACAACCATCTGTAATGAAATCTTGTGCCCTCTTGTGGCCTGCAGGCATGCATGCAGGCAGAACACTGTACATAATAAATTAATCTTTTAAAAAAATAAATTGGTTTAAGAAATAAAAGACATTATAGCTATTCAAATTTAATAGGCAAAATGTAGCACAGTCCACTAAAAGAATTTGTGACAAAAGTGTACATGACCCAAAATGTGGCAGAGAAATAACTGCCTATTATGTATTCTTCATAGAAGAATATTAAGTGTGTTAAGCCCACTAGTAAGACTTGTTTAGCAGCCTTTTCTAATATTACTAGATGCTCCCTTTACTCTCAGGGTAAGTGAGACCCTCAGTATGGGTAACTCTATTTTCAGGAAGAAGGGGGGAGGAGGAGAGGAACTGGAGAGGTCTGCCAAAGATGAGGCAGAGGTGGAATGGACCCAACCATCTGCCCCAGATAACTCCAAGAGCAAGGAGGTTGAGTCCCCCCTATACCTCCCTCAGGGAAAATCCTCGAGACCTAGACCCATGATCAAGACCATGATCGACCTATGATCGATGGGACAAGGCAGGTCGAGACCTGGAGACCCGGTTTATGCAGAGGCCTACACCAATCGAGGGATGGGAGGATGCAACTAGCAACCCCACCACCCCAACCAAGCCTACCTGGTAAACTTGGCCCCTGGGCCAGGCAGGCCTCTAGACTGGTATGCTTGGGAGGCCAAGGATCTTAGAGCTCTGCAAGGCCGTGGTGAAAGATGGCCCTAATTCCCTTGGGCACAGACCCTGTTGCAGGACATCACCTATCATCTGTGCGTTCTCAAGGACTGGCTGGATATGGCTAACTAAGGCAGTCCTCCCTAGTCCTCAGTTTATCAAATGGTGTGCCTTTTATAAGGAGTGGTGTAGGGTATGAGCAGAGGCAAATAGGCAAGCTATCCCTGCCATCCCTATTACCTATGCTATGCTCTCAGGAACTGGAGATGGTTACTCCACTGGGGTCCAGCAAGCAGGGGTCCCTGGGCCACATCGGGATCAGGTGAGGCAGGCTGGGTTGAACACCTGGGCTAAACTGGATGATGGACCTACTGAGTCCCCCATAGCTGAGGTGAGGCATAAGCCCAGTGAGCCTTTGCCAGAGTTTATAGACTGGGTCCAACAGAGTGTACAGCGCAAGCTGGGAGACCTCAGAGAACAATTTATCACGCTGTTCGTATGGGAAGGCATGAATGGGGACCATAAATGGCCTGTGTGGAATTAAAAGACAGTTACCTGAGCAGATGGGAGGTAGCCTCCCAAGATGTAGTTACCCAACAACACCAGTCCCAGTCTCTGGCCCTGACCTTACAGGCACAGACATGTGCCATGGCAGAGGCTGTCACCCAGGCCCTGGCAACCCAAGGTCAAGGGTCCTCAAGAATGCTGGGAAAAGGGACATGCTTTAGATGTGGGCAGGAGGGACATTTTAAAAGTGACTGCCTCAACACCCCCCCCAACAGGCCAGGAGAGGCTAAGCCTCCCTCTACCCCATGCCCTCGGTGCAGGAAGGGATACCAATGGAAGACTAGATCAAAATTTGACCTGGAGGGGCAGCCTTTAAACTAGAGGAGGGGCAGCCCCCAGCCCCATTAAAAAAGGGAGGAAGCCTCTCTAAAGGTAGGATTGGAAAGTCTCATACACTGACAACACAAGCCCACTGGACTGTCCCCTTGATTGAAGGACTTCATCCAGAAATGACCACTTTATAGGTGGTAAGAAGTTTCACTGTTAGTAGACAGGGGCAGACAGGACAGTACTCTGGGAGGAGGAAGTACCTTCCACCTGAGAGCTGGCACCTGGGCCTTCAGTATTGGGGGTGGGAGGTAACTCCCAATCAAGAGAAACAGTGACCTTAATGCTCTGGACCAGCCCAGATGGGGACCAAGGAAAGATACCCCTTAGTGGTCAGAGGCCTTACTGCCAATTTGCTGGGCCAGGACAAATGGGCTTTTTATGAGGAAAAGGAAGAGGCACATGGGTGGGAAATGACCTAAGGGGGTCACAGAGAAGGATTATTTCAACCTCCACAACCACAGGGGGCCTCAGAGGTCATCCGGGCATACCCCAATCGTAACGGCCACTGCCCACCAAATGCCGCCTACCAGATGGGCACCTGGAAAACCCATATGGATGGAGCAGTGGTCACTGACTAAACCTAAGCTGCCAGCTCTCCACCAGCTAGTGGACGAACAATTAAAGGCGGGGACACATGTCTTTTTACAAGCCCATGGAACACCCTAGTAATTGTAATTCAAAAAGTGTCTGGGTCTTGGTGCATGCTCCAAGATTTTCAAAAGACAAATGAGAAGATGGAACTAGTAGGCGCCCCCTAAGGGGCATGCCCTGGACCCCTGCTATTCCCACAGAATATACATTCATGGTAACTGATATTAAGGATTGCTTCTTTTCTATACCCCTACATCCAGAGGATGGTGATAAATTTGCCTTCTCTGTTCCTTCCCTTAATTATTCCAAACCTGATCAACGTTTTAAATGTGTAGTGCTACAACAGGGAATGGCTAATAGCCTGGCCTTTTGTCAACAGTATCTTGCTACTCTCCAAAGTCAAAAGATTTAATAATATATGCTTACATGGATGATTTAATTTTGAGACATAGGGATCCAGCATATCTGGATGGCTTTGTAACACAGGTGCTCCAATTGCTTAAAAAAGGAGGCTTTACTGTTGCCCCAGAAAAGGTCCAAAAGGTGCCCCCCTCAAAGTACTTGGGTCGAACCTCACAATCACCCAGGTTAGCCCACTTAAGCCTGCTCTGGAGGGGCCTGAATCTATGATCCTGAACCAGCTCCAGCGCTTACTGGGGGAGATTAATTAACACCCCAGGTCTACTCTCAGGCAGATCAGCTCGCTGATACCTTCATAAAGGACAGGAGAACCCAAGCCCAGCGACACTATGGGCTAAACCCCACACCATTGTCTTCCTCTTTCGGGTGGCAGATGTTGAATGGCTTGCTCGGGCTAATGCCTGCCTCACTCTCACCTTAGAAGGATTTATGGGGAATATTGATTGCCACAATGGGCTGTCCAAATGGGCTCCTCTTTCATAGAGACACCCCCCCCAAAGATGCCTGCCTTGTTTCCATCCGAGCCCATCCCAGAAGTGCGGGGGGGGGAGGGGGGGCGGCGGGGCGCGGCGAGAAGCCGAGCAGGCTCTGCCTACATTGCCTTTAGGGTATACCAAGTGACACCAAGCCACCAAAGATCTAAACCCTGCCAGGGTTCTGCCCAATAAGGAAATGCTGGCTGTGATCCTGGCATTATAGGACATCTCTGAGCCCTGCAATCTTTTTTCAGACAGTCTCTATGTGGTTAACTTACTTGCCCATATCCCACAAGCACACATTTGGTTAGATAATCGCCCTATATTCCCCCTCATGGTGGCTCTTAAGGTCCTTTTAGAGGATCAAGAAGCACCAATTTACCTTCAGTACCTTCAGGGGCACTCTGGCCTCCCAGGGTTCCTAACTAAGGGTAATGAATGGGCAGACAGAGTAGAGACAGCCCCAGAGCCCTACAGGAAGCCATTCAATTGCATGATATGACCCCTGTCAATTGGAGGGGACTAGATAATAGATTCCCAATGATTCTATGAAAGAACTAAAAAGGATAGTTCACACCTGCTAATCATGTCAACTGTATCTAAGCATTCCCCTCTACAGCCACCAGGAGTTAACCCCAGATGCCTACAGCCCAATACCCTCTGGCAAACTGATGTTACTCATTTTCCAGCTTTTGGCAAACAGAGGTATGATTTTGTCTCCATAGACACTTATTCGGGGGCCTGTTGGGCCACTGCACATACAGGAGAAAAACCAAATATGTTCAAGCTCACTTCCTCCAATGTTTCAAAACCCTAGGATTGAAGGGACCAGCTCCCCATTTCTGCAGCCATAATAGCCAAACACATGCTTGTCTGGCCTTGTCTTAGTCACTAGGAGGTCAGATGCCTGCCTCGTGGCAAAGAACCAATCAGAAGTTAGCTGGTGGTGGTATGCTTTACGGCTCTGGGTGTGCTTTGCGGACAAGTGCACAGCAATGATGCGCAGAGCATAGCAACCGCCCTGGGAGGGCCTATGGGCCATAACAACCAGTTGACCAATCAACACAGGGCAAACCCTCCAAGCCTGGAGGCACACCAATCCTGAGCCTGTGCGTACCCCTAGACACTCCCCTTACGCTGCCCTATAAGATCTCTACGCAGACGCTTTGCTCTGTCTTTTCTAGCCATCTGCCCTGGCGGGTGGATGAAAGACCCAAGCTAACATGGGGTTAGCTCTTAAACAATTATAATAAAGCCTCGTGCATCAAGTTTTCAACTCTGCCTGGTGATTGGGGTGACCATGGTCTTGGGCTGAGATCCTGGAGGCCTGAGCTTCCTGGGATCTTTCAGGATTACCCACACAGGTTAAGACTGATAATGGTCCTTGCTTTGCCAGTAATTCCATGGCAGAATTTTCCAATAGGTGGCACATCAAACATACTACAGGAGTCCCTTACAACCCTCAGGGACAAGCAATTGTAGAAAGAAACTGTCAATGTCTTAAAGAACAACTTTTAAAACAAAAAGGGGAAATCAGCCCCCATTTACAACTAGGAATGGCTTTATTTACTATTAATATTTTAAATTTTTCTAAGGGAACAACCAAATCTAAGTTCCAAAAACATTGGGGCCACCTAAACCCCAAACCCCAAGTTAAGGTCAAATGGAAAGACCCTCTAACATCCCAATGGAGGGGCCCAGACCCATTAATTAGAATGGGAAGAGGATTTGGATGTCTTCCCTATAGGGGAGGAAGCACCCATCAGGCTTCCAGCCAGAAATCTAAGATTCCTGCCTGTTCCCACAATGCAGGAGGATGACTAAGAACATGTTGACCAACAAGGAAAGGAAGCAACAATGGTGTGGTGAAGGCTCATCTTCTGAAATAACAGGGCCAAGACAATGATACCTAACCATGTCCAAGGGCGCCGGACCCTTGAGAGGCTCTTGTGTTCTTTAAAAATTACAGATGATGCCCACTTCCTGACTGCTCTGATGCTCCTGCTGCTGATGCTGACTGCTCCAGTGACCACTCAGCAGAACCCTCATCGTCTCCAACGATGGACGTGGATGGTGATCGATGCCACCAATGGAGATGTCCTCAACAGCACCACAAATGAGGCAGTCCCCCAGACCTGATGGCCCACACTCTTCTTCGACCTCTGTGACCTGGCCTGAGGATCTTGGGGTGTGGGAGACTAGACCTCTCTTCATGAAGGACGGTCTGAATGTGGAGGGTTGTGGGGGTGCAACCTGCCCCATGTATTGGGCCCCCAATCACCGGGCTGCTCACATGGTCCCAATAGGGCAGCCTTATGGGACACTGACTTTTGCATATGCCCCGGGAACAATTAAACAGCAACGGACATACCCAAATGTGGTGGTGTGGACACCTTCTACTGTCCACAATGGAGGTGAGAAAACAGGAACGGACTCCTGGATAAGGCAGTCTCCACCCTGTTGGGTTCCTTTATAGTAATAACCTTTATTTGTGTCTTTGGGCCCCGCCTTTCCAATAGGCTGGTCAGAATAATCAAAACAAAGACTCAAGACACCCAACTGATGACCCCTCACGTACATTGTGATAGGCTCAGCCCTGAGGATATCTCCCTTTTGAGTGACCTTGACAAAAGGTGCTATTAGAGGTGAACCTCTGTGGAGGTGCAAAGAAGCCCGTACTTGGAATGAGGTGGGGCCATAGTCTAGAACAAAAAGGGGGCGTCTGTAGGGCACACGAGCCAGTCAAAGATGGCGCTGAGGGAAGTCAGATGGGCGAGTCCTGATTTGTTTACCAAAAAAGGTGATTGGTTGCCTAGACCAAACCAGATGAGGTCACTGCATGAACAGCTCATGTTCACTAGGTAAAGTGTAGAGCGCCCAGGTGCTTGATAGGCTGACCTTTCAAACCATTGGCTGAGATAGGCTGACCTTTCAAACCATTGGCTGAGATAGGCTGACCTTTCAAACCATTGGCTGAGATAGGCTGACCTTTCAAACCATTGGCTGGCTGTTTCCCCGCTGTGCGGTTTTTTCCTTTAACAGATGCTTGCTGTGTGACAATAAATGGGTTCCTGCTTGACTAGACTCCCTGCCGCATCTGATTGTCTCTGGGAGGCTGGGGAAATGGGGGAGCCATGCACTTACCTTTCCTCGGACCCAGATCAGCCTTCCATGGTTGGGCTAAGACCCTGCACTGCCCTTCATAATTGAGAACCAAGGGTTTGGAGAAAACAGGATGGGAGTAGGAGAGTGTTAGCAACTGGCAGTCTAGGCTGAGAGGCCCCAGGTACGGGGGCTGGCTAGGGTGTGGTGTAGTTTCATTCCTGAGGCTGTGAGATCAAGAGCACCTTAGGGGAGAAAATGTCTACTGAGCTGACAGTGCCAGGTCAGGATTCATCAGTGAGGGACGTCACCTCAGATCAAGGAACTCAGAGCCAAGGAAGTACAGCAGCAACCATGAAGAAACACTGCTGGCTCACTCTAGCTGGTTTGTACTTGGGACCACCTGCCTAGGAATGGTATTGTCACAGTGGGCATGGGTTTGGTGAAAGAAGAGTTCCTTGCGGCTACAATAAGGACTTTGCCATGGCGGGGATAGGTTGTAGTTATGGTAAACCGAGGGGACCCTATGGTGACCAGGAATGATCTGGGCAAGGCTGGGGAACACACTTAGAATGACACCAGAGCTTGAAGTAGCATGTGAGATTTAGACACACCTCCTCCTCTAGTTCCCCTTGCTTCCTTCTGCAATCCATGACATATAGTGTCCGAGGGGTTTCAGAGGCTTTCCACAACCTCTGTAAGCTCCACAGAGAGACTGACATCATACAATAGCCTATTGCATTCAGGGCAGCAAGCAAGTTATAATCTGGGGGCTAGGCTAAGTTACACAAGGAAAGTTCAGCTGTATGCATCACGAGGACAACCCATTCTTGGAAATGTCATCTGTAGGCAAAAGCAGCAATGTGTAATCTGAAGCAAACCCTGGGAGGGGCTCAAAATCACACTCCAGGAGCAGCTTGTGTTATGGGGGAACAGAGCATAGCAGTCTCAGGTTTGGTGGAGCCAGGATCACCTTTCCGTCTGAGGTAGAGGTGAGAGCTGGTGGCCGGCTGCTTTGCTTCCCTGATCTTCAGCTTGAAGCTTGAGCCCCAGTATCTGTCTCTGGGGCTTTTATTATCCGTGTTACACCCGGCCCACCAGTCCTCATGTGTAGAATTAGCTGGTCTGTTGGTGATGCTCTCCGCTGAGTTGATTTATTGAACTTTATGTTCCAGTATTTTATTTTTTTGTGGCATCCTTTTTGCTGAATTTCTCTTTGAAGTTGAGTTTTTCATCCAAATTGTAAATTGCCTTCATCTGCAGTCTCTTGAAGTCGTTCATCCTTAAAACAAAATCATTTGATGTGTGTGTGTTTCTCAAAGTATGTTCCTGTGTACATGTGTGCAGAGGCCTGCAGGGGTGGAAGAGAAATCACATCTTCTGGGTCTGGAGGTGCAGATGATTGTGAGTCAGTGTGGGTGCTGGGAACCGAATACAGGCCTTCTTCAAGAGCAGTAGGCACTCTTGCTCCTGAGCCATCAACCCAAACTTTTTTTTTTCCTTTTTGTGAAGACAGGTGTCACTATGTAGCTCCGAGTAAGTAACCTGGAACTTTCAGTATAGACCAGGCTGGCCTGGAACTCAGAGAGATCCGCCTGCCTCTGCCTCCCGAGTGCTGGGATTAAAAGCGTGCACCACCAACGCCTGGCTCCATTTTTTTTATGTAGCATTTCAATCATTTTAATATCGTTGAATTCATCTATTGGAGTGTTAAGAACAAAACAAAATAAAAATGATTAAAAAGAAAATAGTAAGCCTTTAGTCCCAGCACTCAGGAGGCAGAGACAGGCGGATCTCTGTGAGTTTGAGACCAGCCTGGTCTACAAGAGCTAGTTCCAGGACAGCCTCCAAAGCCACAGAGAAACCCTGTCTCAAAAAACCAAAAAAAAAAAAAAAAAAAAAAAAATAGCAAAATATAATAAAAAGGTAAAATGTTGAGTAATGTGAGAGAGAGTTGGATGCGGAGCTTCTCTTCAGGTCCTCTCACAGGCGTCTGCCAGCCCTCTGGGTGAGATTTATTACTCCCTCTGTGGATGGAGTTTACTGCAGTTCCTCTTGGCTCCCACTGCGCTGAGGCCTGGGCTGGTCAGTGTGAAGCCGCCAGCGTCACTGCTGATTGAATTTGATCACTTTCCAGTCCGGGGCATCAGAGGCTGCTGCTGGCTCCAGTGGGCTTTGTAGCCTGTGCCCTGTTCAGGTTCCCACTCCCCTCCAGAGCACCCCCTCCCTCCACCCTCTGCACCCAGAGGTCATAAATGTCCCAGCGGAAGTGTGTCAGAGACTGGGGTCAGCAAGCTGAACACTGACTGAGTTCTGCATGCAGGAAGAGAGAGGAGGGAACTTTACATTCTGCTCTTACAGACCCACCCGGCAAAAGACTGCTCAGGGTGGGAGCAGGCTGGAGAGATGGGCAATCCTAGACCTGTGCTCAGAGCTTTCTGTTTCCATGGTAATGTGCAAGCCTAAGGCTTGCCCCTTGCCCCGGAGGTGGACGAGCACTGCATTCTATAGTCCAAGCTCCTCTCTGCAGTGCATTGCAGCCTCTCACTGTGTCTACTTCTGGTCCTCCCCCTTTCCTGCCTTTGTGACTGTCTCTATAGCAACCCAATGGCAGCCAGCGAGTCCCCAGGATCCCTGATATTGATTGCTGCTTGCTTTCTGCACCCCAGAGTGCCTGGGCCTCAAAGAGTAAGCTGACTGACTGTATTGCACTCTGAGATATAGGAGGTGACAAAAACCATTAAGTCTCAGCTGGCCTGACAGAGGTTTTTGTTTTGTTTTTCGAGACAGGGTTTCTCTGTGGCTTTGGAGGCTGTCCTGGAACTAGCTCTTGTAGCCCAGGCTGGTCTCAAACTCACAGAGTTCTGCCTGCCTCTGCCTCCCGAGTGCTGGGACTAAAGTTGTGCACCACCAATGCCTAGTGCCTGCCAGAGGTTTAAGGCCTGTCAGAAGTGTGGTCTTGCCAGGCTGTGAAGGCTCATGCCTTTAATCCCAGCACTCTGGCACTCGGGAGGCAGAGGGACCTCTGCCTTGAAAAAAAAAGTGTGATCTTTTTTGACTAGGACAACCTCCAGCCTGGACAGTTCAGGTTCTACCACCTCTGCCTGGTTGTCAAGGCTCTCTCTCTTGAGATGCAATCTCCCCTTTGTTACCAGACTCTGAGCCTCACTGTTTCTGCTTTTTGGTCACTTGAGAGTAGAGTGGCCCAAGGCCTCCTGAAATGGCATTAGACAGTGTCCTTTTCTTGTAGGAAGACTGTCTTAGCAAGCCCAGCCTATCTATCCCGTGTTCCAAGCCCAATTCACCTCGCCCCCTTTCTGTGCTCCGTTCTACCTTGTTACAGTTACTCTGCAGATTTCACCTGATCATCAGCCAGAAGCACCATGCAGAGGTGGTGTCTCACCCCGAGTTTTGGAGTTTTGTGTGACCAGTCCCGTGGGGTTTTTTGCTTGGTCTGAACCCTGCCAGCTCTGGCCTTACTCCACTCTAAGGAAAAGGCTCTGATGCTCCCTTCCAAGTAGTGTGCTACATAACCCGCATATCCAAATGGGGTCTGATTGGCCAGGCCTTGCCCCGAGTCCCAGGTTCTGGGCCAGGCTGCTCTTCACAGTTGTAAGGCTCTCAGCTCAGCCACTGAATGACCTAGTTGAGATGCATGCTTGGTGTGAAAGTGTCTGTCGCAGTGTACGGGGCTGGGGATCAGACTTGGGGCCTTGCACATGCCAAGCAAGGCTCTACACCGAGCTATGTCCACAGCCCTGAGGCATCAATGCTATGGGGCATTGCAGGTTGGGAACCCAATGCCTTTCTCTTCATTTTCTTGTCACATGACAGGGTCTGAGGTCCAGCGGTGGCACATGTGTGGTGATACGAGTCTTGTGTGGGATATGCTCTCACTCAGTCATGGGAAGGGAGTTGGGCTCTGGAACAGTCCACCAAGGATTGCATCTTGCAACAGATCTAGACCAAGTCCCAAGGTTCCTGCCGAGTCCTTCCTTCCTTGTGAGGACTCCAGCCTGGGGACACAAGGTGTCCTGTCTTCCCCTCTTCCTCTGAATGGAGCCATCTAAGAACCACACTTGTCTTATCACCCTCCAACCATCCAGAGGACACACCGTAGATGTGGCTCTGCCAATACAGTTGCTTCATGGTTCCCTCCTCTACTTAGCAGCGTGGGGAACTCTTACTTATTTTTATTTATCTTTGTTTTATTTTGAGACAAGGTTCTCAGTGCGTAGCTCAGTGGAATTCAGTGTGTAGGTCAGGCTGGTCTTGAACTCAAGAACTAGGATGCTGGGATTAAAGGTGAGCATCACCATGCCTGGCCCATGCATCTGGGGACCCTCATGTGGCAGGAATATGAACACTGGACCATGTCAAGTCTGAAGCCAGCAGGACATGTCCCAGGTAATGCTGCAAAGAGGAAGAGCAAAAAGGCTTCATGTGTCCACAGGAGTGCCAGCTGTGTGGTCCCTCTCCTTGCTGTGACCAAGCACCCGGCAAGCAGCAGCCTGCAGAAGCCAGGGTAGGCACACATGGATACAGTCCAGCACGGCCAGGAGCAATGGAGCCTTTTTATTCAGTGTGGGACCCAAGTCCATGGATAAGTGCTGCCCACATTGGCGTGGGTCTTCCCACATCCATCAGAACCATCCAAAAAAGGCCCGCACTGGGTATGGCAGCACACACATGCCTGCTGGAGGTAGGGAGCTCCACAACAGCCAGGGCCACATAGAGAGTCACTGTCTCAAAAAACAAACAAAAATGTCATTTATAAAAAAATGAAGAAAATCTGTAACTGAACATTTCTCTCCTGACTTCCCAGTCCCAAATAACCAACTCAGAGGGTGAATATTACTTATAAATGCTGCAGATAGCTCAGGCTTGTTACTGCCTAGCTCTTACACTTAAATTAATCCACGTTTTTATCTATACACTGCTACATGATTTGGTCTCTTTTCTCGGTACTGCATTCTCATCTTGCTTCTCTGTGTTTGCTGGTAACTCTGACTCTGCCCTTCCTTTTCCCAGAATTCTCCTACTCTGGTTCTTGCACTCAATCTCTTCCTGCCCAGCAACTGGCAAATCCTGTTAGTAAATGAGAGCGATATGTATCCATAGTGTACCAAAAGATTGTTCCATAGCAAAAGTCCCTCATAGGTCTTTCCCAGTCAAGATGACCCACACCCTACTCAACCAAAGGCAGCCATTTGTAAACCTTCTCGGGGGATGGAGCCTGCCTGAGATGTCCACCGACAGCTAAAGAAAATGTGGTGTGTCTATGGTGGTGGTGCAAGCCTTTAATCCTGGCACTCAGGAGGCAGAGGCAGGTGTATCTCTGTAAGCTCGAAGACAGTCTACAGAGTGAGTTACAGGACAGCCAGAGCTGTCACACAGAGAAACCCTATCTCGAAAAACCAAAGGCAGTATGGTATGAAATGACTTGCAGTGGGTGGCTGGTTTTTGTTGTGGTTTCTATTGCTGAGACCAGTTTCCAGCCTGTTTCCAGGATAGCATGTTTCATTCATTTGTACAAACACAGGCACGAGGGGTTGTTCTTTTATTTATTTATTTTTAAAGATTTATTTATAGCCGGGCGTTGGTGGCACATGCCTTTAGTCCCAGCACTAGGGAAGCAGAGGCAGGTGGATCTCTGTGAGTTCGAGGCCAGCCTGGTCTCCAGAGCGAGTGCCAGGATAGGCTCCAAAGCTACACAGAGAAACCCTGTCTCGAAAAAAGATTTATTTATTATGTACACAGTGTTCTGCCTGCATGTCAGCCTGCAGGCCAGAAGTTGGTAACAGATCTCATTACAGGTGGTTGTGAGCCACCATGTGGATGCTGGGAATTGAACTCAGAACCTCTGGAAGAACAGTCAGTGCTCTTAACCTCTGAACCATCTCTACAGACCCTGATTTTTTTTAATCTTTTATTTTTTTATTTTTTGGTTTTTCAGGACAGGGTTTCTCTGTGTAGCTTTGGAGCCTATCCTGGCACTCGCTCTGGAGACCAGGCTGGCCTCGAACTCACAGAGATCCTCCTGCCTCTGCCTTCCGAGTGCTGGGATTAAAGGCATGTGCCACCAACACCTGGTGCATTGTTCTTTTAAACGAGTAATTTCTAGCTTTGATTACAGAATCTCCACTAACCATCTGGTGCAGCACAGATTCTCTTTGGTCTTAATAATAGAAACTTGGAGTCAACTATCGGTGTGAAAGCTGAAGGATCAGAGAAGCAGAGCAGCCAGCCACTAGAGAGCTCTCACCTCTAGCAATGCTCAGACCACAGATCCTGTCCTCAGACTGACTCTGTCTCTATGAATCCTCAGACTGCAATTCCCTCAACTCCTGTCTCCTCCTGCCTTATATCCTCTCCACCCATCCACCCCTCCACCCATCCACCCAGCCATTTCACTCCTGTCTCCCAACCCCCTGGCCCCCCACCCCGCCCCGTGCTGGGATCACCTTTGTATGAGTTATTTCTCTTTTACACAGATTCAATCTCATGTAGCCCAGGGTGGCCTTGAACTCACAGAGATGTGTCTACCACTGCTGGCCCCTATGGCTAGCTAGTGGCTTAGCTCTGCACTCTGATCTTCAGGCAAGCTTTATTTGTTATTGCATCAACAAATCACCACAATCTGGTTGCTTTACACACACATTTAAACTTGAGTTTCAGTTTAACTTTTAACATCTTTCTCCCCTTTCCTGTCAGACCTGCAGGATGCCAATGGCACCACAAACTCCTACCAACACAGTCAAACAAGGATCTCCACACACTGTGGTTTGTTTCCAATTAGGAATTTAGACTGTGCCACTGGTGAGGAGCTTAGAACCAGAGTTGTCTGTAAACTGCAGGCATAAAATGACTACTTTGTGTGCAACGCTTCCATGATGGCATCAGCCATCTCCAAGGGACTCTGGTCCACGCTGACTTGGATGAAGTTTTCAGGACCTGATGGGGGCTCCAGAATACTGAACTGGGACTGCAGTAACTCGGGCGGCATAAAATGTCCTTTTCGTTGCAACAAGCGTCTGGAAATGATCTCAAATGGCCCGCAGAGGTAGACCACCAAGAGCTGCTCTCCGGCCAGCCTTTCCTTTGCTGACTCATCAACTTCCAAAGGCACATCACTTCTTCCTCGTATCAAGATGTCTCTGTACATTTTCTTCAGGGCTGAACAGGCTAGAACGACATGCTGTCCCGAGGCCACGTCTCTGTTTCCAAAATATAAGAAACACCCCACCCCCATAAAAAAAAAAAAAAAAAAAAGGATGAGGCTGCAGAATAGGGTTACTATGTGTCAATCATAGGGGGTGGACTAGTCTCTGTCAATGTAAAGTGTTACATCTCAGCCTTAAGCAGGGGGTCTTTCATCAGTGAACAATAATCCTGGGCTCACTGGCTAAATGACAAATGACCCCTCAGAGCTGTGCAGAGGACAAAGCTGACTGAGTGCCTGCTGTGCGCAAGTGTTTGGCTCCACCCTGATGGGTGCAGCTGGTTGTAATATCACATGTGTTTTGATTTTCTTTTGGGGGGCGGGCTTGAGACAGGGTTTCTCTGTGGCTTTGGAAGCTGTCCTGGAACTAGCTCTTTGTAGACCAGGCTGATCTTGAACTCACAGATATCCTCCTGCCTCTGCCTCTTGAGTGCTGGAACTAAAGGTGTGTGCCACCACTGCCCAGGTCTTTTTTTTTTTTTTTTTTTTTTTAATTTACTGGATTATACCAGGCCAGATGACTTCTTACCTTAGTAAAATGTTGTGCAAGCTGCAGAGCCATGGAATCCTGTCCTGAGATTAGAACAGGAATTAGAAGCTGTCCCAGGTACTGCTTGTACAGAAACACAGTGGTACCATAGTCACAAATGTTAACTCCAGAGAGATCTTAGTGGTTGTGGGAGCTGGGCCTAGGCAGGCCAAGGGCCACGCCCAAGGCCTACAGCCACAGAACCAGTTCCCTGGTTCTGGTGTCAGTGACTTAAGTCCCCTTAAGTGGAATCACTTTACATCCACTCCAACCTCCCCACAGTGTTAATGTCTCCCTGACTTTGATGCTCACACACCTCGTACTGTAGCTAACCTGCTCTCCATGCATCTGACCAGAACCTACAGCCAAGCACAGGCTCTGAGCTGAGCTCATCCCAGCCCTTGAGTTACCCACCCCAGCTCTGACAGTTTCTCCGTGTAGCCCTGGCTGTACTGGAACTCTCTCTATAGACCAGGTTGGCCTCTATCTCAAGAGATCCTCCTGCCTCTGCCTCCAGAGTGCTGGGATTGAAGGCGTGCGCCACCACTGCCCCACGGAGTTAATTTCTTAATCTAACACTTGAACTTGCCTTGCAAAATGACTCCTGCAATGCGTTGTGGTTAGCCAAGGTTTCCTACCACATTCAAGCACTAATGGGAATGAAAAAGATACTATTATTTATGTTTTTAAATTTTAACTTCTTGGATATATTTTCTTAAGTATTAGTTACTTTATTTTATGTGAGTGTTTTGCCCATGTTATATGAGTACATGCAGCACACGGAAGCCAGAAGAGAGGGTGAGAGAATCCCCTGGAACTTGAGCTATAGGCAGCTGTGAGCTGTCATGTGGGTGCTGGGAATAGAACCCCAGACCTCTGCAAGAGCAGCCAGTGCTCTTAACCACTGAGCCACTTCTCCAGCCTCTTGGGTATATTCTCTGAAGCGGCCACTAGGCCTGTGTAGCAGAAGGTGACAGCCTGGAAGTCCTGACAGAAAGTTGCCACCCAAGAAGTTCTACCTCCTTTCCTGGGGTTCTGTACACTGTTGTCACCCCCCCACACACACACACACACACTGCTCCGCCACCCCATATCCCCTTTTTTACATTTAAACAGCCCAGATTTACTTCTGGGGAAGCCTTCCTGTGGTGGATTATCAAGACTTTCAGCTCAGCAGGGAAAGTATGGCCTTTGAGTAGGCTTCCCCAAGGAGTGGCCTAGGAGCTGAGATATTAAGGATGAACGTGGGCTGCTCGGTGAAGGAGACATTCCAGATAGCAGTGAGACAGTGGACACAAAAGCCCTGTGAGGAGGAACATAGCCACGGGAGGGACTAAGGAGGTGACAGGCTCCTATGGCAATGGAGGAGTACCCAATACTTCTAAAGGAGACTCAACAGACTTGAGATCAGTTAAAAGCCTGACGGGTCTCAGACATGGTAGCCAGTGCGGTCGTTTGAGCGAGAACAGCCCCCACAGGCTCAGACATTTGACTACACAGTCCCCAGTTGATGGCACTTTTGGGGGGAATTAAAAGGTATGGCCTCCTTGGAGGTGTGCCACTGGGGACAGGCTTTGAGGTTTCAAACAATTTGTGCATTCCCAGTGTGCTCTCTGCCTGCTCTTCCTGATGTCTTGCCTTTGCTCCACCATCATGGGCTCTAACCCTCTGAAACTGTCAGCCCAATTAAATGCTTTCTTTTACAAGATGCCCTGGTCACGGTGTTCTAGCACAGCAATAGAAAAGTAATTGGGCCACATCTGAGTTTGCAGGACCACTGTGGCCTTGGAGTTCACCAGAACTTGATGGTGTGGGGGCGGTAAGAGGACCTGGGAGACACCCACCTCCCTGTGTGAGCACAAAGGAGCCTCTGCCCATTTGGGGATTAGAGATTAGAATCCTGCCACAAGCTGTGGCTGGCTGTGCACAAGATAGGGTAAAGGTGGCTCACTCCTGGGGCTGAGTTCATGGAAAAGTTCAGGTTCTAGGCTAATAGATAAGAAGAAGGCTGGATACAGAGATATTGAACACCCATAGCCAATGTTACCTGGTCAGTCAGAGGTATCCCTTTTCCCATCTTCATCCGATTCTCTTCAGAGTGGTAATCATCAGCATCATAGAATTTCCATCCCAGCTTAGGAATGAAGGGAAGGCATACATAGCATCAACAAGGCCCAGCTTACTGGCAGGCAGGTATAGAAATCACTGGTCTGAGGCTGCCCCTCTCTTTCGTTTATCATTACTGAGAAGAAACCCGGATTGCCATGCTAAGGCGTCTACACAAACCATGGGTCATAAGAAAAGAAGGAAGCAGACAAGAACACAAAGGGAAGTTACCTTGGAGGCCAGCAGTGCGCCCACGGTAGATCTGGAGAAAGAATACAGATGTAAGTGCCAGTTGTTTTGAGAGGATGCCTGACAGCTGCCACATTAAAATGCAGGTCCCTCACCGAGCGTTGGTAGCGCATGCCTTTAATCCCAGCACTCGGGAGGCAGAAGCAGGTGGATCTCTGAGTTCGAGGCCAGCCTGGTCTCCAGAGCGAGTGCCAGGATAGGCTCCAAAGCTACAGAGAGAAACCCTGTCTCGAAAAACCAAAAATAAATAAATAAATAAATAAAATAAAATAAAAATAAAATGCAGGTCCCTCTGTGGTCCTAAAGCAGAGATGTTCTTAACCCTGGAGTCTTGAGGCAGCCTTCACTGTCCTAAGACACAAAGCAATGTGTCAGATCTAATTAGACCACTGATTAGTGGTGGTGTATGCTGTGATCCCAACAAACAAACAAACAAAACTAACAACAGAGGTTTTTCTCAATCATCAGTGTTTCTTAGCTACTTGTGGTGTCACATACCTATAATCCCAGGATCTGAGAGGTGGAGGCAGGGAAATAGTTGGTTCTAGGCCAGTTTGAATGGCACACTGAGACACTGACTCAAAAAAACCAAAAAACAACAACAGAGAATCATTTAGCACTCGGGAGGCAGAGGCAGGCGTATCTCTGTGAGTTCAACACCAGCCTGGTCTACAAGAGCTAGTTCCAGGATAGCCTCCAAAGCCACAGAGAAAATACCAAAAAAAAAAAAAAAAAAATCATTTAGTTCCTATTGTGTAGATAGATGCTCATCTTTTGAGAATACTAAATAAATAAAATGGTAGTTTTATCAAAGATTCAAGAGAGGGTTGGTTTTGTTTTGTGTTGGCCTACTACTCCAGGGCCTGCCCTAAAGTGTGGTTGATACACCCAGTAAGAGAGGAGTTTAATAAGAAACTTAATCCCCAGCAGCACTGTGTGAAGTTTGGGGCCCATAAAGACATCAAAGAGTTCTTAGTTTCCTAGATACACACAAGGGGCTGGTTCAGCAGTTAGAGCACTGGCTGCTCTTCTGGGGGCCCTGGGTTCCCGAAACCCACGTGGCAGCTTGCAATCATCTGTAACTCCAGTTGCAGGTCTGATGCCCTCTGCTGGTTTCCTTGTGCACTGCAACATGTGTTGCTCAGATATACACGCAGGCAAAAAAAAAAAAAAAAAAACAAACCAAAAAAACCCAAAACCAACCAACCAACCAAACAAACAAACAAACAAAAACACACACACACACACATAAGACACACCTAAAGGACAAGGTCAGTGACTCAAGAACGCCAACACCTGTTAGGACACGGTGTCACACAGAGTATGCTAGTGAGGGCTGGAGCCTCAAAGAGGGCGAGCTGGGCCCCAGTCATTCTGCCACTGTTTCAAATCCTCAGTTTGCTCAGGGGAACTGAACCACAAGGTGTCTGTCCATTAACCTCTAGTTTATTCAGACAATTAAAAGAACTTTATTTTTTATGTATATGGGTGTTTTGTTTGCATGTAAGTTAGTGTACCATATGTGTGCAGTGGCCAGGCAGGCCAGGATTTGTAACCCAAGTTCCAGACCATTGCAAACCACCATGTGGTTGCTGGGAACTGAACCCAGGTTCTCTGCAAGAGCAACCGGTGCTCTTAGCAACTTAGCATCTCTCCAGTACCAATTCAGCCAGTTTTTAACTGAATATATCACCTAGCAGTTCCCGGAAGAGAACGATGAGACCAGTGGGATTAAAGGTGAGTGTCACCATACCAGATCCAAACCAGAGTTTTGTACAGAAAAAAATAAAATCATACTTAAGATCAAATTAGGTTAACACTGAGGCTGGAAGATGCCTGAGTTTGAAAGGCCAGTCTCAACTGCACATCAAAACTCCTATCTCGAATTAAATACTACTTAGGCATCGTGCTGTGGGGGCTAAAACGGTAATCTGGGGAACATAAAGCTACCTTCTGGGACTGGTTAATGGTGCATACTGCTCTTGCGGAGGGCTTGAGGTCAGTTCCCAGAGCCAACGTGGATTGGCTCACTGCTCCTGTAACCCAGCTCCAGAGGACGAAAAACCTCTCAAGGCACCTGCACTCGTGTGTGTGTGTGTGTGTGTGTGTGTGTGTGTGTGTGTGTGTGTGTGTGCGCGCGCGCGCGCGCGCGCGCCGGTGCGGGCGCTCTCTCTCTCTCTCTCTCTCTCTCTCTCTCTCTCTCTCTCCACACACACACACACACACACGCGCGCGCACACACACACACACTTAAAATAATAAAAATAAACCTTTCGTTTTGAAAGAGAGTCCCCAGAAGGACACAGTTACATTTAAAAGGCTCTGGTTCCTAAGTTAACATGTATTGTGTTGCCTGCAGTTGCTGCAGTTGCAAGTTGCACTTTGGTGTCTTTGGGGTTATACCGGTGCAGGCTGGTGGTGTCTATCAAACCAAATGCCTCCTGCTTGCTTAGTTCTAAACTGGCTGCCCCGGGCTGGGAGGGAACGGTCTGTTTTGCAGAGTTCTGGCACTTTTCCATATGAACATTCCAGCGTCAGCAGGAACAAGATCAAGGAAGACGATGCCTTGCAGGGTGATCCTCACTTTTCAAAGTCCATTCAGAAAGATCCAGAAACTCACCGTCTGCCCCACCAGACAGAGCTCTGTGAAGGCCCAGGGCAAGGTTCGCCTCTTGGTTTGGGACTTTGCACCCTCCACCTTGCTTTGCAAGGCGCCGCCAGGCCCAGGTTTGCAAGGCTGAGCAGACAGGGGTGGCGGGGCTGCGCCTTTCTGTTACAACTTTCCACACTTCCCCCAGCCGCCTCTCTGGGCCCGACCGCCGTTCCCGGGATGCTGGCCACCGCCAACAGCCGTGGTGGCCTGGGGAGCGGCCAGAGGGTCAGGAGAGCCGCCTCCCGGTTCCCGCCCGCCCGCGTCCCCCGAGACCTACTTCCCGGAGCCGCTCACTCCCATCACCAGCAGCACCGCCGGCGCCTCCATCTCCCGGCGACCGGGTCCCCAGCGCCCTCTTCCGGGACCGGTCCCGCCAGGCCTCTGACGTCACAGGCCACGCCCTCTCCGGCCCCTGTGCAGCCCGCTGGGTGGTGCAGCCGGAGCCCAGCTGCTGGCGTTTGCAGGAGCGTGTGCTCTGCAACACGGGATCCACCTGGGACGCGTGGACAGCGATAGAAACGTGTCACTACAAAGACAGCAGTGACGCACAAGGACGTGGAGTCAGGGAGATCGCTCTCTCTCTGTCTCTCTCTGTGTCTCTCTCTGTCTCTGTCTCTCTCTGTCACTGTCTGTGTCTCTCTCTCTCTGTGTCTCTCTCTGTCTCTGTCTCTCTCTCTGTCACTGTCTCTGTCACTGTCTCTCTGTCACTGTCTGTGTCTCTCTCTGTCTCTGTCTCTCTCTCTGTCTCTCCTCTCCGTCTCTCTCTCTCTGTCTCTCTGTGTGTGTCTCTGTCCCTCTCTCTGTCTCCCTCCCTCCCTCCCTCTCCCTCTCCCTCTCCCTCTCTCTCCCTCTCCCCGCTCTTTCTCCTGCCGCACTCTCAGCCCGCAGTCCTTCCCTGTCCCCACTTCTCTGAAAGCCAGGTCCCCGGGCTTCCCTTCCACCGGTGCGAGCGAGCGAGCGAGCAGCGAATCTGCATCCGTCAGTGGCGGTCTTCTGCAGGAAGCGACAGAACGCAACGCTGCGGTGCGAGCGTCCCCGCTCAGTCTAGACGGGCCGGTGCTGGGCGCGCACACCGGTGCCTCGCCTGCTCGCCCGCTCGCTGGCTGGCTGGCTGTAGGCTCAGGAAGGACCCCCACCCCACCGGCAGGGCTTCTCCCCGGTAGGAGCTCGTGTTCAGGAAGTGGGCACTGCGGCTCTCGGTGACGTTGGCGATGAAAACGGGTGCACGTGAGAGCGGGTCGTGGGCTGCCATCCATCCACACGAACTGCTTCCCGAGAACAAGCAACAGCTCAGTGCGGGGCTTCCGAGCTCGCCCTTAGTCCGCAGGCTTCACCCGCAGCGACCACCAGCCAGGACAACCATAAACAGAAGGCACTGGAGACACATGGGTGTGTCACCAGAAGCAAAGCTTTGTCACCGAGTCCGAGAGGTAAACTCACAAACAAGTTTCTTCTTTTTCAAAATGTTTCAAGTGCCCTGGGAGCATCACTCCCAGACCCCTGTCCCTGAAAAGTCTTCAGTTCCGGTTCACTCACTGTCCAGACATTAGGTACGGGAGAGTTAATGCCAGTTCCAGCTACAGTGGAAACTCCAGGCTTCTTGGGGTTACAGTGAGGACACCTGAGACCTGATCCTGGGCAGTCTCAGTCAGAGTTAAACATTTGAGTTGTTAGTGTATGGTGTCTGCAGCATGACCATGCAGAATCTAGAATCTCATCTCCTGGATGTGGGGGGCAGAAATTGAACCAAAGTCCTCTGTTCTACTGTTATTTCCTCCCTTACCAATAGGGTCAACTTTTAATCCTAATGTTTAAAGTCATTTTTTATCCTAATGTCCAGTTGGCAATTTTACTTTTGCACATTGAAGATTAAGTCTTGTTCTCTTGGAGGCAGAGGCAGAGGCAGAAGCAGAGGCAGAGGCAGAGGCTGATCTCTGTGAGTTCGAGACCAGCCTGGTCTACAGAGTGAGTTCCAGAAAAAGCCTCCAAAGCCACAGAAAAGCCCTGTTTCAAGTGTGTGTGTGTGTGTGTGTGTGTGTTGTGTGTGTGTGTGTGTGTGTGTGATACCTAATGATGGCTATGCTATATGGGAGAGATGCTAGAAGGTGTGTGTGTGTGTGTGTGTGTGTGTGTGTGTGTGTGTGTGCGCGCGCGCGCGCGCACAAGTGTGCCTGGTGCCCATGGAAGTCAGAAGAGGGCTCTAGATTTGAGAAAATTCCAAATGTTTTACAAAGTGGCTTCAGCACTTACATGCCCACCAAGCAGTGCAAGCGCCTCCTAATCCCTCCTCTACTAATACTTGTGGCTGTCGTTTCCACTCTAGCCATCTTGATGTTTGCTTTAAAAAAGATTTTTTCATTTATGTGCGTGAGTGTTTTTCCTGCATTTATATAGGTGTACCACATGCATGAAGTGCTTGCGGAGGCCATACAAGGAAGGGCATTGGATCCTGTGAAACTGGAGTTGCAGTTGTGAGCTGCCATTCGAATCCTGGGAACCAAACCTGGGTCCTCTGCAAGAGCAACTAATGCTCTTGACTGCTGAGCCTCTCCCCAGCCACACCCCCATCCTTACTCTCCAGACACTGCTTTGTTCTGACGTCTAAGACGGGACACTCTGCTAGTTTGTCTTCTACCTCAATTGACGCTTTTCCTTAGCCCCTGTGTGTGTTCACCTCCTTTTCCTCTTTTCTATTCCTCCTGTTTCTTTACCCAGGTTCCAAATGTTGGAATGACCCCAGGCTTTGTCTAGAGACAGTTTCTCTATTACAGAGTCTTGCTATGTGATGTCATCTCCTGTGTTTAAATAGTGTGTGCACATTACTTGGCATGATCTCCATATATCCAGTTGCTTACTTAACTCTTAGATTGCCTTATTCGAAACTTAATGTTAACAAAGTCCATAAGAACGCCTATCTCCCCTCTCCAAACTTTAGACAATGAATCTGATTTCCATGGGGTTGGTTAACTGATCCTCCCCAGTGCTGGGGTTATAGGTGCGTAAGCCTTGAGAGTTCCATGGTGACACAATGTAGATGGATTTTGACTATACAGTGACCATGAGGACATGTCGAGGGCTGAAGTGTGGCTCAGAGCAGAACATCCTTCTAGTGCACACAGGCATCTGACCTCAGGGAACGGCAAAGAGAAAGAAGGAGGGGACACGGTAGCCCTTTTCTAAGTGGGACAATGGACAAATGTACTCAGTGACACCTTTAATCCCAGGACTCAGGAGACAGAGGCAGGCAGATCTCTCTAAATCCTAGACCAGCCTGGGCTACATAGTAAGACCCTGCTATTTTTTTAATACTTTAAAAATAAAATTTGAAACAATTTTTTTTTTTTTGGTTTTTCGAGACAGGGTTTGTTTCTCTGTGGCTTTGGAGGCTGTCCTGGCACTCGCTCTGTAGACCAGGCTGGCCTCGAACTCACAGATCTGCCTGCCTCTGTCTCCCGAGTGCTGGGATTAAAGGCGTGCACCACCAACGCCCAGTTTAAAATAAATTTGAAAGTCATTTGTTTTTATTTTTCTGTGCATTGGCATTTGCCTGCAAGTCTGTCTGAAGGTGTGAGGTCCCCTGGAGCTGGATTTACAGATGCTTGTGAGCTGCCATGTGGGTGCTGGGACTTGAACAGCCAGCCATCTCTCCAAACCTTGTATTTGTTCTTTAAATAGGATACAATAGAGACTTGATTCACATGTCAGTAATATTTTTGTTTTCTAAATTAGGCATAAAAATTTGCCCAACAGAGTGCAACATATAGGCTGTGAGGAAGGGTGGGAATTGGGCAAGAGGACATATGTAGGGAGAAGTCCCAGTGGGGCTTGCCGTGAAGGCCGAACAGGCCATGGGCTTTCACCCCACTCCTGGTACCAGTTAAAGTGGTGAATAACTGATACGAAATCCATAAGGTTAGGATAACTTTTAATAGATAAATGCCAACCAACAGCAAGCCAGAGCGTGCCAAAGCAGCAAGGGGGGAGAGCTCCCATGTGCCTTGTCTGTCTCTTAAAAACCTCTCCCTTAGCCGGGCATTGGTGGCACACGCCTTTAATCCCAGCACTCGGGAGGCAGAGGCAGGCGGATCTCTGTGAGTTTCAAGGGCAACCTGGACTCCAGAGAGAGTGCCAGGATAGTCTCCAAAGGTACACAGAGAAATCCTGTCTCGAAAAACCAAAAAAAAAAACAAAAAAAAAAACCTCTCGCACATCACTCTGACATCACCTTGACCACACCCTGATGGGCGTGGTGGGGCACACCTGTAGCCAGTCCTTAGGAGGCGTGGTTACTGTGTCTCCCTGCAGACATAAGCTCACCTTTTTCCTAGTTTTAACTCCAGCATGGTGGGCTTTTTGCTTGTTTGTTTTGTTTTGTTTCTTTGTGGTCACTATGTAAATTCAGTTTCTGCATTCCAAATGAGTCCAACATGTGCCATTCGTCTGAGGCAGTGAGTGTGGAAGCTGGGTGTTCTCTTTTTGCAACAAAGTTTCTCTGTGTAGCCTTCGCTGTGCTGGAACCAGTTCTGGAGACCAGGCTGGCCTTGAACTCATCTATCTACTGCTTATGCCTCCTAAGTGCTGGTATTAGAGGCATGTGCCACCATGCCCAGCTCTGGGCATTCCTTTTAATTCCATGAACTATCTACATGGTAGGAATTAGACACCACTGGTCACTGAGCACATCTGTTCATTGACCCACTTAGCAAAAGTAATTTGAAAAATAATTTGTTATGGAAGGAGGAATTTCATAACCTAAAACTTCTCCCATTTTTCTTATGTTTAAAAGTATATCAATCAGGGTTGCAGAGATGTCTCCCCAGTTAAGAGTACTGGTTGCTCTCAAATAGTATCCAGGTTCAGTTCCCAGAAACCCCATGATGGCTCACAGCCATCTGTGACTCCAGTTGCAAGGGCTCTGATGACCTCTGCTGACCTAGGCAGGCACTAGGCACACACACAGCACATAGACATACATTTGGGCAAGACACATACACATAAAATAAATTTTTAGAAAAGACTATGGTATTGAGATAAAAATAGATTTTTGTTTTTCGAGACAGGGTTTCCCTGTGGCTTTGGAGGCTGTCCTGGAACTAGCTCTTGTAGACCAGGCTGGTCTCGAACTCACAGAGATCTGTCTGCCTCTGCCTCCCAAGTGCTGGCATTAAAGGCGTGCGCCACCAACGCCCAGCTCGATAAAAATAGATTTTATATCTTAAAAAGATAATGTGTTATTTATAATTTTTTTAAAAAAGGAATCTTTGAGTGCCAAAGATATCAGAGGTTGTTGAATGCACAACAAATGATGGAAATTAACAAGTTATTAGAAATGAACTTGCTGTCCTTTTAGTCATTGAAAGAGGAAGTGCAGGAGGACGATAGAGTTAGCTGCTCGTGAAAATCTGCTGCCTGTGGATTGCTTTGCATCTGCTGCTTCTTACCTGGGCTGGACGGTCATGATCAGCCTCCTCCTGCTTCAGTTTAGAAAGAAGATAAACAAAGTATCACAGAGAGTGTGTCACAGAGTGTGTGTCATTGAGAGTGTCACAGAGAGTGTCACTGGGAGTGTGTCACAGAGTGTGTGTCACTGAGAGTGTCACTGAGAGTGTGCCACTGAGAGTGTCACAGAGTGTGTCACAGAGTGTGTCACAGAGTGTGTGTCACAGAGAGTGTCACTGGGAGTGTGTCACAGAGTATGTCACAGAGTGTCACAGAGAATGCCTAGATGTAGGGTTATTTTAATAGAAAGTTTGCATGTTGTGGTTGAATGAAAATGGCTTGGGCAGGTGTTGGTGGCGCACACCTTTAATCCCAGCACTCAGGAGGCAGAGACAGGCGGATCTCTGTGAGTTTGAGACCAGCCTGGTCTGCAGAGTGAGTGCCAGGACAGGCTCCAAAGCCACAGGGAAACCCTGTCTGGAAAACAAACAAACAAACAAAAAAGATCCAGTTATTAATAAAGAAAACTCTTCCGCCAGGTGTTGGTGGCGCACACCTTTAATCCCAGAACTCGGGAGGCAGAGGCAGGCGGATCTCTGTGAGTTGGAGGCTGGCCTGGTCTCCAGAGTGAGTTCCAGGATAGGCTCCAAAGCTACAGAGAAACCCTGTCTCGAAAAACCAAAAGAATAAAAAAATAAAATAAAACAAAAAACAAAAAACAAAACGCTTCCTACACTGTTGAGAATTGAAATGTTGGCTATTTTCATTTTCTCCACTGATCTCCTTTGAAGGAGATGCGTGTGCTCTTATGTCTCTCTAATATTAATGTGCTGAAAGTATGATATTAGTAAATGCCATTTAACTAAGAATGTTTAGACCCTGAATGGCCCCGAAAGGCTTTACATCCACATGGTCTGACGGTAATAGGGTCCTGCTCCTGGCCTCCCTTCCCGTTCAGCCTGTTCATTTCTGTGGTGCTGGGACACAGAGTCTCCCACCTTCTGTTCCCCAGAACAGTCTCACAGGCTTGGGGACCTCAACAATAGAATTTTATTTTCTCAACAGTTTGGAGATCAGAAGTCTGAGACCCAGCTGTCAGCATGGTTGGTGTCACCGTCTTCCTTGGCTTGTAGGTGGCTGTCTTCTCCTCATGCCTTCCCACTGTCTCACCAGTGTGAGCTTGTATTCCAGTGTCTGTCCTCTTCTTGTGTGGATGATAGCAATACTGAAGTAGCCCATCCAAATGGCCTCACTTTACTTTAATTGCCGATGTCAAGACTCTGTTGCAGGACAGGGAGATGGCTCCCACCTGAGTTCCAGCCCCCGACCTGTGTGAAAGTCAGGCAGGATGGCATGTGCTATATTTCTGGTGCTGGGGAAGCAGAGACAAGCAGATCCCTAGGGGCTGCTGGCCATCCAGCCTCACCCACATGCACACACCACACACGTGTGAAATAATAAGCAAAGTGCAAAGGAAGGGGAAGGCAAACTGTCAGAGTTAAAATGCAAAGCCAGGCTTTACTTCAGGGAGTTAGATGCCCCTTTCATCCCATGGCCTGAGCTTCTTCCTTTTGCCCTGATTGAATTTAAACCCATCTCCTTGTCTTTCTTGAACAGCCCCAGAGCCTCCCCTGCTCACTGGGGGACCCACTGTATTGTGTGGGCTTCTTTGTCCTCCAGGCAAAAAAGACTGCAGCCTGGTGTCTGGCTCCCCACCGCCCACCTTCTTCTTGAACCCCGGTGAAGTTTTTCAGATCCCAGGGGGCAGCAGGAGGCGCTCAAGGTGCCAGAGTCTGGAGCCGTCTGCCCCGCCTTCATTGACTGCTGCTCTAGGGTGCCTCGGGTTCCTTGTTGGTCTGCGCAGGGCAACACCTGCCTGCAGAGGCTTCTTGAGGACTCTGACAATCACCTTCCATGTGATAGTGCTGAGACACACAGTGGCTACTCAGCCCCGCCCCCAGAAGCTGTTACCATAGTAACCAGAAAGAGGGCGTGGCTCTGAGGGTGTTAAAAGCTTTGGCCTCACAGGTCCTCTGTTCTCTTTGTAGCTTTGGAGCCTATCCTGGCACTCACTCTGTAGACCAGGTTGGTCTCGAACTCACAGAGATCCACCTGCCTCTGCCTCCCGAGTGCTGGGATTAAAGGCGTGCACACCAACGCCCGGCTTTTTTTTTGTTGGGGGGGGGATGGGTGGGGGGGGTGTCATCTTGCTTTTTTATACCACCCAGGCCCACCTGCTCAGGGGCAGCACTGCACACAGTTGCAGAGGCCCACCCACGTCCATCCTTAGTCAAGAAAATGCCTCCGTAGACATGCCTACAGGCCAATCTGAGAAGCTGTTTCTTGATTGAAGTTCCCTCTTCCCGGATGACTCCAGCTTGTGTCAAGCTGACAAAAACCAGCCAGCATAGACACTGTGCAGTAAAGCTTGTTGCGTGACCCCAGTGCCACAAGAATGTCCTCATGCATGCACCCCTGAGTGTTGTTAATTCAAACAAAGATCAACAAGACGAATGTCTTAGCTGGGGTTTCTACTGCTGTGAAGAGATACCATGGCCACAGCAACTCTCATAAAGGGAAACATTTAATTGGGGTGGTGGCTCATATCTTCAGAGTTTTATTCCACGGTCAATCATGGCAGGGAGCATGACAGTGTAGAGTAGACATGGTGCCAGCTGCCTTGAGTTGCTGCTTTGACTTCCCTTCATGTTAAACTGGAAAATGAAATAAACCCTTTCCGACCTGTTTGAGTTACTCTTGTTATTCTTCAACTGTTGTGAAGAGACATCATCACCAAGGTAACCTACAAAGAAAATGTCTATTGGGGAATGTGGTACCAGATGGTTAGAGTCTGACCATCATGGAGGGAAGCATAGGCTGGCACGATGCTGGAGCAGTGTCTGAGAGTTTCTACCCTGATCCAAGTCATGAGGTAGAAAGAGAGTTGACTGGAGGTGGGATGGGCTCTTGAAACCTGAAAGCCCAACCCAGTGAAATGCCTCCTCCAAGACTATACCACCTAACTCTTCCCAAACAGTTCCATCAACCAGGGACCGAGTATGTAAACATATGAGCCTTTGGGGCCGATACCATTCAAACCACCACGTATCCCAAGTTGCTATTGGTCATAGTGTTTTATCACAGCAACAGAGGACTCAGCAAGGAGGGTTTGAGGCATCTGGAATAGAAGCAATAGTTCAGTTTTCACGGCCACAGTGCTTATTGTAAAGAGATTCTAAGACTGGAAGGTCTGCACTAGGTCTGCACATTACTACGGCTGTGACCAAATACAAAAGCAGCGTATTGAGGCAAGAGTTAGTTTTGGCTCATGGTTTGAGGAGATCTAGTCCATCATGGTGGGAGCGGAGACCAAGAAGCAGCCAGGAAGGACTAAGACTAAAGCTGGCTCTCCACTAGCCTGGATCGTTCGATTCAAGATCCCAGTCCCTCTAATGAGGTGTTGGTTCACTCTTGTTGATTTTTCTTCTAGAAACACCCTCACAGACACGCCCAGACAGCCTTCTCTAGGTCATTCTAAATCCAGTTAAGTTCATAACAGTTATTAACTGTCGCCTTAAATCCCAGCACTGGGAGGCAGAGTTCAAGGCTGGGCTGGTCTATGTAGGGAATTCTGGGATAGCTAGCATTGTGTAAAGAGACCCTGTCTGAAAAATAAATAATATTAACCACCATAGCAGGTGACCTCATGATCTCTTTTTGACCTGTGGGCAAAGCTGACCATTTCTTGGGTGCCATCTGATTCTGGGGACACCCCTCAACAACCGAGATGGCAGAAGCCAACAGTGCCGGGTGTGACATGAGCTTGGGGATTGGCTTTGACTCTCTGGGAATGCAGTGATAGAGGAGAGGGCTTTGGCTTTTGCCACTCACAAACAAGACACTGAGGTTGATACTCCATATCTTTTTCCTTTATCAAATAGCAGATTCAAATTGAGGTCAAACTGTTTTCTCTGCTCAAGTGGTATTTTGACCTACAGCCATGCATCACTAAGCCATAGGGATGTGTAACTTTCTAAGAAGGTTTTCATTAGGTTTCAGTGTGCAAACACCATAGAATTACTCACACTAATTAACACTAAACAGTGCCAGCGTCACTAGGGGGTAAAACCTTATGGGACTGCTGTTGTTTATACTAATGATTGACAGAAGCTCTACAATTACTCTCGCATGCAGTTAGCTAGGCATATTAGTGATATCAAACTGGCAATCTCTTCCTTGGATTCTTAAATATTCTAAAAGTTTGAGTTAAGAAGCAAAGAGAGGGTTAGAGAGATGGCTTAGAGGTTAAGAGCACTGGCTGCTCTTCCAGAGTTCCTGAGTTCAATTCCCAGCAACCACATGGTGGCTTACAACCACCCATAATGAGATCTGGTGTCCTGTTCTGGCCTGCAGGGATGTGTGTGTAATAGATAAATATTTAAAAAAAGAAGCAAAGGGATTCAGAGAGATGTGAGCATGGCTTATTCCACTCCCAGCCTGTTGCATATCTTTGGCTTAATCCTTTCTGCACAAGAAAGTGGCTTTGTGCAGATAACAGAACTCGGGCAACTTAATGTGGTTAATGGGGGTTTCTTCAGCTGAAAGATTGCCATATGATATACCCGTTGTGTGATGCTATCCCTGAGAAAACATCTACACACCCTGCAAAAGGAACCAACAACAGACCAAATTAAGGATGTCACCAAGTCCAACTTAGTGAACCAATGAGTTTTATTGGGGTTCCTTTTAGAAGCAGACTTGCCTCAAAGACACCTGCATCACCAAGTACCCACCCCAGAACGGGTGACAGCTCCGGGGAAGCTGGGAACAGGGAGCTCATTGCACAATTTGCAGGAGCTCGGGAGAGTGTCTTCCAGGTGGTCCCTCCTGTCTGAGGGTCTTCTCTCAGTGGCACTCACTGCTTATACATCCTCAGGGGAGGGGGAGCCTGCTGGCTGGGGTGGACTTCAGGGACTTCCTGGAGTTACTGAGTTGTTAACTTCCTTAGGTTAAGGGGCTTCCCTGCAGACAGAAAGCCCTACTAGTGTCTTAAGGCCCTACTACTGTCTTCCCTCAAAGGTGGAAGGAAGGCTTTATCTCTGAGGAAGCTGGTACCCAGCAAAACCTTTCCTCATACTTGTAAAGATTCAGAAAGACATGTATAAGTCAGTGGTTCTCAACCTTCCTAACGCTGTGACCCTTCATTTCAATTCATGTTGTGGTGACCCCCCCAACCATAAAGTTATTTTCATTGCTACTCCATAGCTGTAATTTTGCTACAGTTACGAATCATGGTGTTAAATATTCGTGTTTCCTGATGGTCTTAGGCAACCCCAAAGGTTTACCACCCACCAGTGAGAGCCGCTGGTTTGAGGCAATGAGATTCCAGTGGACATCTTCAAGATACCAAGTAGAGACCAGGGAATTGTCTCGTATCAGTCAGGATCCCAACACTAGACAATCTGGTCAGTATGACAGCTCCTTGGAATTATTCTGAGTTTGTTTCCTTGTGTTCAATTCTAGTTCTGATCACGACATGGTATAGGAATTTTGGGTAGCTGAGGAGACTGGGCAGCATGCAGGTGGGAGCTGCAGTGTGTGGCACCCTCTAGCGTCAGTCCCCTTGCAGGCCTCAGCTGTTGGGACCCTTTAGGCCCCTAAGTATGCGGGTACAGCTTTCATGTAGGCCAAGGAGGGTGGTACCCCTCAGCCTTCGACAGCAGCCAGGGTTAGAGCTGTTGGCCTGGGTGTCCCAAACCCTTGTCTCGATAGTGCTGTGTAGTTCTTCTGGTGACCAGAGCCTGCACTTTCTGTTCTGCCGCTCCATGTAGCCTTTACTTCTTCATTCTCTACAGCCCCACCCCCTGGTGACTCCCTAACATTGAAGGCTGGTTTCCAAAGACCAGCCTGCTAACTGCTGCCTGCTGTTCCTTCCTCCTGTCACCAGGTCAGCTGCACCACTAAAACTGGGTAGGAAAAGATCTCCAGAGAAACTTTATTGGGGCTAATGTTGCAACACCAGGGAAGGCGTGTTACTCAGCTGACTCACCGTGTGAGCCTGAGCATCCTGCATACATTAGCCTCTCTAGACCACAGTGGGAAGTACCACTCTTCTGGTCTAGAAGGAAATAGTTGCAGGTTTTCTAGAGCTTACTGAGGCCCATGATAGAGTCTAGTATAACGCCCTCTCAGGCTCAGGGAACACTGTGTGAGGCCCTAAGAGCCAGAGGGTAGAAAGGACAATGAAATGCTGTCTTCAAGTCCAGACCTAGCCGCTGTAACTACAACTGACTGACAGCCGCTGTGGATGCCTGTAAGAGGCCTGCACAAGAATGGGCCCATCAGTCCGGCGTTGGTGGCCCACACCTTTTATCCCAGCACACACCTTTTATCCCAGCATTCAAGAGGCAGAGGCAGGAGGATCTCTGTGAGTTCAAGATCAGCCTGGTCTACAAAGAGCTAGTTCCAGGACAGCCTCCAAAACCACAGAGAAACCCTGTCTCGAACCCCGCCATACCAAAAAAATAAGAATGGGCCCATCAACAGGCAGCCATGGATAGCATAGGGGCTCACGGGTTCCAACTCACGCTTTTGACCTATTTGCCACTGATAGATTCAAGAAGAGAGGGCTGTTGGTGACCCCAATCCAATAGTCAAAAGAGGAACCTGGTGCACGCTTTTAATCCTAGCACTCAGGAGACAGAGGCAGGTGGATCTCTGTGAGTTCGAGGCCAGTCTGGTCTACAGAGTGAGTTCCAGGACAAGGGGACGTCGGGGATGATAAAAGAAGGGTTGACAGACATGGGATAAATTGTCAAAAAACAAAATCAATAAAAAATGAAGTGGGGAGGAGAGATGGCTCAAAAGTTAAGAGTACTGGCTGCTCTTGCAGAGGTTTTGATCCCTGTTATTCTTTTGTTTAAATTAGAAATGAAGAAAAAGGCGCAGGATGAGACATGAGACTGAGGGAATACATTAGCCAGTTTATTATAGGCCTGGCAGAGTAGAGACTAAGAGAGAAGAGGAGCAGGGTTAATGGCTGACCGCCATGGCCGGTCTCGAGTGAAGGAGGCAGAGAGAGAGAGAGAGGGGCAGAGAGTGCATAAGTGTATGTGTGTGTGTGGGGTCCTCTACAGCTGTGTGCAGATTTAGTTCCCATGGAACCCTGGGCTGACCAGGGTACTGCCTGAGTGGATTCCACCAGGTAACAGGGCCAGGCCAGCATAATGCCTGAACCTTTCAATCCCGAGCACCCACTTGGTTATATCCTGTAACTCCAATTGTAGGAATCCAACACGAAAATAGCTCCTTCCCTTGAATTTCCTACCTCTGTTCTGCCAGTATTCTAGCATTCCTGTTTTCAAACGCTGAGATTACCTCCCCCCCTCCATTTGTATCAAACCCTGGCAATTTTTTGGGCAATAATATCTTAAAAACATTCCATTACTTAATTTTTCTTTTTCATATTACACGTAGGTGTGTGTGTCCGCGTGTGGGGATGTGCACAGAGTTCAGGAGCCTGTGGAGGCCAGAGCCCTGACCTGGGCGCTGGGAACAGAACAGAATTCTGGCCCTCTGGAAGCAGCACGTGCTCCTAATCACTGAGCCATCTCCTCAGCCCCCTAGTTCTTTTATCTTAAAATGGGGGAAAAAAAAACCCCACATTTTCCTTGTTGTAGACATTGAGATCTTGTCTGTGGTGATATTTGCTTTCCTAGTTATGCGGGGAATGTGCTGGAAGCAGGCACAATGGCAGCGCGTCCATCTTTGTGAAGCTGGCAGTCCTGTGGAGAGAGGCAGGCAGCAAACTGCCGCAGGACGCACCGAAAGGAGAAAGGAGGGGAGGGTGAGCTGGGGGACACAGTGGCTCAGGCTCAAGTGAGGCCTGGGTTCCGGTGAAGTTGATTTAATTCCCAAGCTGGGGGGTTGGCGGCGAGCATGCCGTGAGAAGCGTAAACTTCACAGAGCAGGCTTCGAATCTGGCCCCTGGGAGGCTAACGTCCGCCGAGTGCCAGGCCAGCGGGGGCTCCCAAAGCCCGTCTGCGGGGGATCGGGCAGGAGCGGGGCTCCAGGCCGCCGGGGCGCGGGCCTTGTGTGGGTCACCCCGCCTTCAGGGCCCTCGGCGTCGTCGCCTCACACGGGCTCGCCCTGGCCCTGGCCCTGGCCCTGGCGAGCGCGCTGGCACGGGGCACGGGCTCGCCCTAGCTGCACCGAGCCGCCAGCCCACCCTAAACGGCCAATAACCGCCCCCGGCTCGGGCCTCGGCCCCTCCATCTTTGTGCCCCCGGCGGGGAGCTGACCGGGCGAGCCGCCCGGTCCCAACAGTCGCGCTTTCAAAAAGCCCGCGCGGGGACCCCGGCGGGCAGATCCGTTGGGAACGGCCGGGAGCCCCGCGAGGGCGAGCGGGTGCGCGCGCGAGGGGACGGGGCGGCAGCCGGCTCCGCACGGGGGGGGGGGGTGGGGGGAGGGGAGGCGCCGGGCCAGCGCGTGAGCCGAGCGCGCCCGCCCCGCGGCGGCGGAAGACGGAAGTGGGCCCGGGAGCGCGGCCGCGATTGGCTGGCGGGCCACGTCCCTCAAGGGGCTGGCGCGAACGCCGCTGCGGAGCCGGGCCGCCCCGGGATCCGGCCAGGGGCGGGGGGAGGGACGGCTGCGGGAACAGCCGCGCGGCGGGTAGGAAGTGCTCCGCGGGTGCGCGCCGAGGCCTCCGGACGGCCTCCCCTCCGGGCGGGCGGGCGGAGGCGCAGCGCGGCGCGGGCGAGCGGCGGAGGCGGAAGGACCGGCGAGCGCCGCGCGGGGGCCCGAGGGCCCGATCGGATCGGACCGGACCGGGACCGCGGAGGGGCGGGAGGCCGCGGCCTAGAGCGGCGCTGCGGCGCGCGCGCACTCGCTCCCTCGCTCGTCGCGGGGCGAGGGCGGGGGCGGGGCGAGGGGGAGGAGGGGGGCGGGACCGGGTCGAGCGCGACTCCGATTGGCGGGCGTCGCGACGTCGCCCGTGAGCAGCGCGCGGGGAGGGTGCGCGCGCCTTCAGCGGCCCTCTTTGTGTGGTGCCCTGGTCGGGGAGCGGAGGTGGCGGCCGCGGCTGCCCTGGTGGGGTTCCAGCGTCCTCGCTCGGCCTCGGGCCGGCAGCGCGCCCCTTCCCGCCCCTCCCGCCCCTTCCCCGCCGGCGGCAGCGGCGGCAGCAGCGGCAGCGGTAGCGGCGGCGGCGCGCGGCCGGGCCCGGGCTCGGAGGAGGCCTCGGCGACCGCTAACGGCGGGCGGTGACGGGCGGCGGCGGCGGCGGCGGCGGCGGCGCGGAGCGCGCAGGGCGGGGGCAGGGCCCGGGCGTCCGACATGGAGAACTCGCAGCTGTGCAAGCTGTTCATCGGCGGGCTGAACGTGCAGACGAGCGAGTCGGGGCTGCGCGGCCACTTCGAGGCCTTCGGGACGCTGACGGACTGCGTGGTGGTGGTGAACCCCCAGACGAAGCGCTCCCGCTGCTTCGGCTTCGTGACCTACTCGAACGTGGAGGAGGCGGACGCCGCCATGGCCGCGTCGCCGCACGCGGTGGACGGCAACACGGTGGAGCTGAAGCGCGCCGTGTCGCGCGAGGACTCGGCGCGGCCCGGCGCGCACGCCAAGGTGAAGAAGCTGTTCGTGGGCGGCCTCAAGGGCGACGTGGCGGAGGGCGACCTGATCGAGCACTTCTCGCAGTTCGGCGCCGTGGAGAAGGCGGAGATCATCGCCGACAAGCAGTCGGGCAAGAAGCGCGGCTTCGGCTTCGTCTACTTCCAGAGCCACGACGCGGCCGACAAGGCGGCGGTGGTCAAGTTCCACCCGATCCAGGGCCACCGCGTGGAGGTGAAGAAGGCGGTGCCCAAGGAAGACATCCACGCGGGCGGCGGCGGCCCCGGCGGCGGCGGGGGCGCGCGGCCGGGCGCGGCGGGCGCGGAGGCGGCGGCGGCGGCCGGGGCCGCGGAGGCGGCGGCGGAGGCCGAGACCAGAACGGGCTGGCCAAGGGCGGCGGCGGCGGCGGCGGCGGCTACAACAGCTACGGCGGTTACGGGGGCTACGGCGGTTACGGGGGCGGCGGCGGCGGCGCGGCTCGACGGCGGCAGCGGACTACGGCAACGGCTTCGGCGGCTTCGGCAGCTAGGCAGCCAGCACCAGTCCTCGTACGGCCCGATGAAGAGCGGCGGCGGCGGCGGCGGCGGCGGGAGCTGGGCGGCCGCAGCAACAGTGGACCGTACAGAGGCGGCTACGGCGGCGCGGCGGCGGCGGCTACGGGGGAGGCTCGTTCTAGAAGCCGAGTTTTTGCGGATGCGGGGCGGCAGTGGCGGCGGCGGCGATGCTCGCCCCACCGGCGCTTCGCTCGCTTCGCTCGCCCCCCCTCCCACCCCCCAGGTGCCCTCGGGGGAGCCGCTCACCCTGGGTGGGGGGAGCACCCCCACCCACTTGCCTGCCTGTCTCCCCCTGAAGGTGGACTCGGCCCCCCTACACACACACATTTTTGTGTTACAGTCATTGATGGACTCTATTTTTTTATTATTACTTGGACCTTGGTCGTTTTTATACTAGCAAAATGTCTTGTTTTTGATTTGTGTTTTTTTTTTCCGGGGGGGTGGGTGGGTGGGGGAGGGCGGCGGGGTGGGCGGGAGGGAGTGAACTTGCTGATTCTGTAGCAAAAACCTGGGTAGGGGGTTGGGCGCTGGGGGGGGCTGGGGTAGTTTACTTTGTTGTAAGGACTTGATACCTGGCTTACAGCGTTTTCTATGAAACCTACTTGGATCCCATGCCTGAAATTTGGAAGCATATGTACAAAAAAATCATTTTTACGTTTTATTTTTAATAAATCATTGTGTTTGACCGTACATGTCTAACATTTTTTTTTCCTAGGATCCACTCCTTACCGTTTTAAAGGATGTTTTTGTTAGTTTTTGATGTGTACTTTGAGAAACTTAAAAAAGAAGTCTTGTGGGGTTTTTTTTTTTCCTTCCTGTTGCCCAGCTAGTGATGTGTTGAATTTACCCCTTGCAGTCCTAGCTTTCTGAAGTGGTGGATGTAGCCCTTTAAAGTTTCCGAGCATCCATCTCCTTGTAACAAGCGGTTTGCTTATCATCTTGACATGGTTGGTCACTTTCTATGGGAATTTACTTCTAAATATGTACTGTGTAGTTTTAAAAAATAGTTTGTGTTAAGCATGTGTTCTCATTCATATAAACTGTTTAAAAACTTTTTTAGATGACCTAGTTTCATCCTTATTGGTTTGTCTGTAATGAATGGTTACAAATAAGGGTTATGTTTACCCTAACACTAAATGATTTTTTTTTTAATTTTTTTTTTTTTTTTGTGTTTTCAGAGCAGGTTTAAAAACGTTTCTTTCCTAAATCTGAACTTTGTCCTTTCAAGTCCAACCTATGTAGCGCCATCTACTGGCAGTATAGCTGCAAGACAGCTGGTTAAGAAAAATCTGTGTAGGACAATTTCTTCAGATTTAGCAGTTTGCCATCAGAAGTCTGTGCAGACTTGAAAGTTCCACATTTACTTGTAACTGAGATGGGCTTCACAGGAATGTAATTAACAGCCCTTATCAGTCTTTTCTACATGAGATTTGAAAATGTAACTGCTATGCATAGCTTGGGCAGTAGCCCCAAACTGCTCTGATAGCTACTGAAGCAGCTATGTGTACTGGGGTTTTAGGTGCAAGTTGTAAAACAAAATATATGTATTCTGCTTGGTTAACGTGTATTTGTAGCCCTTCATGCAATAGAATTCAAGTTGTTGTTTATAAAAAAACAAAACAAAACAAAAAAACCCTGATAATAGGAGAAAATTGCCTTCCTGGATAGAACATAGAATAGCAACGTTTATGAATATCACAAATAAAGAATTCAATTCTTTACATGATTGAGTGAGAGTATGTATAATCTGGAGGGTGGGTTCATAGTATCATTTAATTTCCTGGGTTTAATGGTATAATATTTTAGTATTGAAGCCCCTTTTTTAGTTGTTACTGTATGATTTCTAAGATGTGACTCTTGCCAAAATACCGTAATTACAAGGCTCTGAAAGAGGTAAGAAAGGACCTGGATGTTAGGCTAGTGTGCTCAGTTACTTTAATGAATGATGGCTGATGCTTGGTGCAAATATTTAGCCCCGCTAAAGGGTCAGTGTCTGCACGTGGAAGTGAAAATTGGATGGAATTCTTGGCTCGATTAGCTGTACTGCCCTTACATTCTGCTTGAGCTTTCTACTCACAGGCTGCCTGAAGATTTTAATGCAGTTTTTTGGGGGGACTGTGGGGGGGTCCGAAAGCTATGGTAAATGTGCTGCCCCTGATGTTTGCTTATTTTGGTGAAAAGATGTAGCTGGTAGGGATTGTGGAAAATTGTCATGTGAGGTTTTCGTCATTGTTTCCTTTGAAAATGGTGACTTTGTAAAAAGGTAGTGGATGACTGACTTTTTGTTGGAAAAGAACCCACTAGTCAGGCTCACTAACAGCTCAGTGATGTCAGTCTGTTCTCACCATTAGAACTCTCTAATTGAATAGGAGGATAGGGAAAGTAACTTAAGCACTTCCTGTGTTTCCCTGGCCAGCATGGGGAGCTTTTAAAATGGGCGAACAGCTGTTGAAGGTCTTGATTCACCTGAGGATTTCAACTTCAAGCTTAGTTGGCTGGAGGTGGTGATACTTTTCATGCTTGAATATAGTCTGATTTTCAAGATGAAATTGCTCCAATGTAGAGATTCTTGCATTTCAAATACTTTGAGTTTAAATTCTAAAGTAATCATTAGTTGAAAGATAGTTGAGAAGATGGTCACATTTATGTTGTGTGAGTGTATGTAAACCTGTGCCTTTCACAGAGAGCACCTGTGAAGGTCAGCAAGTCTGCCCTCCTACCCTCTGGGTCCTAGGGATCAAACTGAGCCGTCTTGATGGACCTGGAAGATCTTTCTTTAAAGATGGTAAAGTTTAAAATCTGTCGTCTTCTTTTTTTTTTTAAAGGTACCTGGGTGTGTGTGTGTAGGTTTGTGAGTGCAGGTTCCTGCAGAGCCCAGAAGGTATTGAATCCTTTGGAATTGGATTACAGGCGATTGTGAGGTGACAGATGTGGGCCCTCTTCAAAAGCAGACACATGTCCAGACCCCAGAATTCCAAATCTTTAAAGCTTAGAAGTGGTTGAGGCTCACAAGGTGCTGAGGCTCTGGATGACTGTACTCCTGGCTGCGCCCTAATGTCGAATCTGCTGTTAGGAGGGAGCTTAAAGGATGAGGGACGGCTGAGGATGTGCAATTAGGGTCTTTACCTCAAGACCCCAACTGGAAGTCAGGTGATGTATACACTTGGTTGTTCACACTACAAATTGGACCACTTGGTTTTAGATTGTTCTCTTTGTGTCTGGTAATTGAATGTGTGCTCTGGGGTGTGGGTAGGTTTGCCCATCACCTGCCTTTAGCTAGTGTAGGGGTGTTGCCTGTGGAACATTCACACTTGAAGGCTTCATCAGTGTGGTAGGGAAGAGCCCCTATCAGCCTTATTTTGGCTTTCTTGTTCCCCTCGCTCCCATTTTTTTACTGTATGTTCCTAGCTGCCTTGAAAACTGCTGTGTAGACCAGGCTGGCCTTGAATTTTAAGCATCCTCCTGCCCACCTAGTGTTAGCATTATGGACATGTGCTCTCCTGCATTTTTGGAAGGACCAGCCATGACTGGAGCTAACGGTGGGACAGGTTCTATTGCAGAAGGACTTGAGGCATACCTCCCTCCCTCCCTCTCCCTCTCTCTCTCTCTCCTCTCCTCTCCTCTCTCTCTCTCCCTCCCTCCCCCTCCCTCTCTCTCTCTCTCTTCTCCTCTCTCTCTCTCCTTCTCCCCGTCCCCCCACTCTTGAGACAGGGTTTCTCTGTAGCTTTGGAGCCTATCCTGGAACTCACTCTGTAGATCAATCAAGATAGCCTCAAACTCACAGAGATCCACCTGCCTCTGCCTGGCTTTTCTTTCTCTCTTAAAAATACAAATATAATTTTTTCAATAAGAAGTTGCTTGAGAGCCTAAGAAGTAGTGTGTGTTGTTGATTTCTGTTCTCAGTCAGTTCATGAAGAGAGCCTGTTATCTCTGTTCTGCCTGCTGGCTACAGGCTTTTAATTTAAGCAGTTAGTCTAATATGAAGGATTGAAAATAGGAGATAGGGCCGGGCAGTGCTGGCCTTTAATCCCAGCACTCAGGAGGCAGAGGCAGGTGGCTCTCTATGAGTTTGAGACCAGCCTGGTCTACAAGAGTTCCAGGACAGGCTCCAAAGCCTCAGAGAAACCCTGTCTCGAAACACACACACACACACACACACACAAAAAAAAAAAAAGGAGATAGGAATTTTTTTTTTTGGTTTGGGACAGGCTCTCCCTTATTGGGCCTAGCTGGCCTGGAACTCAAGAGATCCGCCTGCCTCTGCCTTCTGAGTGCTCCAGCTGCTGTTCTGAAGGATTACACAGTGAGGTCTGAGGTCACAGCAGTAAACATCACTGTTTATCCTACATAGTATTCCGGTTATATGTTAATATATGTGATAGCAGCATTTGCTTTTGCTTGAATTGTAAATTTGCCGAATACGTCTATGAGGTTTTCTCAAGAAGTTGGAGAAAATAAAGAATGGGAACGTGCCGTGAGGTTTGCTCTGGGTCAGAAGTGTGTCAGCAAAATGTGAATTTCTAGATTGAGACATAACTTGAGTTTGCTATTTAACCTGGTAAATCAGCTTATTTCCTAGATTATGCAATTGTTTAGATCCTGGCTGATTTAATATGGTTTTCAAATCGTTCTTGGTAATTAAGGCTTTGAGAGAAACCCCGAGATTCATTCTTATGATACATTCAGCAGAAAATTAGAGGAGCACTGAGTTGAAAGGGGTTAGCCTTTTCTCATAAGGTGGCCACAGGTTTGTCTGGATGATGAGAACGCCAACATTCTGACTGTATCAGCATCTGAGTTGGACCTATAAGTAGTAGTGACTGTATCACAGGAAAATGTGACAGGTGTGTGAACTGGCTTTAACATTTGGATTAGGAAGACAAGCCACACTCCCACTGCTTAGCTGAAATGCAAACCATGGTGTACTGGGTTCCCTATGTCATTCTCCCTTTTGAGTATGAGGGCACAGAGACCTTTGAAAAAAGCCATTTAAATTTTATTATTATTATTATTTTGCCAAGTACTAATAATAGCAAAACCAGCTGTGGGACAGACAATTCAGTTTGGGAAATACCAGCCACCCGAGTTTTTAGTGAAAGCCGACAAAGGGGCTGGAGAATTGGCTTAACAGCTGAGAACACTTGTTGCTGGGGTGGAGATTCCCAGCAGCCCCGTGGCGGCTCCTAACTAATTCTAGGCCTAGCCCTCTTCTGACCTTTGAAGGGCACAGGGCTGCTCGCACACACACTCACACACAAAATGCTCATACACAAATAAGTCTTAAAAAATGACAATCGTGGTAGATTAAGAAAGCATTCCACACAGTGTAATTGGTAGCTTGAGGTACCCTGTGAAGGTACAGTCTCCATGATTCGCTGTTCTGTCAAATCACAACTCATTCTGACTCGTTTTACTAGGAACAAGCTTTTCCATTGGTTTCACCAGTTTCTGATGAAAATAAAAGTCTATTTGCTGTCATTGAAGGGATGTATATGTTTGGACTTTCCTTTGTAAGATGAAGTCATGACATTTGGGAGAAGCGAGATAGTTTGAAAAGTAGTAAATGAGCTGGAATTACTAGCTTCAGGTTGGAGTCTAGTGCACCATGGGTGTTCCTGATTTTTAAATTCGATCTCTTACTAAATATAATTATAGCAGGTTTTAATTTGGAAATTTACTAGGGTGGCTATAGTTGAGGTAAAAAGGAGCAAGGGAGTGCCCAGTGAGGCGAGAAAGTACTGGATCATATTTTGGGATTTGCAGGCCATTTTGTCTCTTTGTGGTGGTTAATTTGGTTGTTGACTTGACACACCTGGGAAGAGGGTGCCTACTTGGGGAGAATTGCCTCCATTGGATTAGCCTGTGTGCTGATCTGTGTGACTTTGTCTGGGATGAAGATATGGGAAAGGCCCAACCCACTGTGGGGGTGCCCTGAGCAGGTGGGCCTGGGTCTTTTAGACACAATAGAGCAAGCTGAGCCTGAACGAGGCAAGCTAGCCAGTAAGCAGTGTTCCTTGATGGCTTCAGTTTCCGCCTAGAGTTCCCGCTTTGGTTTCCCTTGATGATGAACTGTATAACCTGTAGGCCAAGTAAGCTCTTTATTCCTCCAAGTTGCTTTTTGGCCATGGTTTTTATCACAGCAACAGAGAAGCAACCTAAAACGCCTCTGAATTAATGAGTAGAAAGCCACCTGAGGGTGCTTGTGGTTTTGTTTTTGAGACAGGGTCTCACTTGGTATGTAGTCTGGCTGGTTGGGTACTGACTGTGCAGCCTAGGTGGCTTTGAACTTACAATAAGTTTCCTTCCTCCACCTCCTGAGGGCTGAGATTACAGGCGTGTTGCCTAGCAATTTGAGGGTTTTGAGTAGAGGAATGGCATGATCTGAATTTTAAAAGCTGCTTTCTGGCTTTGTAAGAATTTCTATTCTTTTGGTGTAACTGTTTTTGATGATAGTTTATGAGGAGAGCATTTGGTTTTTAGCCAAAATGAACCCTCATTTGGTGGCAGTCAGTAAAATGTTAGCATATCTCCCCTGATGATGCTATCATTTTAGATGGCCTATTTGTGATCTTGACTTTTACCCAGACATTTGAACTTAGGGAGTGTCCTTACCATTTTGTAGCTTATAAACAAAGGTGGTTACTGTGCCCTGGCTGTGTAGCAAGGCAATTAATGTTAAACCCTTGCATTCCTCTTAGGAGCATATATTTATTTATTTAATTTTTTAAAAAGATTTTATTTATTATGTATGCAACATTCTGCTTCCATGTATATCTGCACACCAGAAGAGGACACCAGATCTCATTACAGATGGTTGTGAGCCACCATGTGGTTGCTGGGAATTGAACTCAGGACCTCTGGAAGAGCAGTCAGTGCTCTTAACCTCTGAGCCATCTCTCCAGCCCCCAGGAGCATATATTTAACAGTGAACTTTAACTATGAGTTCAGCAAGTCCTATTAAATATCTGAACATAGGAGTTGGGCTTGAGGGTCGCTGACACAGGTGTGTGTGTGTGTGTGTGTGTGTGTGTGTACTGGAAAGAAATCAGGTTGTGGGATTGGCAGTTTGGGGCGGTGCTCACACTCAGCCAGCCTTGTCCAGGGGAGAACTTTCTCCAAACATTCTCTCTGGGGTTGGTGCCACTGAAACTGCCAACACTAACTTCTCTACCAAGCAGCAAGAAGCATCAATGAGGAGAGGGGTGAAATACAGTTCACCTCTGTTTAGTAAGAAACAATGAAGCCTTCAGATCCTTTGCTCCCGTGGTGTGAAAGTTCAAGGAAAGGGAAACAAGCTTTGCCTAAAGAAGATCACTATGTTACAGCAAACACCTGGGCACCATTTAAGTGTCAGCATTAGGGAGCTAGAGTTGGCTCTACCCTACGGTGAAACACTAACCCCGTGTCCATTAACAAGCAGACGGATAATCAAAATGGAATATTGCCAAGCTGTAAGGGATAAATTTAGGTTCATGCCACAACATGAACGAACATTGGAAATAAGGTTAGCTAAGTGAACAAAGTCAGATGAAGGAGAAGACAGACTTTATTGATCAATGCCTGTACTTTACAAGAGATACCCTAGAGATAAAATGTGGCTAAGTCTGAGGTACAGTGTCACAGTGTCACCGTAGGGAAGTATCTGTGAGGCCTTCTTCCTAATCCCAGAACAATAAAATAAAAGTACCAGCTAGGTGATCTGAGAAGTTCCTGTTTAAGGGCACACAGGCAATAATAGACGGGTTCTGGAAGTGGATAGAGGTGTAATGGGTGTATTCAATGCCATGGAATGGTATATTGCATAAAATGACAAATTTTACTTTTTTAATATAAAATTAATGCAATACATATGTAAGTATATTAAAATTATATCTTAAAATTATACACGTGAACTATGGGAAGCTGAAATTATCTAGTTGCAACTATTGATAATGATAAATGCCTGCTTCTTGCTTTTTTTGAGACAGCACCTCACTACATAGACCCGGCTGACCTGGAACTCTGTGTAGTCCAGGCAGGTTTCAAACCCACAGAGATCCCATCACCTCTGCCTCCTGAGTAACGGGGTTAGAGGCATGCACCACCATGCCTGGCCTTGATAAATGCCCTTTGTGAAAATTTCACAGACCCAGTATCTGATGCATTAGAATACCATGCATTAGAGCGTAGCCTGGGCTACACACATGGAGACCTGCTTTAAAGAGATGAGACTGGGGCCTGGAGACAGGACTCAGCAGTGAAAAATGCACACTGTCCTTGCAGAGGACCAGAGTTTGTTTCCCAATGTTCAACATTGTGGCTCTCAACCACCTGTAACTCCAGGTCCACAGGATCTGATACCTTCTGACCTCATATGCACATATAAACATATATACGAGTAATTAAAACTAAAAAATTACCAAAATTAAAAAACAAAATAAAAACTAATAGTTTTTTTGTTTTTTTTTTTCAAGATTTTATTTTTATGTGTGACTATTTTGCCTGCATGCATTGCTGTGCACCATTTGTGTGTAGTGCCTGTGGAGGTCAGAAGAGGGTGTTGGGTCCCCTAGAACTGTAGTTACAGAAGTTTGAGCTGTCATGTTGGGTGCTGGGAATCGAACTCCTCTGTAAAAGCAGCCACTGCTCATAACCACTGAGCTGTCAGAGCAACAACAACAAAACCCTGACACAAATCTAATAGGATGTAAATGTTGTTTCTATTTCTTGTTTCCACTTTCTCCAAGCTGGAAACTATCTCCCACTGAGTTCTGATGGGCACTTCTCTTGAGCCCTCAGTTATTACCATTGTGGGTGGAACCCTTTGTGCCAGCCTGTGAGCTCTCGGGCTTTCTAGTCATACCCAGATTATAGAACTTTATGCCGTAGCCACCTGTTGTAGCCCGTTGCAGAGTTCAGTGAGCCTTGGCCGAATTATAAGCTACCAAGTGACTGTAGACATTCACCAATTCTTTAGCTCCCCGCCCTTCTATACTAGGGATTGAATCAAGGACCTCAATAGGCTAGGAGACACTCATCCACCGAGTGACAATATCCCCAGGCCTGCTTTTTACTTTCTTTTTTGAGACAAGGTTTTACTAAATTATTCAGGTTGGCCTTGAATTCCGTGGCTAAGGAAGGGGTTGAAATTAGGATCCTCTTGCCTCAGCCCCCCTGCTCCTATCCCCCACCCCCCTCCAAGTACATGAGATATAGGCCTCTACCACTATGCTCAACTGCAGGTGGGATTTTATGTTATTTTAAATGTGTGAATGCTCTGTGCCTAGCTGGGCTTGTGGCGTCCACACACAACCTCGGTGCTGTGTGGGGCCAAACCATCACAAGATCCACTCACAAACACAGCCTTGGTCCTAGTAGGTAGCTGGTTGGTGTCTGCCCACCCTGTGCAGGGCCTGGGTTTCGCCATTAGCACTGTAGAAAAAAACAGTGTTTTGGACATATATTACGGTATGCTTGATTGGTGGGGGAGACTGTGTCATCTGTATTTAACCTTTTTATGCGAAACAGTTAGTTAGGTTTCCCCTTGTATCCAGAAAAGAACTGAGAGGTGAGGTGAGAGCGGCAAACACAACATCACTGCCATGGAAACTGAATCCATGCTCCTTCCCAATCTTGTCTGTGGCCCGAGCAGGTTCCCTTTCTAGACTGCAGTTGTGAAAAGCGGTTTCACTTTTGCTATGAGAGATACACAGGTTTGCCAGCAGAGGGCACCAGTTGTGGGCTGCCGCTCTGGGAAAAGCTTGACCCTTAGGTGTGCAGAGGCTGCTCTCTGGGGCTGTAGTCAGTCCCTTTGCCTTGGCTCTTGGGGGCCCGTGATGCTCATCTGCTTTCCTGGCTGGCTAACCCGCTTGGGGACCAGAGGACCTTCCTAAGAGGTGTTTGGAAGCTTTGGGTGCCAGCTCTACGTAACGTCTTTAGGATCTCCTAAATCGGAAGTGAGGTTGCAAGTATCTGGGCCAGGCGCCCTTGGTCAGGCCTTGGTTAAGTTATTTGACCCTCAGAACCTCTGTCCCCTCATGTTTACAGCCCTGAGCCCAGTGGTTCTCAACCTTCCTAATGCTTCGGCCCTTTAATACAGTACCTTATGTGGTGGTGGCCTCAGACCATAAGTTTATTTTTGTTGTCACTTCATTACTGTGCTTTTGCTACGCTCATGAATCGCAATGTAAATATCTGATATGTGACCCCCTCCAAAAGGGGTTGACACCCAAGGGTTGACAACCACTGCCTTAGAGGGTGTGAGTCAGCCACTGTGGTGAGTGTCGCCTGGCTCTGGTGATGATGGGAGAGGGGGAATGGGGGCCGAGCTATTGTGCTTACTCGAGGTGTCAGCTGGAGTCGAAGGAGAAGAGAACCCTGTAAAGGTGGAACTCACATTGCATGTGTAATCGACCGTGCCCGAGGCGGCTTCTCCAGGACGTGGGCTCTTCTGTCTTCAGAGCAGAAGGTGAAGGAAGTCAGGTGTCCCTGGGGACCAGGTTGTGGTTTGTTTGACTGTTTGGGGCCCTGGGTGTTTTTCCAGGGCAGTTTAAGTAGTTAGAGTCCATTCAGCAAGTGGCCCAGAATGTGGTGGGATTTTGGTGGCAGAGATGAGGGTGGGCTGTACCCTAGCCCCGGTCCTGTCTGGCCTGTTGGCAGTAGTGGTTACTGGGGGTGTCTGATGGCCCACAAACACCCTCTCACCCTGACTAATTTTTCCCTTGGGTCCAAGATCATGGGTCAAGGATGTTTCATAGCCTTGAAGAAGACAGAGGAAGTAGGTGCTACTAGAGTTACAAGATGCTCCCCATAGAGCAGGGTGTTTGCTGGGAGCTTCACCTCCACATTTAAACCTTACAAGTCTTGGAGGTAGCTACTGCTGTTAGCCTCTTTTTATAGAAGGAAAAAATCAATGCTCCTGAAGAAACATGCTCGGGGCTATCTATCTGGTAAGCTCACTTGCATCGTGCTCTGTTAGGATATCCAAGTCGAGGTGAGCTTCTCGTCTAACTGTGCATTCCAGTCATGTATGGGGTTCATTAAAATTCCTCATCCTAGGTTCTGATGTCACAGGCATGAGGTAGAGAGAGCCTAACCATCTAGTATTCTTTTTGTAATATAAAAAATTATGTAGAATTTCCCCTTCTAAGTGTACAATTTTTAAAACAGTAGTTCCTGGTGCACGCCTTTAATCCCAGCACTCGGGAGGCAGAGGCAGGCGGATCTCTGTGAGTTCGAGGCCAGACTGGTCTACTGAGGGAGTTCCAGAACAGGTTCCAAAACAATACAGAGAAACCTTGTCTCGGAAAAAAAAAAAACAAAAAAAAACCCCAAACCAAAAAACAAATAAACAAAAACCAAAACAACAACAAAAAACCATTAGTCTCTTTTAAAACAGATTTTTACTTTCAGTCGTACAAATATGTGTAGGAGTGTGTTTGCATATGTGCATGCCTGAATGTAGATATTCATTCTGGAGCCCCAGGTGGGTTGTGAGCCACCTGCCCTGGGTGCTGGAAACAGAATTCAGGTCCTTGGCAAGAGCAATGCATGCTTTTAACCACAGAGTCATTTCTCTGGCACTCCCCAGACCGTCACCCTGAAAGTTCCTTTGTGCCCTTTTGATCCCTGATGCTTTTAATGAGCTAGGTAGGTGGCTCAGATACACAGTGTGTCTTGAGACACAGTGCTGTGTTATGGTACCTGCAGGTGTAAGAAAGCAAAGCATTGGAGGAGGGGAGAAGAAAACCAGAAGAGATGAAAAAGGGCACTTACAGGAAACATGGTTGGCCTAGGTATCTCCAGATGAAGTCCTGCCTCCCTGTGCTGAGGCAGAGCGCAGAAGGAAGAACTTCCTAGACCAAAAAGTTTTCCTTTCCAACACTGGTTCTTCTCAAGCAGCCAGGAGCTGGAGGGTTCTGAGAGAAGCTGATGCATGACATCATCATTCTGAATGACGACCAATAGGATACATTGCTTCGGGGTGGAGGTCTGGGGTCACCAGTGTGCTTGGCTGACTGGGAGGGAGCCTGAGGCATGGAGGAACCTGGGCAGTGGCGGTAGCGGGCTGTGGTGTAACTTCAGGACAGTTCACAAAGGGAATTTCCTCCAGGTAGGCACATCTTTGGGCCCTTTGCTTCCCCTGCTAAAATCCGAAGCAGCCCCCTCTTAATCTGAGTCCTGTCTAGAGGATCAGCCCAGACAGAGCAGGTGAAGCTGTGGCCAGGCACTGTTTGGATAATAGACAGAAAACGTAAAATGTAGCGGAGACATTTCCAGCAGCACTCCAGAGAAGGGCTCTTGGCTCAGCTCTGCCCCTAGTTTGGGTAGATGGCTTTCCTGGGTGGCCTTCTCCGCTCTGGCTCATGGATAATGGGTGGTGGGAAAGTGTGGGTTTGATTCTGGCACACTGCAGTGACACTGCTTAGTGACACTGGCAAGAAAAGGGTGGTGAGGAAACCACTTGGAGCTTTATATTGGCGCTAATAATTCATTTTGAATGGTGAGTATGTCCAGACCTTAAGTATTTCCTTTTTGGATTTGTTTCCCCTTCCTCTTTCCGGTACAGTGAGGACATGAATGAGGGCATCCACAAAGGGAAGTCAGGTTTACATCCCTCTTGTGACTCACCCAGTTGCCCCCCTACGCTAGTTACATGCTTGCACTCTGGCACGGATTCTGTGGGATCCCACTTCCTTATTTGTGCTGCTCAGCTACTGTGGCCCCTGTGATTGATGGCCAGAGGAAATATCTGGAACAGAACCATGGAGCTGATTAGAGGAGGAAGGGAAGTGGTGGGAGAAAGATAGGGGTTTGGTTGTGAAAAAATGAAGATACAGGGCTCTTGGGTGTGACCATCACTCAGGGCTCTTCTCATCTGAGAGAGAGTGACTTGGGGAGTGGTCCTAGCCAAGAGGACACTGGGGTGCTGGGGAGATAAACTTGGAGACTCACACCTTAGGCAGTTTGTGGTCAGAATGCTATGTCGAGTTCAAGTTGTTCATACTCCTAGTTTTCATGCCTGCGTTTGCTCTTTGCTTGATTGCTTGAGGTCTGTGCAACACTGAAGGAATCTAACAGGTCAAAATTAGGGCAGTAACACATGTAGTGAGTGTCTCTTATATTTTCATGTACATCGCTGTATCCCCACAAACATGAGAGCCCAGTGAAAGCTCCTTTGTAAGCAGATGTCCAGGGCATACTGAGAAGGAAAGCGGGACATTTCCAACTTTGGTAGGATCACAGCCCTTAGAGCTGAAGGGCACTAAGGATTGTCTCATGAATGAGGGATCAAGTACAGCATCAGGAGCAGAGACCACGGAGCCGAAGGTCACTCAGCCAGTGTGTGCTTGAGTGACTCCAGAGATGCCAGGTGTATCTATCGGTGGGCGAGGAGTCCTAGAATAGTTACACCCTGCGCTGTCAGGGAAGCTGCTGAGCCGATTCTCATTGCTAATTGACCCAATGACCTCTGAGCCCATTGGTTATGCCCAGGAGACACAGGTAGCTTCCATGTGCACAAGACTGTCCTCTAGCCTGAGAAACTAGGCATGCAAATAACGAGCTCCCCAAGACACTCTTTTCAGGGACGATGCCCTTTGGAGTTGTTTTGGAGGTCATTGGCTGCCATTGATGTGACTTAGGGAAGGTTTTAGAAGACCCGTGATCTATTGCCCTTCCATAAAGATTCAAGGACCGAGGTTGGAGGAGCCATTCCAAGTAGGGCCAAAACTGGAGAGCACAGAAACTTTGGTTGGACTCCGCGGCTCAGCAGGAGGCAAGTGAGCAGGAGTCACAGCTGCCTAAGTCTCAGCATGGCAGACGGTAGAAAGCTGTTCCTTTACGGGGGTCTCTCAGTGTTTCCCAGGACGACAGCTTGGCAGTGTTCTCCTGGCGATCGCTGCAATGATCTTTGGTGTTTTTTGTGTTACGGTGTGTGTGTGTGTGTGTGTGTGTGTGTGTGTGTGTGTGTGTGTGCTTTGTTTCAGTTGCACCCCCCCACCCCGTACATAACAAAGCAATCTGGCTCCAGCTTCCATGTCTAATTCTTCTTATTTATCTCAATTCTGTGACACCCACCCACCCAAACCCCACTTGTCTTATTGTTACATGTCAGAACAACCGAGGGCTTGGGGAGGGGAATTAGGCAGAGCTGATGCTATTCACAAGTGGATTTCCCCAGGTGGGTAAACTCCACCGCAGGCCACAGAGGGGCCTCCTCATTCCAGCAATCTGGCCAGGCCCACAGACTCAGGCTAGGAGGAGGAGAGAAGCAGGGGCAGCTGCTCCCCCTCAGTGAGGATTCCTCTGGTCCTTTGCTTGTGGCAGAGGAGGCAGGAGACCGTGGGGTGGGCTAGTCGCTAGGGCTGGGGATGCCTGAGCAGATGAGGAAGCAGCTGGAAAGGTGGCGTAGCCCTTGGGTAGCCGCCGAGGCTGTGACTGTTCCTAGGAGACAGAGAAGCCAGCCTGCGGGGGAGGGGGAGCGAGTGGGTTGCTGCTTTTAGCAGCTGAAAGAGCTGCGGCGAGCTCCGGGTAAGACATTTTCTACCGCCGCTGCTTCTGAGTAAGTCGGAGGAAGGAGCACCGGAGGGAGGAGGTCTCAGTTGCAGCCATGCTGAATCACTGTTGCTGATCAGAATCCGTCACGGGGCTGCTGGGAGAACCCGGAGAGCAGCGCCAGTTCCCGGGTGCATGCACCCCGCCGGGCCTCCCACAATGGAGGGCGAAAGGTACGTATGTGTAAGCATGGTGTGTGCAGCATGCATGTGTAAGCAAACGTGAGCTTACGGTGCAACCTCCGGCATCTGTGTCTGCATCAGCGAGACAGGGTCACCAATCCTGACCACTACGGGATCCCAAAGCCGAGTGAGGGCAGGAAAGTCCCTTTGGAAACCTACCTCTTCCAGGGCTCAAAGCTACAGAGAGCCGGCTCCTGCCAAGGCAAGTCTGGGTTTGCTGGGCAGTAAAGCACGCCAGAAGAAGCAACTTCCTGGCTGGTGCCGGGAAGAGTTTCAGCACTTTGGCTTGAATCAGGATTGCCCTTTCAGGCTGCTTCAGGGAGGCGTTCCCTTTCTCCAGGGTGTCTTTCTTTGGTGGGAGGTTTTGATGTCATTGCACGGCTGGTTTTAGAGAGCGAAGCACTTGCCGAATTCATATCGGTGTGGACGAATCTTCAGGAAACATGCCAGGTGGATGGCTTTCCTAAAAAACGAGTCTGTATATGTATGTTCCTGGACACTGGCTGGTGAAGGAGGAATCCAGTCAAATGACATTTGCACACAACCGGTTTTGTCTACATCAAAAAGTTTAAGGTATGCTGCAAGGTCTGTCTTAGAGGAGCCGGGAGACTTTTTAGCAGAATAGGAATCAACAGAAGACATTTAAGTGCTTGTGTCGGGCAGGAAGGAGCTGGCCAGTGTTTGTCTCCTGGCAAGCAGGAGCATATAGAGTTTTACTTTGTCTGGGGAGCTGCTCCTCCCATTGTGAAGGCTCTCAGTGCAGACTACAGATCACAAGTCTGAGCGCCGCCACCTCCTCATCTGTGGGTTGGTGCAGAGAACAGGCTATGCCATTTTCTTTGAGGAGAGAAGACCACAGGGAGGGCCAGAAGGCTTTCCCTCCAAGTTGGGAGTTTGCATGGATCTTTGGAAACAGGCTCTGCTCAGTCAGGGCTGACACCTCTGGGAAACACCTTGATGAGAGAGAGCACAGCTTGCCCTGACTCCGATGAAAAAACAGCTGGGGTTCCCTTAGCTCTCCTGTCTGAAAAAGCCTTAGAAACCAGCACTTCTTGACAGCCTCTCTCACAGGAAGAGGCTAAGCCAGTGGTTCTCAACCTTCCAAACACTGTGACCTTTTAACATGGCTCCTCATGTCCTGGTGACCTCCAACCAAAATTATTTTTGTTGTTACTTCATATGTGTAATTTTGCCACTGTTACGAATAGTAATGTAAAAGTCTGATATACAGGATGTCTGATGTTCAACCCCTGTGAAAGGGTCATTTGACCCCAAAGGGTCATGATCCTCAGGTTGGGAATCACTACCCTAGGACTTTTTAGGTTTCACGGCTGTTTTCTTTCTGGTCTCTCTTCACAACAGCCCTCCGCGCCCCCCCCCCCCCCAGCAATGGGACATCTAGAGGCCTCTGGGCAGAGGTGCATGGTGTCCTTGCCCTCTCTCATCCGTCTGTAGCTAGCCGAGGAAGGAGTGATGTGATGAAGGTGTGAAATTCTGGACCATGTCTGTTACATGACCCAGAGCATATCTGGGCTGAGGTTGGCATGAGACCGCTGCCACCGAAGCATTTGGGGACAGCGATTGTGTCTACAATTCAGTGCTCACAAGCCCTTGTATCAGAGAACTTCTTACTGGTCAGTGGGGGGAGCAGATGTCTATGGCTGAGCACCCGGTGGTTTTGTCTATTAGAAGCTGCACACAGACAAGAAATCCAAGTTGAGACTTTCCAACATTCTCCAGGTTTCCTGGGTCATTACTTTTTGTTCTTATCCTAGGGAACAGCCTACCAGCCAAACAAATAAGTTCTTTGATTTGTCTCCTGTCTCTTTTCCAAGCGTACCCACCCACCCACCACCAAGAGCTCTGTTGGCGTCCTTCATGGCCACTTGCACTCCTTCCCTCTGGCCACAAATCCTTGTTCTCAGAGCTCCTTGTGTTAACACTTCTCTTCCCATCTCATTGGAAAACTCAGCTTTTCTAGTCTTCATTGATGTTCTTACACACAAACTTCTTTTTTGGTGGGTTGTGGTGGTGGGGGGCATTGAGACACAGTCTCTCTATGTATTCTTGACTGTCTTAGAACTCATAGGTAGACCAGGTTGGCCTTGAACTCACGGAGATCCACCTGCCGCTGCCTCCAGAGTGCTGGGATTAAAGGCGTGCGCCATTCTTACCTGACCCGACTTCTTGTTTATGCCATAGACCCAAAAGTCCAGCACTTCTGTTTCATGTAACTTATGAGTCCTCATACCTGGGGACATGTCCTCATATATAGGGGTGGTGACTTACACTTCTTCCTCAGTATTTCTCACTGGCTACTGTATGGTTCCACCAGCAGCAGGTGCTGGGTAGTGATTTTCCAGTTAACTGATAACTGATAGTATAAACGAGTTTTATTACTTCTTTGAGAATTTCTTACAATATATTGTCTCCCTTCCCCCCCCCCACTCAACTCCCTGATCCATTCCTGCCTTCTTAATCCATCAATCTTCATGTTTCTGTGCCCTCTCTCTTGTACTACCCCCCCAACCACCGGAGTCTAGTTTGTCTTATCCAATTACCACTGTGTGTGGGCTCACACCCCTAAAGAAGCCCGACCTCCCCTCCCAGGGGCTATCAGATGCTGGGTCTCCTTGGGTAGGGGTGAGGCTTTGTGCTCCCCCGCCATGTTGGGATTTGTCTGGCTTGAGTTTGCACAGATCTTACGCATGTCATCATAACTGCAGTGAGTTCACGTGTGCAACTGCCCTGCCATCTGGAAAAGCAGCGTCCTTGAGGTCCTCTGCCATCTTTGGCTCTTGCAACCCTTTCCACGCCCCTCTTCCACAAAGACTCATGGGCTTTTGGGGGAGGGGTTACTATGTAGACATCCCATTTTTTCTTATTCTCTTCATCTTGACCTTAGCTGGTGACTCTTGTGAGGAACTCCGGTAACTAAAAAGGTGGGAGAAAAGATTGACACCTGAACATCCTTGGCTATCAAGCTGATTATCTCAGCTCCCCGCCAGATGCCTTGACACAAAGGAAGACGCAGAAGTAGCTCTGGCTCATAGGTTTCCTGGAAACCCAGGGTTAAAGCGGAGTGATTGGCCCAGGTCACTAGCCCGACCTCCAGGGAATAGAGGGTTTCTGATCCTCCTGCCTGTTCCACATTTAACCTGCTCAGACGTAATTGGGGCTATTTTTAAGCATTAAAACATTTCAGCCAAAAGATTTCTATGAATAATTTTCTTTCCTTGCTATGAGGGTACGAAAATACCTTTTTCCCTTGAATATTATTAATTGAAAGTGTGGGCTTGGGAGTAACACAGGCTTAGTGAAGTAAAATATTTTACAAGCCATGTGACCTTGTGTGTATTGTATTTTTACTGAGCTATTTTTTTTATTTGTAAAGGGAATAATAACATTATTCTTGGTGGGGTTGTTGTGAAGAGTAAACGAGCCAGCATGCTTACAGTACCAAGTTCTGTTTTTTTCTAGCGTGGTATTTATGTCTTACAGTAGGACAGCTGCTGTTATCCCTGGACCCTCTGTTACTGTGCTGTGCCCTGAGATGCTAACCAAGCCTTTAGGATTTTCCTATATTAATTATCCAAGGCAGATTATATGGGACTGTTCACACAAGGGACAGAGAGGGAAAGCTTAGCAGGCATCACCTTGCTTAGGTGATCTTTACAGAGTGCGGTGCCTCTTTTCATTTTATTTTATTTTGTAAGGGTTCACCAAGATCTATTTTTACCCCCGTTTACAGATGCCATGCAGCACACAGATGTCCCAGGGGGCATGAGCTGTGTGCTCCTTGCTCAGGCTAAGACCTCAAGAAGAGCCTGTGGAGCCGCACTTTCTCTGCTCCATCGCAGAGCTCTCCAGCTCTCTGCTAGGTCTTCCGATGCTAAAGCTTCCTCTGTGGGGAATCACCAAGGCTTGACGGGTGGTGATTTGGGGTTCTGATCCACAAAGGGACTCCAGCTCTTTGTGACTCCTTCTCTGCCCCCCCCCCCCCACTTATCTCAGACCCTAAAATGGCAGTTGCCTTTGCTGTTGGGGTTTTACTTTAGATTGGGAAATCAACCTTGTGGATGGATTAAATTAAATTTTCTGCTTTCAAGATAAACTCAGTTCATAGCAACAGAAAGTGAAGTGGTTGCCAGGGGGTGGAGAAAGGGGAGTAGAGATTGCTTCCCAGGTGTGGGACTTCAAATCTGGAAGGGAAGTTGTAGGGATAGATAGTGGTGATGGTTGTATGGGCAATTCAGTGGGCTACACGATAAAACTTAGACATTTTGTTGTGTATGTTAGACATACATAGACACAGACAGACAGATACAGACACACACAGACACATGGACACAAATAGACACAGACAGACACACAGGCATGACACACACACACACACACACACACACACACACACACACACACACACACACACACACCACACACACACACACACCACACACACACACACCCTGAAGGTTCAGACTGGCAGATCTGCGGTGGTTCCAGAGAAAGGCATCTTTTATTAGAAGAAGGAGAAAGTGGCTGTTCATTTTTCTTGAAGTTGCATGATTTTCTTCACAGAAAGGGTGGGGTGCTCCTGCCTGAGAAGGCTTTCAGTCCCAACTCTGCTGTGACCACCTATAAGGTGCCCTTAGGGGATGGTCTTCTTGGCTGGCTCTTATTGATGGGAGCCTGCTCCTGTGCCTCAAGAAGCCCCTGGGATGAAGGTGCTTGTGGTATGTTTGTCCTTGAGAGCAGCAGACAGAGAAACACTGTGGAGACAGCCTGGACGGACAGCCATCCTTCCTTCCCCAACCCTGAATTTGCATTGACAGGTAAATGCAGCTGAGACCAGGTCACCCAGTCCTCTCCCTGGCCCTGAAAGTCATGCGTATACACTTATGCAGAAATGTCTGCTCTCACACCTCAATACTGTGTATCATTACAGTGGGGACAACAAATCAGGTTTTCCATTTGGATCCTGAGCTTATTTTTTCTTTTTTCAACATGAAAAGGGAACAAAGTCAGCAGAGGGGCCTTTTCATTTTTTTCCACACCAAGATTTGGCTTTTTAGGGTTTCTTTGATAAGTTTTAGATTGTTAAGGCCGAGCCAGGCAAGAACATTTTTCTGTGTGTGTTCCAAATCATCTGCTTTATTTGATACATCCCCACTATGGAAATGACCTATTTTTTAAAAATTTCTAGATGAACCCTAAAAATAGGTCAAACTGAGCAGACCAGAGAGAAACTATGTAAAAAATGGTTTGAACATGTTCGTTCAGAGATTTGTTTTCTTGCTATGTAGGTCCAGTGAATGGACCATATGACTTCCTATGATCTGTGAGGATCTTAGGCTGCATTTCCCTTGGGAAAAAAGGACTTGTTTATTTTTGTTGTGTGTGTGTATGAATGCTTGCTTGCATGTATGTCTGTGTACCAAGTATATCCCTGTTGCCCTTGGAGGTCAGAAGAGGCCACCACACCCGCTGGAAATGACATGATAGAGGTGCTAGGAATAGAACCTGGGTCCTCTGTAAGGGCAACCAGTGCTCTCAACCACTGAGCCATCTCTCCAGCCTCCCACCTCTGCTTTTACTTGTGAATTCACACCGTGGCTTCTGTCACAGTGGCGTACATGGCGAGTTCAGCTCTCCCATTTAAGCCTAACACAAGCGTGGCTTTCACAAAGCCACGTCACAGGGAGTGTGTCTCTTTCCTTGGCTAATTCTATTTGTATGAACTCAAGTGTTTTATATCTTTATATCACGTGTTTTTCCTATCATAATTTTAAAGAAAGCCATCAATTTGGCCTTCAGGAATGTGATTTGTAACACCTGTTCTTGAAGTTGGCCAGGGAGGAGTGTGTGCAGTACAAGCGACAGCAACTACAACAGCTTTTGTGAACCGTGGCTGCCAAGGTCAGGAAAATTAGCGTTATGCAGGATTGTCTCGACAAATTTTATCTCAGATCCTCAGGAGATAGTTCCTGCTTCACACCATTGTTCTGAAGATGAAACTAGGTAATGGATGTAAGGCCCTTTAGCGTAGTCAGCTTCCAGTCAATGTTGACTGTGACTAACTGTCCTCTGGGATTCATAGCTCTCTGACACATGTCTATTGTGTGCCTACGGGCTGTCTCATAGCGTCACTCTGATGCTGGATTGAAGGCGGTCCTGCCGAAACGTAGCCTATGTCCTATGTGTAAATGATGCCATTTGACGGCAGGGTTTATTAAGGTCTGGATCCTGGTGGCTGGACATACTCAAGTGCCAAGGTCTTCATCAATCAAGAAGTAGACAACTAAATTTTGAAGTGTTTATCTAATTATTCTTTATCAATAAAAACTCGGGAGTCAGACCTTAGGGTCAGAACCTGAATGACCAGAGAGGCAGCGGAGAAGCGGCCAGTGACCTATTCTTTCTCTCCTTCCTCAGTCCAAAAGGGCCGAGAACCCTTCTAAGAGCCTTCTTACTGCTTCCTTGTGTATCTCTGTGTAGCCTATGTCCTACAAAACATCTATGGCTAATTTTGTTCAGCTAGTAGCTAGCTAGCTCTACCCTCTGATTCATAGTGTGATCAAAATATTCTACAACAAAATTTGGTAATTTTTTTCTTGAACTTTAGGATTGGGGTAATTCCTAGATCTGTAGTTTATCTAAGGTCTCATGGGTTCAGAAATCTGATCTTTTTATATAATTTTATTATTTATGTCTATGAATGTTTGGCCTGCATGTATGTCTATGCACAGTGTGTATGTCTGGTGCCCTTGAAGACCAGAAGAGGGTGTTAGATCTCCTAGTTTTGTGCTGCCATATGGGTCTGGGAATCAAACCCAGGTCCTCTGGAACAACAGACAGTGCTCTTAACCATTGAGCCGTTTCTCTAGCCTGAAAACTTTGATCTCCTTAGTGTCCCAGATGACTCTTGCTGGTGACCCAGTGAGCGCCTACGTACAATGGGCAGCGTGCCCACCATCAACCTGTAGGGAAACTGGTAAGGTATTACTGACAGTGGCTACTGCTTCTGTTCTCTCTGAAGGGGACCCTGCAGGAGGCACAACTCGGCCTAAAGGCTGTGTAGTGAGTTACAGGTTTCAGGCTCTGTACTCTGGCCTGAGACTTAACCAGGGACATTATCTTTTCTATATAGAGTGAGATGAGACAGACCTATGGCTAATTTCTGGTTTCTGCCTTTTTCCTTTCTTTGTGAGAGAATTCTGTGAATTCAGTGTGGTCCTGCTGGACCTTCCTTAGTGTGGCCTTCCTGAGGTGACTCTGCCAGTTTTTATTGTCTCATTGCTAGTTTGACTATAACATTCTTGGGCCCCACGTATTATGCCTGGCTGAACCGACTGCTTCTGAACTCTGACCTGTGAAAACTTGTAGAGGGGAATCATTAATATATAAGTTTTGGCTGACTTGCCCTGGACTCCTTATTCCCTGGGAGATCCTCCTCACTGCCCATATTCTGGAGGTCCTTGCTCCAGAGGGCTCTAACCCTCCCTCTGCTGGTAGCTTACTAGATGCCCTCTCCCCCCTCCCCCTGCCTTTTACCTCCTCCTGCCTTTCCTTTGGACTCATTGCCTAGCATTTTCCCAGATGAGAATCCAAAGACTCACAAAGTAAGCACTGGTTTATCTGCCTTTCTCTCTCTTCTTGCTGGCCTTTTCTCTTTCCCAACCCTCCCATTTTTGTATTACATGCAGGGGTCTAGGCTGTGCCTCCTCCCCAAGGTGACAGGATAGCAGGGGACAGAAGTAGATAAAGCCAGGCTTAGTTTCAGAGCAGGGAGTAAGGAAGTGCACACATGTTGTTAGCTTCAGCCCACGGAGCCTTCATTTCCCCAAGGCTCGCTGCTGAGTACCTGTCGAAGGCTCACTATTGAGTAGCTGTCCGTCGTATGTTGCATGCTAAGAAGATGGAATTGAGGCCCCATCTTGGTTCTCAAGGAGCTCAAAGTCTCATGGAGTCAAACTTGCCAAAGCCACTTATTAAAGTTTTAGGAATTTAGTGACTCAGTTATTCAATTTGGCTATTAGGAAAAATCAGATAACATAAACAAATTATATTGAAATGTTCAGAGCCCACAACTCTCAAACATTACTCTCATCTACATCTTTGAATTTAGATCTGTTGAATCTCACAGGAAGTGGCTGTATGCCTGTACAATAGCAGCACATGCCTCTTTCCAAACCCCAAGAGACAAGGCGGTATTTTGAAATCTCTCATGAAGGGACAGTTTATAATAGGGGGAATGATAAATAACCATAATTAGTCAGGGTGCCTTCCCCTCATCTGGCTGTACCCATCGAGCAGCACACACTGTGTGGAGAAGACGGACAGGAACTCTTCAGGAGATGACATAGAGAGGTTTGGAGTGCGACGGGAACACGGAGGACACCTGGCCAAGGGGCTACTGGTGGGTGGTGGGGACGCCTCTAAGTAGACACGTGAGGGTCTGGGGCTGAGACACACCTAAGAGATCCAAGGTGGTGATGAGAAGTGTGCTTTAGGCAGACACACTTCACCAAGCCAAGGAGCACTGGTATTTAGGCTGTTGCAAATATGTTAGTTATATGGTAATAAAGACTCCCCAGGGCAATGATGAAAGACCATGAGAGTTCTCTGAGATTTGTAGTGTTATATGTATGATTTATTAAAGCTTGTCTGAGCCTTCAGAAAAGCAAAGTCAGTCACAAGCCGTAGAAACCAGGCACACACCTTTAATCCCAGCAGCCAGAAGCTAGGAGGTGGCGGTGCACACACCTTTAATCCCAGCAGCCAGAAGCTAGGAGGTGGCGGTGCACACCTTTAATCCTAGGACTCAGGATTAAGAGGTAGACGGGTCTCTGTGAGTCCAAGGCCACCAAGGGATACATGAGATTGAATCAGCCTAAAAGAGTAACAGATCACATGCCTTTAATCCCAGAACTCGAGGGGTAGAAAAGATAGAAGCAGGGTCTTCAGTACTCAGTAGGAGGCCTTCATTCTCCAGCCATGCTGAGGCGAGGTTACAGTCTGAGTGTTGGTGAGAGCTCGTGGAGACAGGATCAGCCCATTCAACCTGAAGTAGAGGTAAGAAACTAGTGGCCGGCTGCTTTGTTTTTCTGAATTTCAGCTTGAAGCTTGAGCCCCAGTATCAGTCTCTGGGACTTTTATTATTTGTGTTATGGAAAGTTCATTCTGAATCCTGTGAGGAATTGGAAGAAGCTTCATGTAGAAATGCCTTGACCAAGCTGACACTGGAGGGGGTAATGGTGCTAACCCAGGCAATAGATGAGGCAGAAGGGAGGCTGTGGTAGAGCGACCAGGAGAAGAAGATGGAGAGCAGAGATGTTAGAGGAATAGACTTGTATCTGATGTGTGTGACAGGTGTGTGCATGTAACAAGCTATCGAGACAATGCCCCAGATCCTGTCTCAGATAGAGGTGTTTGTGGGTGTTACATCTCTGCTCAGGGGTGTGTGTGTGTGTGTGTGTGTGTGTGTGTGTGTGTGGTTTCCCCAATGTGTTACAGCTCTGCTCAGGTGTGTGTGTGTGTGTGTGTGTGTGTGTGTGTGTGTGTGTATGTGGTTTCCCCAGTGTGTTACAGCTCTGCTCAGGTGTGTGTGTGTGTGTGTGTGTGTGTGTGTGTGTGTGTGTGTGTCTGTGTGTGTGGTTTCCTCAATGTGTTACAGCTCTGCTCAGTGTGTGTGTGTGTGTGGGTGTGGTGTCGTGTGTGTGTGTGTGTGTGTGTGTGTGTTGTGTGTGTGTGTGTATGTGGTTTCCCCAGTGTGTTACAGCTCTGCTCAGGGGTGTGTGTGTGTGTGTGTGTGTGTGTGTGTGTGTGTGTGTGTGTCTGTGTGTGTGGTTTCCTCAATGTGTTACAGCTCTGCTCAGGTGTGTGTGTGTGTGTGTGTATGTGGTTTCCCCAGTGTGTTACAGCTCTGCTCAGGGATGTGTGTATGTGTGTGAGTCTGAGGTTTCCCCAATGTGTTACAGCTCTGCTCAGGGGTGTGTGTGTGAGGTTTCCCCAATGTGTTACAGCTCAGATGGAAAGGTATCCTTGGAGTCAGGAGCCAGAGAATACCATAAAGTCACACCACACTCAAGAGATTTATTGAGAGGGACAATCCCAGGTGGGTAGCTGCCTCTGCTTGGGTGAGAAGTGATAGAGGACTGAGCAGCAGATAGGGTTTATATAGTATTTCTTGGGGTGGAGCTTTCCAACATAGAGCTTTCCAGGGTAGGGATTAGTGGGATTTCAAGCCTAGAGCTTGAGATAAACTCAGGGATAGTAGCATTTTGAATCCCGAGCTTGGGCTTTTTTCTCTGAAGGGCTGGGTCTGTGTCGAGCAGTTAAGGCAGTTAGAGTATTCTGTCGGTGGAACCTGGTAGTTGGCAGTCCTCAAGGGGCTTCCGGTGTTCCTGTTGGTTACACCTTGTGAGGTAGAGAATACAGAAAGAAAAACCAGCTTGAGGGAGGGCAGTTTGAGATCTGTGTGGATTCACTTGTGGGAAATCTCAGTACTGGAGAAGGTAGGAAACTGGCTATGGGATTTGGGATGTAGTAGGCAGGGAAAGTATTGACTACAGAGAGGCAGAATTAGAATGTGTGATTTTTCGAGACAGGGTGTCTCTGTGTAGCCTTAGCTGTCCTGGAACTCACTCTGTAGACCAGGCTGGTCTCCAACTCACAGAGATCTGCCTGCCTCTGCCTCCTGAGTTCTGGGACTAAAGATATGCACCACCACTGCCCAGCTAGAGTGTATGTCTTTTATGTATGCTTTTCTTTTTTTATTGGTTTTGGTTTTTCGAGACAGGGTTTCTCTGTGGCTTTGGAGCCTGTCCTGAAACTAGCTCTTGTAGACCATGCTGATCTTGAATTCACAGGGATCCACCTGCCTCTGCCTCCTAAGTGCTGGGATTAAAGGCGTGAGCCACCACCACCACCTGGTTATGTATGCTTTTATAATAGTTTCTGTGTATTCATTTCAGCTCCGAGGCCTACTCTACTGTCAGTATCTGCGTTGTTGGCGGTGTTGAGTCAGACTGTGTATCCCTACTGTGCTTTACTGTTGAACATCTGTAAGGACAGATGAAGGGTTCAGCTCAGAACCCATCCATGACTCACCAAGGGGGCCTTCTGCATTGTGATCCCGTGCTGGGTGGGCTGAGTGGCCAGTCATACAGCGTTGTAGGGGATCCACCAGAGAAGACGACTCAGACATGGGTTTAAGCCAATAGAAAGTCTTTATTAACCGGCTGGAGACTACACTGTGAGTTCAGGATCTCAGTGTAATCCTGAGTCTTTCTCAGGATGAACTTTTTTTTTTTTCTTTAAAGACAGGGTTTGTTTGTGTAGCCCTGGCTGTCCTGAAACTCACTTTGTACACCAGTACACCAGGCTGGGGCTGGCCTTGAATTCACAGAGGTCCACCTGCCTCTGCCTCCCGAGTACTGGCACTAAAGGCATGCGCCACCACTGCCCACCTTGTCTCAGTGTGAGCTTTTAAGCACAAAAATCATATCCTGGGTTTTCACACTTCAGTTACCAAGAGCGGTTAGCCAGAAGTGGATCTAACTGCAGAAGCTCAAAGCAAGGTAAGTACATTTAGAGACTTTCCCACAACTACAACTTTGACAGATTAGGCTGTGGTTTTCGTTTTTTGGCAGGTGGTGCCATCTACATGCCAAGTTTTATGACCTGAATGGCACCTCCATCATGGGGTCAGTTGTGCTAATGCCTGAGGCCCTGTTACAACAGTCTGTGACACATGGTTCCTACCCGCCAATGTGTTGACTCTGGTGTGAGGGGAAGATGGCCAGATAAGTAAATGAAAAGCAATTAAACACAGCCACGTTCTACGTCCTGGTTGGGTCACAGGTTAGGAATCCAATAGGAATTCAGGGAACAGAACAGTTGGGGCTGAAGTATCCCAAGGCTGCCTAGAGGAGGCAGAGCAGACTTGGTCCTCACAGGACAGACATTCAGGTTGTGGTACCGGGAAAGGGAGAGGCATTCTGTCTACAGCTGGCCGTCCATCCACTTGGTACACAACAGTAAACGTTGGAGTAAGGAAGGTCAGGTTGGCAGCTCAGGCTCAGTTCCGAGAAGAGTGGTGACTTAGGGTGAGGACTGTTGAGACTTTTTCTTTATAGCAAGCAGTTTTGGAAACATAGTCTTACATGGCTAGTAGATACGGAGAGCAGCTGGCCACTGTAGAGAGTCCTGCGGGTGGTGAGGATGTGACGGGCCCCACTCACCTTTCAGAAGAGCACTTTGGCAGTGGTGTGTGGTATGCAGGAAGCCTTGAAAAGAGGATGTCAGGTGGGAGGGGACAGTGTAACGGTTCAAAACAACAACAAAACCAAACAAACTGCTCAAGAAGGAAGGATAGCCGTGTCTGGCCCTTTCTGAGGCTCGATGTCCTAGTCTGACTTTTTGAATGGAGTCAGCAGACACCTGGGAGAAGCATATACAGTGAGCCAAATTGTAACACTTCCTGTGAGCTGTTGATAGGTTCCTAGTCTTTTTTTTTTTAATGTTTTTATTTTCTTCTTTATGTGTGTGTGTGTGTGTATTCGTGCGTGCACATGCTTTCTGCTGTACCAGAAGAGGGTATCAAATTCCCCGGAGCTGGAGGCAAGAGGTTGTGAGCTGCCCAATGTGGGTGCTGGGAACACAACTCCAGTCCTCTGGAAGAGCAGCAAGTGTTCTTTACCCCAAGCCATCTGTCCAGGTCTGGTTCTTGGCGTTTTTTCCACTTGGGCTGAAGGAATCATTACAGCCTGGCATCAGTGTTGGTTCACACAAGTATGACTAGTCAGTGGGACAGCGTGTGAAACTGTTGAGACAGATCTTTAGGCATTTGCTCAAGTGGATTAATCTGGTGTGTTGTAAATCTGCTGAAGCTCAAATGGAAAGCAGTGTAGGTGACTATCTCTTTTGAGTACATTCATGGCTGGTTACCTGATTTACTCTTAAGTATGGTCTGATTCAGTGTCACGAAACCCTGGACATTGGGGTGTAGATGAACGTTCCATTAATCAGCAGCCAGAGCTTCAGGTCCACTAAGAAGGGCACAGACAAACTGATTACAGAGGAAATTTAATAGGCTGGGTGCCCCTTGCCAGTTCATAAATCCTGGAAGGCCGACAAGTGGGTTGGGAAGTCTGACCCTGGATGAGAGAGCCGCAGCAGCACTCAGCGTGGCCTATGTTTCATAGATGAGAGGAGAGGGTCCACCAGCCTTGTTTAGGGGTCGAGACACAGAATGCTGCAGTGCTGTTGGTCTGTTGGTTGATGAACTATCATATCTGGGAGAAAGACCTACGGGAAAAAATGACAGGGTCTAGTAACTGGGCCTGTATCCTAGGCTGAGATACTGTGTGTGTGTGTGTGTGTGTGTGTGTGTGTGTGTGTCCATGTGTGCATTTGTGTGTGCGTACATGTGTATGTGTGTGTGCATGCATGTGTTTATGTGTGTGTGTGTGTGTACACTTTTGTAAATGCTGCACCATTTGCTGAAAGTATAAGCTGCAGCACAGAAAGTCTGGGACTCTGAACCTGCCCTGCTCCTTGCTGCGGGTCCCACGTTGGATTGTAAACGTCTCTGAGATGAACAATGGTGAAGTCACCAAGAAGCTTGCATCTTTGAGAACCTTGGATTGGTTGTGTCTTCATAGACCTATTGTAGGGCATGAGGAGACAGCAGCCTGGAGTGCTTGTGGTGTCAAGACTAGCCTGTGTCAGGGTGGGCAGGGCACGTGGGCAGTCGTTGTCCTTTCAGGGAGGCCCCAGTGTGAGTTCCACTTGGTGGACGTTATAGGCGACCGTGTTGGAGGCGCCCTTGTGAACAGTGCTGCAGTAACAGGCTCAGGGGTTACTGCTGGACAGTCCTGGAAGGCGGGGAAGCGAAGCAGCAACCGCAGAGAACACCGTGTCAGGTTCTCCAGTATCTCCCTTTGGTCTAACCCTTCGTATGTTTGTGAGGTGGAGCTAACAGCTGTCCTGAGTTCTAATGTATGAGTTCCCTGTCTAGGACCCTCAGTGGTTTCTCGATTTGCTCCATATTAGGTCTTATCCTGGTGTTTCCACATTGACAGGTGAGAAGGAATATCTACAAGTCATCATTTTATTATATATGTAAGAGCATTCGGTACAATGCAGTATAAATACTATTTAAAAGACTAAAAATAAACAAGTCTTTCCCTCCCCTCCCCTTTTTTCCCCCTCTGTTCCCTTTCCATTCCTTCCCCTCTCTCCCTCCCCTCTCTCCCTCCCCTCTCTCCCTCCCCTCTCTCCTTCCCCTCTCTCCTTCCCCTCTCTCTCCTCTCTCCTTCCCCTCTCTCCCTCCCCTCTCTCCCTCCCCTCTCTCCCTCCCCTCTCTCCTTCCCCTCTCTCTCTCCTCTCTCTCCCCCTCCCCATCTGCTCTTCTCCCCACCCCATCACTGTCCTCTTCTCTTTCCTTCCGAGTTTGACTGTATAGCCCAGGATGACCTTGAACTCACAATCTTCCTGCTTCAGCATATGATGGGATTAAGAACATGTGCCACCATACCCAATTTGGGAGTCTCCTTAACTCTATAATACATTTAGCAGAATCCTATAATTAGCATATGCAATCTTTGAAGTCGGGATTATGTCAGGAATATTCACGATTGCTCTATCTCTTGGGTGTTAATTTAACATCTTAGCCCGTGCAAAGTTTCTTTCAGTAAAGAGATGCATAAAGATGATTAGAATTATGTATTCTAACTGGTTTAGAAAAAAAAAAAAAAAAAAAACCTCAAGAGGCTGGAAAGACGGCTCAGCAATTAAAAGCACTGGCTGCTCTTCCAGAGAATCTGGGTTTTGGTTCCAGCACCTGTGTGGTGGTTCACAAACATTTGTAACTCCAGGTCTGGGAATCGAGATGCTCTCTTCTGGTCTCCACAGGTACCAGGTACACACTTGTGGTACACAGACACACTGCAGACAAAATACCCCTAAGCCTAAAGTAATTTAAAAAAATAGAAGCTAGGCTTAGTGGCACAGCCACTCAGGGAGTTGAGGCAGGAAGATCATAATACAAACACACACACACACACACACACACACACACTCACACAGATACACACACACACAGATACATACACACTCACACACACACTCACACAGATACACACACACTCACACACACTCACATAGATACACACACAGATACACACACACTCACACACACAGATACTCACACACTCACACACACACTCACACAGATACACACACACACACACTCACACAAATACATACACACACACATATACACACACAGACTCACACAGATACACACACACCTATACACACTCACACAGATACACACACACACTCACAAACACACTCACACAGATACACACACACACACACACACTCACACAGATACACACACACAGATACACACATACTCACACACCACAGATACACACACACAGATACACACACACACACTCACACACAGACACTCACACAGATACACACACACACAGACACACACGCACACACACACACAGATACACACACACACACAGATACACACACACACACACACACATACACACACACACAGACTGGGAATATTATCTCTGACATTATATACTAATACTATAAAGTTTATCTGCAAAGAACATTGAATTAATGGCAAATGATTTGATACAATGAGATCATCTGGTATGGAGGCTGGCTAGAAGATCAATTTGTAAATGTAATTTTATTTCATAAATTGCAACAACCAGAAAATATATCTTAAAAAGGCTTTTTCTTTTGGGCCACCAACCAGCTCCCAAATCATGACACAGACTGATTAGTTTTGAATCTTGGCCTAGCTTAGGCTTGTTTCTGGCTAGTTCTTTTAACCTAAATTAACTTTTCTTGATGTCTCTATGTCTGGCTGGCTGATGGCTGCCTGACTTCTGGCTCTGGGTGTCTCCCTTGTTCTTTCCTCCTCCTCCTCTCCTTCTCTTCCCTTCCTTCTCTAGCCTAGATTTCTCTCTGCCCACCAGCCCTACCTATCCCTCTCCTGCCTAGATATTGGCTGTTCAGCTCTTTACTAGACCAGCCAGGTGCTGTAAGCAAGCAAGGTGAATCAGTTGCAACACATCTTTACAAAATTAAACAAATGTAGCATAAACAAATGTAACGCACCTTTACATGGTTAAAGTAACACTCTGCAGCATCAAAAAGTGTAACACATCTTTGCTTAGTTAAAATAATATTCTACAACAAACGGACAATTTCCTCTCTCTCTCTCTCTCTCTCTCTCTCTCTCTCTCTCTCTCTCTCCCTCTCTCTCTCTTCTTTCTTGAGACAGGGTTTCTCTGTGTAGCCCTGGCTGTCCTGGAACTCATTCTGTAGACCAGGCTGGCTTCAAACTCACAGAGATCCGCCTGCCTCTGCCTCCCAAGCTCTGGGACTAAAGGTGTGCGCCACCACCACCCAGCTAAAAAGGACAATTTCTATCATAAAATAATAAGAAAAACTGTAATATACTTAGGGTAAAATCTAACAAAATGTGTATAAGATATTTAGAAATATATATATATATATATATATATATATATATATATATATATATATATGAGTGAGATTAGAAAGGACCCACAGAGGCTGGGCATTGGTGGCACACACCTTTAATCCCAGCACACAGAAGGCAGAGGCAGGCAGATCTCTGTGAGTTTGAAGCCAGCCTGGTCTATAGAGTGAGTTCCAGGACAGTTAGAGCTACACACAGAGAAAACCCTGTCTCAAAAAACCAAGAAAACAAACAAACAAACACCTGAGTGAGGTAACTAAGACCCAGATTTGCAAATATAATATGTACTGACTCATAATTGGATGTTAGACATAAGGCAAATGACAACCAGCCTATAAGCCACAACCCCAGAGAACCTAGGTAACAAAGAGGACCCTAAGAGAGACATGCATGGATCCACCTAAGAAGGAAAAACAGACATGATCTCCTGAGTAAATTGGGAGCGTGAGGGGCAGGGGTGAGGGTGGAAAGGGAGAGGGAAGAAGGGAAGGGGAGTTGGGAAAATGCATAGCTCAATAAAAACAAGGTAAAAAGAAAAGTACCTACGGGGTTGGAAAGACGGCTCAGGGGTTAAGGGCGTTTACTGCTCTGGCAGGGGCCTGAGGTTCAGTTCCCAGCACCCACATAGCAGCTCATAACTAACTGTAAGACTGGTTCTGTGGATCTGAAGTCCTCTTATGGACTCTGTGGGCTTCTGCATGCATGTGGTGCACATATGTACACTCAGGCACCCCCCCCACACACAAATAAAAAATTTAAAGGACTACATGTAAGTAAATAGAAGATCTCCCATGTTCATGGAAAAGGAGAAATAACTTAAAAGAAGTGTTGGTTCAATCTAAATTGATGTATAAATTCAATGCTGTCTCTACCACAGGCCTATCAGGGTTTCCCATGGAACTTGACAAGCTGATTTGTAGAAAGAATAAAGGGACCAGATAGAATATACAGGTGATTTCTCAAGAACAGTCAAAGGCTTGAGGACTCAACTATCGGAAATTAGACATTATGAAGCTACAGAAACAATGCATTTGTGTAAACTGACCTCCACAATTGGCTAGAGAGACACAAACAGAGCACTATGCACGGGAAGCCTTGTGAACTAAGGTGGCATGACCGGGAATGGGAAAACTGAGAATCAATAAATAGAACCCACTGGGAATTTTCCTTTTGGCACTGTGACATGCCATTCAGGGTCTCATAAATGATGAGATTGCATATCAAAGTAAAAAATTCCACTTTTACCAGGAAATAGGATGTATCGGCAAACTTTTTGTCTTTGCCTGGCGCTTCCTCTCTCTGGCCACGTTTTCTGGCTTGAAGAGGGTGTCAGATCTCCTGGGAATGAAGTTTCAGGTGGCTGCCTCATGGCAGGGACTCAAACCAGGGTCCTCCAAAAGAGCAGCCCTAACCACAGAGCCATCTCTCCAGCCCTTTGGGATTTTTAAAAACATGCTCGAATACTAATTCTAATAATCTTTGTGCATCTTGGTATTTATCTTCCTCTGTTCAGTTGGTTTCCTTGTGCAAGGACTCCAAACAGCCCCAGATCTCTCTGGCATGCTCAAGTGAAGGGAGGGGAGGGGAGGGAGGTGGGGAAGGGAGGAGCTAAAGGAGGGGTCTGCGATGGTCAGACAAACCGTGGGTCTGGCATTTCAAATAGAGACAATTCCAGTGTGAACTCTCTGAAGAGTCCCAGGGCTTGGCACATCCTCTTTAAAAGCATCTTTGTCCCCAACAGCCTGCAAGGTGAGGTGGCAACAGATGGAGGATGCTTGACAGGGGAAATCTAAGGACCACATTGGAGGTCTGAGAGCTGGGGTAAACTGCAGGCCCCCAACTCCACACAAATGGGAACATTTCTGTTTTCCTGCTCACAGAGTGGTGTCTGGCCTGAGTGGTTCCCTTCAAGGTTCTGGGTTTGACCTTAGAGTTCCTGTCTCAGGAGCATGCCCTTCCTTGGTCACTCTTTTGACCCCTCCTCCCTAGTCCCATGACATTGCAACACATTCTAGTGCAAGCAGTGTTGAGACAATGGGTATTTGTAACAATAAGTCTTTCCGCCAAAGCCCTGCCATCATGTGGGCTCTTTCTGCTAGGCCACCCAGGTTTCGTCTGCTGCCACGTTAAGGTCCCAAGTAACACATAGAGACTTATATTAGGTACAAATGCTGCTTGGACAATAACTAGGATTTCTCATCCACTAGCTCAGTCTTAATTATCATAAATCTATATATTTTATAAGACTTATCTTATTGAGGACACCTCCCACTGGCGCCCTCTCTTGACAGTGGATCACATGGCGACTCCAGAGCAGAGACCAGGAGGAAGAGAAAAGGGATGACTTCCTTCTTGCCCTTGCTTGTATATGAGTCTGCCTGCTATGTCATTTCCTGCCTGTATCACAAGACTTCCTTTTACTACATTTCCCAGAATCCTCCTCGACTCCTAGTCCTGCCTAACTTGCTGTCTCATTGGCCAAACAGTACTTTATTCAACAACCAATAAGATGAACATATGCAGAAGGACCTCCCCCACCAGGTATTGGTTGCAGCTGTTCACACAGGTCATACAGTCTGTTTCCCACAATCACCACAGACTCCTATTTTTGTTTTTAAAATTCATACTTTTACTTTGTTTTATGTAGATGGGTGTTTTGCTTGGATGCATAGTGGGCACCATGTGTCTGTGTTCATGGTGACTGTGGAGGCCAGAAGCAGGCTCAGATCCTCTAGAACTGCAGTTACAGTTGTGAGCCACCATGTGGACACTGGGAATTGAACTCAGGTCCTCTGCAAGAGCAGCCAGTGCTCTTAACTGCTGAGCCATCTCTCCAGCCCCATCACCTGTCCTGCTATGGATTTATGGTTTCCCAAAAGCTTTCACAGGCAAGTCCCTGTTCTCTAAACTCCAGCCATTGTGGTTTTTTAGATTATAGAAGTGTTTATTTGCTTTCTGTTTAAAACCCATTCCTGCCCTCCCCCTGGTCCAGGAGGATGATTCCTCTAACATTTCCTCCCATGGCCTCATTTCCCTGAGCCACCAGCACTTAGAACACACTTGGTGTTTTCCCCTTTGGTCATTGTGCCTGCTGTTGCTGTTGTCTGGGTCACAGTTGCTTTTCTAAGTTACTGGCTACTCTATGTTCCTCTGTCAGGCCTCTGCCTTCAGGCAGTTTTCTCTACTCCAGCATCACTGAATTGATCTCTTGTACTGCTGTAGCTCCTATGGAATTGTAATGTTTAAAACATGATGTTTGGGGGCTCAGAGATGGCTCAGAGATTAAGAGCATTGGCTGCTCTTGCAGAGGATCTGAGTTTGATTCCCAGCCATCACATGGTGGCTCACAACCATCTGTAGTGGAATCAGATTCCTTCTTCTGGTGTGCATGAAGACAGAACACTCATATACATAAAATACACGAGTAAATAAATCTTTTTTTTTTTTTTTTTTTTGGTTTTTCGAGACAGGGTTTCTCTGTGGCTTTGGAGCCTATCCTGGTACTCACACTGGAGACCAGGCTGGCCTTGAACTCACAGAGATCTGCCTGCCTCTGCCTCCCCAGTTCTGGGATTAAAGGTGTGCGCCACCAATGCCCATCGAGTAATTAAATCTTTAAAAAAATGATGTTTGACTGTTACATGGTTTTCTGCTTCGCCGAGCTCTGAATTTTGTGATGGGAGGGACTGGCCTTTGTTTACCACCATGTTTCCCAGAAGTGAAATAAACACCTGTCACATATTAGCTCCCACTAACTGCTAAGTGGACCAATATCCCCATATAGTGAGTGTTAGAGCACTTACACCACCCCCTTTTTGGGGAGGGAGGGAGGGTGGGAGGGAACAGTGAGGGTAAAGGCCTCTGTTCACAGAGTCCAGTGCCCGATGGGAGAACCTGAGCTGGAGCCTGGCTTCCCGCAGAGAAAAGCCCTGTGCACTGGAAGGTCCTGCAGAAGTGCTGTACTATGTATGTCCTCCACTGCTGCCTTGGGTGAAGACAACAGGCTGATGGAGACGCCCCTTGTGGGTGGCTTAAGTCCATCTACTCGTGGGAGATGTATGACTGCCCTTGCTAATTCGAGATCTCTCTTTCCCTCCCTCTTCTGCTCACAGTGTCAAGCTGAGCCCTCAGCCCACGGTGCAGGCCCAGGATGAAGAGCAGAGCCAGAGGACAGTCACCGTCAACCCTGCCCACATGGGGAAGGCCTTCAAGGTCATGAATGAGCTGCGAAGGTACTTTCCCCCTTCCAGCATCCTTTCAGACAGACCCTGAAGGGTGAGCTTCGTCAGGGGCTGAGAAGTTGGGACAGACCACCTACTGGATTCTGGCTTCCTGGCCCACTCTTGATCTACTCTTTTCAGTGAAACTGAAATCTCTCCCTTTATAATTATTTAATATCTACATTTCAGTGATTAATCACAGGAAGTACTCATCCGTGGTTAGAGCAGGTCTGTGGATAACCCTGAGAATCGATATTGGAATAATTGAACACTGACACACAGTGGCAGAGGAGAGGTGTCAGGTGGCATGCATTGTGTAGCTTCTCTCTACCATTCTTTGACCGAGTCTGGCTTGGGAAGGCAGCTGCACAAATGGACTTCCAGATTTTCCCACCTCAACCCCAGCTTCTACACCCCTTCTTTTTATATTTTGAAGTCACCCTGGTGCCCTGTTGGTTCCTGGATTTCGTGTCTTTCTCCACGAGTGTCTTCTTGACTTGGGTCTAACTGCCCAGGAGTCGTACTGTTCCTTCCCCTTTTAGGGTTCAGCACTGCGGACATCCAAGGGATGAATGCTAGCTCCTTCTAGACACTGGGAAAACAGAGTCTTGTCCTCAGGCCTGACATGTACATAGGCTGTGTCAAAGCTCTGCTGAGCCAGACTGAGCATTTTCCACACATGCTTGGCTGAGGCTCAGGCTAGTGTTTGGGAAAACACCGGTCTGAGCGCCACAGTCCTTCACTGAGATTTAAATGAGTAAGATTGTCCTTTCCCTTCCTGCTTTGTTCAAACAGACCACCTTCTGTTTATATTTGAAGTTTTTAGTTCAGGTTTACGCATGAGTTGCTTCTGCCCTCTGTCTTCGTGTTCCTCTCTGAAACATTTAGAAGATGTGAATGATCAAAAAATCAAATATAGCGATGGCTCAGTGGTTTAGAGCACTGGCTGTTCTTGCAGAGGACCAGGGTTCAAATCCAAGCACCCATACAACTGCTCACAACCACCTGTAATTCCAGTTTCAGGGTGCCTGACACCCTCTTCTGACTTCTACAGGCACCGCACGCACACTGTACACAGACTTTCATCTGGTTGCAACACTCATATACATAAAAGAAAAGTAAGGTTAATTGTTTTAAAGCCACATATGTGTTTGTTGGTGACCTGTTGCTGGGCTGCAGGGGATCACTTCATCTTCTTTAGTATATTTACAGACCTGACTTCTCTCTTAGTTCTGTCCTTGAACAATTTTTTTTTTCCTGTGTCACTATTCTTAACGTCAATCAAATGGATAGGTAGTGTCCACTTTCGGCATATTTAAAATAAAAGCCAGTTTCCTGCTGAGGGATATTGCTATTTCCTAATGACTCATGTAAAACCCCACTCTCAGCAGTTACTTTCTATCAACCTGTCCCTCTCACAAGCACAGACTCTGGTACCAGTATTGGTTTTAGGACATACTGACCATGTGGCTGGGGGCAACTCAATCTCCCTGATCTCACTTTTGTCAAACAGAGGCTAATAATAATAATAATAATAATACCAGTCTTGCTGGGTTGTTAAGAGTGTTAGTGAATAAAGTGCCCAGAACAGTGACAGCACACGTGGTGTATTTATTAAATACATGTGCACCATGGTGATTGTGTCTATAAGATCAGTTCCTGGAAAGAGAGTGGATTCAGCAACCTGGAAGACAGTGGTAATGATGCATTAGCTTCTGCTAAGGTCTGGCCCATGAGCCTTCTGTCACTGAAAGTTTGACAAACAGTAGCACTGTGTTTGGTTGCAGATGTAGGGCAGTGGGTAAGATAATCCAAGCTTTGCCCCTCGGGGAAGCTTGTGTTCTTGTGGTATTGAGAGGCAACATCAGGTCCCAAGGTATTCAAAGGCTGTCTTCGAAAAGTAGAGTAGATGGGTAAGGCCTGGCCTGCGCGGCTGTGTTACTGATACGGGTGACTTTATTGGGATTTTAGTGGAGAGCGGGTAGGCAGACTTTGCTCTGCTGAGGTGATGCTAACGAGCTGCTCGGGAGTACCCAGGGCCCCGGCTTGTGTCTGACATTGTCTCCACATTGCCTCCCTCACTTTTGAGCTATTTTAGTTCAAGCACACATGCTCTTTGCAATTTATGAATCACACAACTCCTGAGTTTCCTATTCTTTTTATCTCTGGGGCGGGGGGAGAATGAGTGGTTGGCATGGCAACCACTCAGCCTTGCTCCTCCTTTGCCTGTCAGTGCTTGGCTCTAACTGTGTCGCTTGCTTTTGGGTGGCAGAGCTCCGGTGACTCTGGCTCCTGATCTAGAGACCAGAAGGTAGCGGAGACTTAGTTCTTTCCAGAATAGCACACGCTGACCAGGCCTGAGATGGGAGAGCAGGAAGCACGGAGCAACCAGCCAGCGTTGAGGGCTCTCTCTCCCTCTCTGGGGGAGGTTGCTTGTGCTTGCTAAGGATGCATCCTTTCACTGAGCTGCGCCCCAGCCCCTGGGTGGTTTTCACCACCATCTCCATTGCTACAAACAGTTCTATGTCCTCTTAAAAATTACTATTATTTAGCAGGGCAGTGGTGGCGCACGCCTTTAGTCCCAGTACTCGGGAGGCAGAGGCAGGTGGATCTCTGTGAGTTCAAGACCAACCTGGCCTACAAGAGCTAGTTCCAGGACAGTCTCCAAAGCCACAGAGAAACCCTGTCTCAAAAAACAAAACAAACAAAAATTATTATTACTATTATTTGTGTGTGTGTGTGCATGCGTGTGCGTGTGCGTGTGCGTGTGCGTGTGCGTGTGTGCGTGTGCGTGTGCGTGTGCGTGTGCGTGTGCGTGTGCGTGTGCGTGTGCGTGTGCGTGTGCGTGTGCGTGTGCGTGTGTGTGTGTGTGTGTGCGCGTGCACTCAGAGGCCAAAAGACAACTTCAGGTGCCTTTCCTCAGGTACCATCCAACTTCTTTAAATTCAGGGTCTCAGTGCCCTGGAGCTCACCTAGGAGGCTAGGCTAGCTGGCCAGTCGGCCCCAGAGAGGTTTTCTTGGGATTACAAGTGTGTGTCCTCACACCTAGCTTTGTTTTCCTTTTCTAATTTATTTTGTAATGTGGGTTTTGGAGACCTAGGACCTGCTTCTAAGGCAGAAAACTTTACCCACTAAGCCATCTCCCCATCCTATTTTTGAGTTTTTGACTCTTGTAGCCCAGGCTAGACTGAAATCCTGGTTGTCTTGCCTCTATCTCCTAAGTGCTGCAATTCTAGGTATGTGGGTCACACTGCCTTATGCAACGATTTGCAGTTTATCTGTGTTGTAATGCAACTAAGTATTTTATTCCTTTTCTTTTGGACAATAGTGTTTCATCCTGGCCTTTGTCTATAATGAGCACTGCTTGCCATTTGTTAACTTCGCAGACAGCACGGGTGTCTGTGTGATGTGTGTCTTCATATGTTGGGTTGGATGTAGGAGTGGGATTGCTCTTTTCCAAGTTCTCCAGTTTCTCCCTAATATTTGTTGGTAGATATGACTTTGTTCGTAGGTATTGCAGTGGGTCCGAGGTGACAGCTGAGGACTTGGAATTTCTGTGACAGTTATGAGCATTGTGTCCTGCGATTAATGGCCACTTCAGTGTCTTATTTAGGAAGGTATGTTTTGAAATCCCTTTTTAAATTAGTTTATTTCCCTATTGGTTATTCAGGTGTAAGTTTGAGTTAGTTTCATATTCTGGATGTATGTCAGTTTTCATATGAATGTTTTGCCAAAAAAAAAAAAAACATTCTATGAGTTGGAAATCTGTATTTTTCCAATGATGTCCTTTAAAGTGCAGATGTTGTTGTTCATAGTTTTGGTTTGATAGCTTTAAGGCTGTTGCTTTATTTGAGCCATGATTTCCCTTCTAATAGGCTGGTATTTCTGACTCTTACACTTAGATGTTTGGTTTACTTTGAAGTAGTTTTTATATATGGTGTGAGGGAGCGTTCCAACTCCATTCTACTAATATCCAGATATCCTGTCACTATTTGTTGAAAAGACTGTTATGTCACTGTTATCATCTGGTCATGGTGCACTTGTAAAAGTTGACTAAGGGACTGGGGAGGTGGCTGGCTGGGTAAAGGGCTTGCCAGGCACAGGGATCTGAGCTCAGCTCTCCAGCACCCAGGGAAAGCCAGCTGCAGCAGATTTTGTCTGTTGACCCAGTATTGAGGGTGGGGTTGGGAGATGGAGACAGAGACAGACCCCTGGAGCGAGGCAGCCTAGCCAATGGGTGGTGAGTTCCAGCTTCAGTAAGTGACCCTGTCTCAAAAAGGAGTTGGAGAGCTCACAAGGTGTCTCAGTGGGTAGCAGCTCTTGTCAAATTTGATGGCCTGGGTTTGATCTTTGGGACCCATGTGGTGGAAGGAGAGAACTGATTCCAACCAGTTGTTCTTTGACCTCCATGTGCACACATGCTTGCCATGGCATGACCTTCTCATGTACATACATGCTTGCCATGGCATGACCTTCTCATGTACACACAGGCTTGCCGTGACATGACCTTCACATGTACATACATGCCTGCCATGGCATGCCCCGCCCACCAGAAAAATGCATAAATGTAATGAACTTCAAAAATAAGGTGGAAAATGACTGAAGAAGACACCTGACATTGACCTCAGGCCTCCACATCAATGTGAACACGTGTGTGTCCCTGCACACACATGTACATCTACACAAACTTGCACCCTCTCATAAGTTAACTGACCATAAATGTCATAAAAATACATTAAAAAGTAACAAAGCCCATTATTTTATAGGCTTCTAACTCTTTTCTGTTGATCTGTATAGCTATCTTTGTTACTATTCCTGTTGCTATGATAAAATACTCCAGTAAAGGCAACTTAAAGGGTAAAAGTTCACAGTCTGAGGTTACAGCCCGTCAGTGTGGGGAAGTCACAGCTTCAGGAGCTTGAAGCAGATGACACTGTACCTACCGTCAAAAATCAGAAACAATGATGGCCGGTGATCAGTTCATTTTTTCCTTCTTATGCAGTTCAGAATCCCAGCCTAGGGAATGGTGTCGCTCACAGTGGACAGGATTTTCCATCTCAGTTAACCCAATCAAGTTACTACTCTATAGGCATGCCTACAGCCATCTCCCAGGAAATCCTAGGTCTCATCAAGTTGACAAGTGAGATAGCATCACAATAGCTGTTTTTATGTTAGTATATTCTTTTCGGGGGGGGGGTTGGTTCTTTCCCATTTTTTTATGTCTATTTTTAGACAACAGTCTCACTGTTTTACCCAAAGTGGCCTCAAAACTGGGCCCCACAATGTTTGTCCCAGCTAAGGCAGTCAAGAAAATGGTGGAGATGCATTTGCTCATGTTCTTGTGGCTAGTTAGGGCAGAGTTGGTTCTGTCCCCTTTTGTGCTGTCTGCTACAGAATAGGTCCTAATGGTCTTGACTGCTTAGTTCCCAGAGGCCTTACTTGTCCCAGAAGCCCCTCTACTGGCACTCTATCCCTTGTCTTTTCTTACCCTAAGTGCCAGCCAGTGATAAAGCCTGGGGATACCTTGGAGAAAACCTGTATTTACAGTCTAGAGAGCTGTGTTCAGGATCCGGCCTTTTGATTTGGGCATCACTTCCCTTCTTTGGGTTTCAGAGGACAAATGCTGTCCAAGGCCAGTGAGAGCACTTGAAGTTCCTGCTGTCTCAGGCTCTTTGATTCTGTTTCTCCGAGAGAAGCTGAGACAATGCATTAGTGAACAATGGCCAAATGTACTGCTTTGGAGACAGCAAATGCATAACTTCTCTTCCGGTCTGTCAGCCATGACAGACCCATTGATCCAGCATCTTCAGACAGAAGCCAGACATGAGAAAACTGAGGTGCTCTTGTCTTCTTGCCTCTCACCCTGTTGCTAGCACTTTAAGGAAGTGACTAGTGGTGATCAGGGTATCATGGAAGGAGCTGGGGGATTCCCTTACTTGCCTTAAAATCCCATCTCCACTTTCTCGTGTGCCTTTGAGAAACATATTGATTTCCCCGGGCCTCAGTTCCCTCATTGCAGGATGAAGGCATAGCACTTAGCCTTACTTCTGTGAGTTAGCTGTAGAGAGGATTAATTGAAATCGTGTCTGGGGGTGGGGGGGTGCTTAGACAAGAACTTGGCACTGCTCACTCAGCAATTGCTATTATTACATTAGTGATAGGTGAGGTAAGAACTTGGAAGGCTGATGGAAAAGTTTTGGGATTGGCAAGGTCTTGTAGCACCTTAAGGTGCTCTAGTATCCATTTTTTGGGTCTTTTTTTAGGGTGCTGGGAATCCAGCTATAGACAAAGTTTCCTTTTCTGCATGGTCCCACAGCCAGTTAGACCAAAATAAACACACAGAGGCTTATATTAATTACCAACTGTTTGGCCAATGGCTTGGGCTTCTTACTAGCTAGCTCTCTCTTAACCAGTTTTTATTAATCTATGTATTTCCACATGGTCTTGGCTTACCGGAGAACGTCCTAACTTGTTACTCATTTGTCGGCTACATGGCGTCTCCCTGGTGGCTCCTCCCTGCATCCTCTCCCAGATTCTCCTCGTCTAGTAGCCCCGCCTATACTTTCTGCCTGGTTACTGACCAATCAGTGTTTTATTCATCAACCAATAAGAGAAACATACACAGAAGGACAACCCCCATCACCCATCACCACTCACCTCAAATCTTACATATATTAGCAGGCATTGCTCTACTGACCTATACCCGAAGGCCTATTTTACCTTTTGTTTTGAGACAGGGTCTCACTAAGTTGCCTGGGTTATCCTTGAACTTACTCTATAGCCTTGAAATTGAGATCCTCCTGCCTCAGGCTCCTGAGTACCTGGAATTACAGGCGTGTGCCATCAAGCCTGGTTATCAATTTCCCATTGATGAGTGTGGATTGATTCATTTCATATATTTGCTTGTCTGAAAACATGTCGGGCCCACTATGTAGCAGGTATGTAACCTAGTGTTCAGGGTACAAGATTAACTATGCTAAGTCCTTTTAATGTGGTAGTGACAGCCACGTAAAAAGATAGTTGCAAGATTCTGGTGTGTGTGCGTGTGTGTGTGTGTGTGTGTGTGTGTGTGTGTGTGTGTGTGAGTGTGTGTGTGAGTGTGAGTGTGTGTGTGTGTGAGTGTGTGTGTGAGTGTGAGTGTGTGTGAGTGTGAGTGTGTGTGAGTGTGTATGTGTGTGTGAGTGTGTGTGAGTGTGTGTGTGAGTGTGAGTGTGTGTGAGTGTGAGTGTGAGTGTGTGTGAGTGTGAGTGTGTGTGAGTGTGAGTGAGTGTGAGTGAGTGTGTGTGTGAGTGTGAGTGAGTGTGAGTGAGTGTGTGTGTGAGTGTGTGTGAGTGTGAGTGAGTGTGAGTGAGTGTGTGTGTGTGTGTGTGTGTGTGTGTGTGTGTGTGTGTGTGCATGAGACTGTATTCAGAGGGCAGAGGAGGACATCACGTGTTGTACTTTGTCAATCACCCTATCTCTGTTTCTGTATCTTTTGGGATAGGGTCTGTCACTGAACCTGGCGTTAGATTGGCAGCAAGTCCTAGTGATCTTCCTTTCTTCATCCCAACTCACAGGCTCTGGAGTTACAGGCATGCTCACAGTCACACCTGACTTTTTAAATGCAGGAGCTGGGGAATATGAACGCAAATCCTCATTCCTGCACACCGAGTGCTTTCACCTGCTGGGCTATCTACCTGGCCCAGACAATGGTTTCATATATATCATATCATATCATGTCATGTCATGTCATGTCATGTCATATCATATCATATCATGCCATATATACATACATATATATATATATATATATATATATATCAGTAGAGAAGATTGAACCTATGACTTTATGCGTGTTATACAAGTGTACTATGTTGCCTCAGGCAAGATTCTTAGGGATTGCAGCAATTGGAGCTTGCCTGAGATCTCTGGGAGTACTGTGTGTCAGGCTGTCTTTTGGTGATGGTGTTAAATCTGGGTGGGAGGAGAAACACCCGAGTCTGACTGGTTTCTTACCAGTCTTGCATGTGGAGTGGAGCCTCTAGAGGGAACTTCTAGTACCTGGTGTTGCTGTTGGCAAACCTCAGTGACATGCTCATGCTCCTTGGCATGAAGTCAGTCCTCAGCCGCTCTTGTCTTTATTTACTGCTGCAGAACTTGGGGACCAGAGTGATGAGGATAAATGAAGTCCCGGAATAGCCGGGCCTCTCTTCATGCCATGGGAAAGTCCGGATGTTAGTGTGTGACCTGGGTGGGGCAGGGGTGGGTGTCCACGCTGTGACCCTTTCTGTCACCTCACTGGTGTCTTACAGTAAGCAGCTGCTGTGTGACGTGATGATCGTGGCAGAAGATGTGGAGATAGAAGCCCACCGTGTTGTCCTGGCGGCCTGCAGCCCTTACTTCTGTGCCATGTTCACAGGTACGGCGAGGGCACACAGTAGCCTAAGGTGTGGGAGAATGCTGAGGGTGGCCTCGTGTGGTGGGGGAGAGACGGGGGAGGGAGGAGAGGCAGAGTTATGCAGCCTGCTACAAGGAGCATCTGTGTTCTGAGCTTTGCACATGGAGAACTTGAGAGGACAAAGCCTCAGCCAGGCCAGCTGGACATGTAATCTTTTGGTCTTCACTGGGAACAAAGGCAGAATCAAAGGGCGTACAAGTCTCACACGTGGTGCATTGGCAGTGGTGTTAGAGCCTCAGGGGGCAGAACAGTGTGGGGAGCTTGTGGACAGTGTAGACCTCTGACTGTCTACTGGGCCTGCTGAAGGCTCAGGCAGAGGCCATCCCGCTAGTAAGGACTTGCTTCTTGATGCCTGCCCAGCACTCTCCCCCAAGGGATTGTTCCTGTGCGTCTGTCTTGTGCATTTCTGGTAATTTTTCCCAGGCGAGAGCCAGGGCCTCCTGTAGTCTCTCTAAAGGTGTGGACATCTGGAGAAGCGATGGTAGTAGGACTACCAATGTCTGCCATGACTCCAGCACCTTTGCTAAGCTTTCAGGGAAGAAGTTGGCTTGCCTAAGGATCTTGCTTATGTTACGCCTGGGCTGAGTCCCTGAATCCTGTGGCTGAGCTGTCAGGCTGGAGCACTTCCTTGTACCATATACAGTGCTCTGATGACTGCTGTCACAGGACGCCATCTGTGAGACACCAAGCCTGCTCAGGGGTCCCTGCCACATGCTTCCTCCGTGGCCCATGCTTGCTCTGAGTGTGGTGTCCATCCCCTTACATTCTGGCCTGTGCCCTGGTATCTGCAACACTTGCACCCTGGCCCTCATATAACTGCTGTTGTCACCCTGCACATGTGTTCCCCTCAGAAAGCCCCTTCCTGTCATGGTCATAGCTCTACACCAAGCCTCTTTCCTTCCCATATTATAAATACTTAACCTAGATGGGCGTTGGTGGCGCACGTCTTTAATACCAGCACTTGGGAGGCAGAGGCAGGTGGGTCTCTGTGAGTTCAAGGCCAGTCTGGTCTACAGAGCGAGTGCCAGGATGGCCAGGATGTTACACAGAGAAACCCTGTCTCAAAAACAAACAAAACCAACCAACCACCCCCACAAAAAAACTATAACCATCTTTTATTTTTTTAACCTGTCTTCTCATTGCTTGTGAAGATGGGCCTCTTGCTTGTTTGTCTCCATATCTTAAACGCTCATAGCAGGACACCAGGATGTTGGTAATGTGTGGATGAAGTGTCACCTGCTTGATGGTGAGCTTCAGGTGCCCGGGAGATGTGTCTTGTCAATGCGGAGGCCACACTGCCCACTCCAGGAGACAGTGAATGGGTGAAGGGAGGAAGAACGAGCCTGAGTTTGCAGAGAGTGGTGAACGCAAACATTTCTACCCAGCAGAACCAATTTTTTCCCTACTATGGTGCACAGTTGGGCAGGAGTGAACTTTCTGGAAGGGCCATGGTATTGTCCTGTGAGAATCCCCGGTGCATGCATCCTCGGGCTCATCACTCGAAGGAGTTGCTCTCAGCTTGGAGTTGTACACTGGCTGAAGTACGCCAGGTGTCCTGTAGCCCTGGAGCCAGGGCGGGGTTTTTACCGTGTAACCTGGAAATCTGGGAATCTCAGCCATCCTCTAGAGTGGCGTCAAGCTCTAACTGCAAGAACTTTGTTTCCTTCTCCTTCTTTCCTTTGCCTGCAACTAGCTATTTTGGAATGATTTATCTCTCTCCAATAGTTACTCAGCCACAGTTTCAATACACAGCTTGGCCAGTCACTCTCTGTATGTGTGGTTTTGTAAATTCAGTATCAACAGAGGAATCTGCTCATAAATATAATAAATTGAACCGTTGGCTCCAACAAACATGCCTGTGGGTAGGAGAAATGCCTTAGAAAGCGGAAACAGTTGGGGGAGCGCGTGCTCCTAGGACGAATCTTGGCCTCTAGTAATTGAAGCGAGGAAAGAATGGAGAGTTCTGAACATGGTCTAATGTTCTCCCTGCCCAAGCCCTCACATGACCTGGTTACCATCCATCCCTCACCCTTTGTTCACCCTCCCCCCATCCACCCAAATACCTTCCGCACATATTGACTACAGAAAGAAAAACCAGAAAATGGGAGCAAGCAGAAGGTTAAAAAAAATAAATCCATGCACTATAGCATTTAGCTGACTATTCTTTCAGATATATATATATATATATATATATATATATATATAATATATATATGTGTGTGTGTGTGTGTGTGTATGTATAACTTATCTTTCAGTATAAATGGGTTCATATATCTTTGAATAGCCATGATTTAATAAATTATGTAATATTTAAAAATTGCTACTAATATGAAATATTTTCTTTCCCATTTCTGTTCTGCCTAGCTCCTCTCCATTCTTAGTGGAGTCTTGCATGGCCCCTCCAAACTTTCTTTTCTTTTCTTTTTCTTTTTTTTTTTTTTGAGACAGGATTTCTCTGTGGCTTTGGAGGCTGTTCTGGAACCAGCTCTTGTAGACCAGGCTGGCCTTGAACTCACAGAGATCTGCCTGCCTCTGCCTCCTGAATGCCAGCATTAAAGGCGTGAGCCACCAACACCCAGCTCCTCCAAACTTTCTTAAATCCCTGTCTCCGATTTCAAGGTGCCTGTGTTTCTCTTTAGTGTTATTGCTTACCTTAACACATCCCTAACCTCTGCTTTTCCTTGTCAGTATCTGAGGTTAAGAGCCTGTGCTTAGCAAGTACTACCCACTGTGAGCAGGTGCTCTGTGAATGCTAACAGCACTTCATATCTATCCTTGACATGTTCTGTGTCTGTGAAGCCATGTCTGTATCCAAATTTCAATAACGTCATAAGACTCCATCCTAACTGAAAATCCATCCCCTTATTTGCTAGAAATTATAGTTTTTCCTAGCATTTTCTGTTACAACTAATGTTTCCATGGGAATCTGCATCTTAATCGTTACTTATACCTCTAATCATTTTGTTAGACTAGATTCCCATGACAGGAAGTACGTGGCAATCTATTATTAGATCTCTCTGTTTTGTGCATATGAGTGTTTTATCTGCATGCATGTATGTGCACCCTGTGCATGCCTGGTGCCCACAGAGGGTAGAGAGGGCTCACATCCCTTGGGACCGGAGTTATGGATGGTTGTGAGTCACCATGTGGGTGCTGGGAACTGAACCTGAGTCTGAACCTGGAATCTTCTGCAAGAGCAACAAATACTCTGAACTGCTGAGCCATGGCTTCAGTCCGAGCCATGAACAATTTGAAGACCCAGGAGACATAAATACTTCACACACACACACACACACACACACACACACACACACACACACACACACACACACACACGAGTCCAATTGGAAAGGGTATGCACCTAAATGCTCCAGTACATATCATTTCTTACTTATTGTTTGTTGACATTTTTTCTGACTTTCCTTTCTGTGCTTTTGCTGGCACATTTCCTTCAGAGCCTCAGTTGTCCCAGCCTGTGCTTCTGTCAGCACTACCTAAGCCTTGCATGTGCTTGAGGCCTCTTGGTTCTGCTTAAAACCTGGTAGAGGCAAAAAAAAAAAAAAAAAAAAAAAAAAAAAAAAAAAAAAAAAAAAAAAAAAAAAAAAAAAAACCAAATCATTGCAAAATGTTCCTACTTATCAGATCTGGCTTTAAAATGTATAAATTCACCAGGAGAAGGCCCAGGTGGCTCCTGTGGAGTCTATTTCTCTCAGTGTGTTCAAGGCCAGAGGAAAAGGAAGTACAAATGACCTTTTTTTTGACTGAGGAGTGTGATGGATGTCTTTCATTCAGGCTTCAGTGCTGCTATTTTTTACATTCCATGGTGGTTCAGAATGGGAATCCACATCCCTGACCACACCCACAATAGCACGGGAGACGTGTTGTAAACTAAAGGTCCTAGTGCTTGCTAGAGTACCTACATCCATCCTGCCTGCAAAAAGACATGGAGTGTGTCAGTAACTTCATAGCCGCCACCGCTTTTAGTGTAGATTGAGTAGAGGCCAGCAGGGCTATGTGCTCCCCATCCTTTAGTTGTGAATATGGAATGCATGTGACTTCCTCCTGCGTTCCAACACCTCACATCTCTACTTCAGGGGACACAAAGTTCTCATGACAACTGTCAGTCTGGCCAGCTTTCTTCTCTCCCTTTAAAAGGAGATTTCTTTATTGTTATTTATAAGTGACTTGTCTAGGTGTGGGTATGCACACATGAATTCAGGTGCCCATAGAGGCCAGAGGTGTGGTTCCCTGGAGTCTGACTTACAGGCGGTCGTAAGCTGCCCAACGTGGATCTGGGAACTGAGCTTGGATTCTTTGCAAGAACCACACATATTTTTAACTGCTGAGCCACCTCTTTTTATTGTGATCTTTAACCTGCATTCTGTGTTCTGCTGTTTTTACTCAGAGGTCTTTGATGTATGTGTCACCTAGACACATTGAAAACAAGCCTCATTTTATGGTATTAAAGGAACTGAGGTCTAAGGAGTATGTGAACTTGGGGTCTTAGTCCTACCATAATGGCTAAAATAAAACACATTTGGGTTTTCAACCCAAATAAAACCTTGGGAATAACCTGGCTCCATTCTTCGGATCCTAGTGTGTTAGAGTCATTGATGACGGTGGCAGTGGTGATGGCGGTGGTGGTGATCATGATTATGGTAATGATAATGGCAGTGGTGGTGATGATGATGATGATGGTTGTAATGTGAGGTTTTCTTGGCCCAACTAGGTCCCGCCACAACTTCAGCCCCCAAATAACACACAGAGACTTTATTAGTTACAATGCTGTTGGCCATTGGCTATGGTTTCTTATAGGGTATCTCTGACTTAATTATTAACTCATTTTTATCAATCTAAGTATTCCCTCGTGGACTTATCTTACTGGAGAAGGTCCAGGGACCTTTTACTTCTCTGGCGTCCTACATCTCGCCTGTTCATCGTCTCAGCAGAGAGAAGAGAAGAGAACGATTTCCTGTTTGTTCTTGCTTATATATTGTTACTGCCTGCTACGTCACTTCCTACCTGGATCAGATGGCGACTTCTCTTTACTACATTTCCCAGAATCCTCCTCATATCCTAGCCCCACCTATCTTGCTTCCCTATTGGCCAACAGTGGTTTATTCAACAACCAATGAGATAAACACACACAGAAGGACATTCCCCATCAGATGGTAGTATAATACAAATAATAAAAACCTAGAGACAGATATTAGGGTTCAAGCTGAAGGATGAGAGAAGCCAAGCTGTAGAGATTTCTCACCTCTACCAATGCTCAGCTGGAAGGTGTGATTGTGTCTTCTGATTGCATCTCCAAACTGCAACAAGCCTCAGACCGAAATCCTAGACTGCAATGCTCCTTAATGTGGCTAGAGACTAATTGCCCCAGGAGACCCCTTGCTTCTTCCTTATACACCCCTCTAGTGCTGGGACTGAAGGCGTGAGCTCTCTTTCTCCTTTGGACTGATTCACTCCCGTGTAGCCCTGGGTGGCTTTGAACTCAGAGAGATCCATCTGCCCCAGTCTCCCGAGTCCTGGGATTAAAGGTGTGTGCCATCACTGCCTAGCTTCTAAGGCTGTCTAGTGTTGCTGGCTTTTCATTTTAGTTCCTAGGCAGGCTTTATTAAATAACAAACAATATATCACCACATGGTGATGATGATGGTGGTGATGGTGGGTGCTGGTGTTGGTGGTGATGATGGTGATGATGGTGATGGTGATGATGATGATGATGATGGTGGTGATGGTGGTGATGATGGTGATGATGATGGTGATGGTGGTGATGGTGATGATGGTGATGGTGGTGATGGTGATGATGGTGATGATGGTGATGATGGTGATGATGGTGATGGTGGTGATGATGGTGATGGTGGTGATGATGGTGATGATGGTGATGGTGATGATGATGATGGTGATGATGGTGATGATGGTGATGATGATGATGGTGATGATGGTGATGATGGTGATGATGATGATGGTGATGATGGTGATGATGATGGTGGTGATGGTGATGGTGATGGTGATGATGGTGATGGTGATGATGGTGATGATGGTGATGATGGTGATGATGATGGTGATGGTGGTGATGATGGTGATGATGGTGATGATGGTGATGGTGATGATGATGGTGGTGATGGTGGTGGTGGTGGTGATGATGGTGGTGATGATGATGGTGATGATGATGGTGATGATGGTGATGGTGATGATGATGATGATGATGATGGTGTGATGGTGATGGTGGTGATGGTGATGATGGTGATGGTGGTGATGATGGTGATGGTGATGATGATGGTGGTGATGGTGGTGGTGGTGATGGTGATGATGGTGATGATGGTGATGGTGGTGATGATGATGATGATGGTGATGATGATGATGGTGATGATGAAGATGGTGATGATGATGATGGTGATGGTGATGATGGTGATGGTGATGGTGGTGATGATGATGGTGGTAATGGTGGTGATGATGGTGATGATGATGGTGGTGATGGTGGTGGTGGTGGTGATGATGGTGGTGATGGTGGTGATGGTGGTGATGGTGGTGGTGATGGTGGTGGTGGTGATGGTGGTGGTGGTGGTGGTGGTGTGGTGGTGGTGATGGTGGTGATGGTGGTGATGGTGGTGGTGGTGGTGGTGGTGGTGGTGGCAGTCACAGTAGTCACAGTCACAGCATAGCATGTGCCGTCTGAGAGTGGTGATGGAGAATGTGAAGTGTCTTTATGGCCACACAGGGATTTCCTTCTGTTATCAACTAAGCAGGTAGAGGAGGGATGAGGCTCCAGGGGATCTGGAAGTTGGGGTCATCTCCCTCACTGTGGCATTGCTGAATCCAGAGCCACAACCTTCACACTCTCATTGCCTTTTTTGGTTCCTACCCAGCCTAGGGATAAAGGCAGGGCAGGAAATATCCTTATTTCCCAGGAGATGGAAGTTAGACTTTGCAGTAAAATGGCTCAGACCACCAATTGCTGGAGAACTGGCTAGGATTCAAGGAGCAGGTAGACTTTTTTTTTGCCATGTGAAGTTAACAACTGAAGTGGGCCTTACACCTCAGGTCTTGGTCACTGAGTTGGCAAGGCACATCTTAGAGCCTGGGTGAGGGTTAAATCCACCATCTTAGCACTTTTGCGGGATCACTGAGTAAGCATTTCCCTGTTTTCTTTCTACCTAGTGCGCAGGACTAAATTACAGCAGAGACCATTCAAGCAGGAGAAAGGGGGAATTCTCTAGCTCAAGGACTCTTGAACACAGCTCTTTCTTCCCTCCAAAAACATGCTCTTCAGAGACCCTATGCTAATCTACCTCTTCTTTCTCATTCTCATGCCTTTATTTGCTTAGCAACAGGATTGGACTTGTCTGGAAGAGGAGCCACTGATTTTTCTAGACTTCTTGAATCTTGTATGATAATTCAAGATTTTTCTCTTCCTTGCTTGATTGATTCTCTGCCCACCTGGTCCTGCTTGGCAGTCTTTGGCCTGCCAGACAGGAACATGTATACATTTAGTTTGCTTGTAGAATCTAGAATGTGGACTCATATCTGATAGGCTGTGAAACTGTTCTTTGAGGCTTTTTATGGTTCTGAGAGAGGGATGAGTTCAAAGTTTAAATGTGGAGCCCAAAGACTTCAAGGTCAGACCCTTTAATCTGGCACTAGACCCTCCCTTGCTTGCTATAGGGACTTTCTCATTGGCTAATCTGCTTCTAGGCTTTGTCTTTGACCCCAAACCACCTAACTGGTGTAGCTACAATGATCCTCTCCAAACAAACATGGTGCATCCCTCAGCGACTTGAAACCTCCTAGGGTGGCTTTTTCTGCTACCTCCACTTGGGGTCTGTTAGCACACAGGTAGGCCAGATCCTGCACACATCTCCAGGCCTTTCACTATTTACCCTTGCTCATGTGTGCTTCAGATAGACTAGAGCTTATTCTTTCAATATTTATTTATTTATGCCGTTGTTGTTGTTGTTGTTGTTGTTGTGTGTGTGTGTGTGCCACACAATATGTGAGGAGGTCAGAGGATAGTTTTGGGCCCTGGTTTTCTCTCTCCACGAATCGCAGGGCTGGGACCAGGTTGTCAGGCTTGTATTGTTGGTGCTTTTTCTTGGTTCACCTCACTGATCCTGCACTGAACTTCTTAGGGGTCTGTAAAGGCCACTTTCTTCCTCACTTCCGGACTTTTTTTTTTAATATTCTATTCTCTCTTCCTGGAATACTCTCCCCTTATTCTCACTTCTTTTCCAATCCAGTGGGAGTAGTGGACTCCATGACCGGGGAAGCAAATGTGTGCTCTTGTGTGTTCACCGTCTGTGTCTTAGGGTACAGGGATCCCTGCCTTCCGAAGGTCTTTCTAAGCAGAGCCCCCTTTTTAGCATTTAACACCATCTGTAGTTGTGGGTTCGATGCTGTCTGTCTCTGTCTTATGTAAGCTCACACCAGACTTAGCTCAGTGAGGACAGAAGGGTGACTTGGTCACCGTACGTCCTATAGGTTGAGCATGTGGGATGCATTTGGTGTGTGCTAGCTGAATGAGCAAATGCCTGTCCCTCATGGGACATGAATGTTAACATATGACAAGCGGAGATAGAGCCAAAAAGATATGTGAGGTGAGTTTCTCTGGGGGTGTCTGCCAGAGCCCCCCTCCAAACCCAGCCTAGGGGGCTCTTTTTGAATTGAACTCAGGGATGGGAAGAGTTATGGGGTTCATGCTTCTATTTTCTACAACTATTTTTGTCAAACTTTTAGAGATAAGTGAAGAATCAAGAATGGCCAAGTTCATAGCTTGATGTGGTGGCACACTCTGTTATCTTAGTACCTGGGAGGCTGAGGCAGGAGGATTATGAATTTGTGGCCAGCCTGGGCTACATAATGAGAGGCTGTCTTAAAGAACAAAGCAGAACAAGAATGAGCAAGTCTCTGGATGGCTTCTCTCCCTCAGGAATGACCGCAGCTCACGCCATGAGCTGCCAAGAGCAACCTCTTTCTTCAGCTCAGTGGAATCCTTCCTAGACGTTTGTTTCCTGCCAGCTCCCATGTCATGTGACCAGGCTGCTGGGTCACAAGCTAGGCGAGATCCAAGCCCTCTTGCTTCTTGCTTGCCAAGTGTTACATGGTGACTTCTCCTTAGACTTTTGACCCATGTTTTAAGTTTTACAACTCTTTTGTCAAAGCTGTTGGTTAGAGTCAGGTTCAAAATATGGAGGGGTTTATTAGCTAGAAGTCTTTTATTATATATGAGTCTAGGTTAAGTCTTGAGTTGGGCCAGCTTCAAGTCCTAGCCCTGTCCCTTTCATCTGTGTGTAAACACCTCTTGAAATGTCAGCTCAATAATTTGTCAAGTGGCCGTCATGTCACCTGGCTCTGGAACTGTTACAGGGTTAAAGGACCTTCTGTGGATAATCACTTAGCAGAGGGCATATTACACTGGAGTGACTGTCATTACCGCCTTTTTTTCAGGGCCAATTTAAATTAAAATCTGAATTTGTTATAGTCATTTCTGCTGTTTCATAAGAAATAATAAGATTGGGGCTGACAAGATGGCTCAGCAGGTAAAGGCACTTGCTGCCAAGCCGGAAGATAGGAGTTTGGATCCTGGAATCCATTGGTAAAAGGAGAGAAGCTACTGTTGGTCATCTGACCATTACAAGTGTGCCAATGCATGTGCATGCAAGCATCACACACACACACACACACACACACACACACACTAGATAAACACAGAAACTTTTAGAAAATTGTAGAATTATTTTCTACAGTTATGTGTGACAGTATTCAGGCATCTGTACTGACCTGCTCTTGGGGTTCTGACAAGATGCAGCCTCAGCTGCAGGCACAAAAAGCACCTCCGGTGCATATTCACTCTGTTCCCTTTGAAAAGGGCCCTGCCCACCTCCCATCCTCCTCCTCCTCCTCCTCCTCCTTCTCTCTCTCTCTCTCTCTCTCTCTCTCTCTCTCTCTCTGTTCCCCCTCTCTGCCTCTCTTCCTCCCTCTGCCTCTCTTTCCTCTCTCTTTCTCTCACTCTCTCTCTGTTCCCCCTCTCTGCCTCTCCTCCCCCCCTCTGCCTCTCTCTCCTCTCTCCCACTGTCCTGTCCTCGGGGGCTGGTCTCCCCCGTCCCCTTTCCCTTTTTATGATCTTTTCCCCTTAATAAAAACCCTTCTGCTTGAACTGTGTTGCACGGTGTTTTTCTCTCTTGAGCGCATTTTAAAAAATTACAACAATGTGACCAGTTAGTCTCTTAGTTTACTACACAGGAACTTTCTTTTTAAACATTTATTTTATTATTTATTTATTTATTTATTTATTTATTTATTTATTTATTTATTCAGTGTGTGTGCATGTGTTCTGTGTTCTGTGTGTTTTGTGTGTGCGTGTGTGCGTGTGTGTGTGTGTGTGTGTGTGTGTGTGTGTGTGTGTGTGTGTACATCATCGCATGTGTGCGGAGATCAGAAGGTAACCTGTGGGAGTTGCTTCTCCTCCTGTGGAGATTGAGAGCCACGGTGTGACTTGGGGTCAGGAGCCTTTGCTCACTGAACTGCCTCTCAGACCTCCACAGATCACGCTCAGAAAGTCACTGCGGCTTTGAGCCCCAAGGTTTTCTTTCACAGTGTCATTTTCTCATTTACTGAACTCTCACAATTACCCAAAGAAGCAGGAAAAAAAAATCCCCAGAATAGCATTTCTTAAACTTTTTCTACTGGTGACCACGGTACATACAAAAATATAAAGAAGCTATGTAAAACAGACATTAATTGATAATGTCATAGAGAAATTTATTTCAAAGCAGTTCTTTTTTATTCTTATTATTTTTTGAGACAGTAAGCCTGGCCTAGATACTCACTCTGTGGCCAAGGGCGACCTTGAACTTTGTGTTCTCTCGCCTCCAATGTGAGATCAAGATAGGAACAAGAGAAACACACAGCAAAAGTCACTGGGCGACCGGGTGGCGGGGGGGAGGGGGAGTAGACCTTGTAGATTAAGGGTTCTGTTTGCAGATAAGACAGGTAAGAACGAGTTCCCATTTGTCATGTTTGTTTGATCCACCTGTACCGGATGTGTTTGATCACATGTGGGCGGGAGGTACGTGGGCAGGAAATACGTCAGGATGTACAATTGCCTCTGATTGGATGTAGGTGGGAGGCAAGTGGGCAGGAAATACGTCAGGATGCGTGCTTGCCCCTGATTGGACCTAATGGGAAATATGGTGGTCCTGTGGTTTTGTCCTTGTTAAGCCTCCGCAAAAAGTGACTCGTGGCCGTTTCCTGGGAACCCAGGAGTGGAGCTGGCCAGAGTCCAACTTCCTCCCAGTGTGTAATTAAATTTGCTTCAAGTTTGGCTCAAAATTGTAAAACTGGTTTTTCTCTCAAAAACTCAGGATTAGCTGTATGTCCATTCATTTCCTTAAAGTAAAATAAATTAGAAGAAAAATATTCATAGAGTAGATGGTAAAATTGTGTGTATGCCAAAAATTTGTTCATAGACCTGAGGATGTAGTCCATTTGGAAGAGTGCTTACCTAACGCCCAGGAAGCCCTGGATGCAACCCCAGCAAGGCTCAAACGGGATATGGTGGCACAGTCTATTAACCTCACCACTTCCGGCGAGATGGTGCCAGTCCTGAGATTTTTGAAAGAAAAACCGGTTTCAGAATTCTGAGCCAAACTTGAAGCAAGCTTTAGTTACACACTGGCAGGAAGCTGGACTCTGGCCAGGTCCACTCCTGGGTTCCCAGGAAACGGCCACGAGTCACACTGGCCGCTATATTTCCCTCCATCCAATCAGAGGCAATCGTGCATCCTGACGTATTTCCTGCCCACGTACCTCCCACCCACATGTGATCCATCACATCTGGTGCAGGTGGATCAAACAAACACGACAAATGGGAAGTCGTTCTTACCTGTCCCAACCGCAAACAGAACCCTTAACCTACAAGGCTTATTTTCCCAGCCTCCCTGCCCCCATAAACATTAAAAACTAGGAAGTTAAGATCCACATACTAAGAAAGAACATACAATATTTGTCTTTCTGAACCTGGGTTGCCTTGTTTAATAGAATCTTTTCTTGTAAACTTTATTTTGCTTTATATAGGAATAAAATCCCATTGTGTATATGGGCCACATCTTCATGTTCAACTTGAATGTTTATTGGTGGACGTGTGGGCTGACTCCATTTCCTTTCGATTGTGAACAGAGCAGCAGTGAACATGGCTGTGTTTGCTGTGAACAGAGCAGCAGTGAACATGGCTGTGTTCAGTGTGATTACAGCAGTGAACATGGCTGTGTTCAGTGTGATTACAGCAGTGAACATGGCTGTCTTCTTGGTGAATAGAACAGCAGTGAGCATGGACATGTTCAGTGTGTGTTCAAGATGGATATGGTTGGGTCAACAGGTAATTCTGTTTTTAATTTTCTTGGAAACTGGTGACCAAAATGACTTCACCAGCTTACATTTGTACCAGGCATAAATACATTTCTCCTTCCTCACATGCTCAAAGCATTTATTGTCACTGGTTTTCTTGGTGATAGACATTCTGACTGGGTGGTAATGGAATCTCAAAGTAGTTTTAATACATACTTCCCTGATAGTTAATAATATCAAACAGCTTAAAAAACATTGGCCACTTTTGTTTCTACTTTAGATAAATATTTTCTTAGCCTTTTTACTGACTCACAGTGTGTTTGTGCATGTGTATGTTTAATTTGTAGTTAGCGTTGTGTATGCATGCATGTGTGTATGCATGCATGTGTGCATGTGTGTATAAACACACATGTGTGGAGGTGAGGATGGCTTTTGGGTGTTGATGCCTCCCTTTTTACCTTATTTGAGGCAGAATCCCTTCACCACTGAGGAGTCTGGACTGGACTTTCAGATTCTGGAGATCCCCTGTCTTCCCTCTGACTCCTGCAGGGTTGCTCTGGGATTGCTGACAGCTTCAACATGAGCTCTGAGGATCCAGGCTCAGGCCACCTGCCTTGTGTGGCAAATGCCTTTCCTGACTGATCCATCTCCACAGACTTTTAGTTCTTTGTATCATGTATCCTAAATATTAACCTCATGTCTAAGGCATAGCTAGCAAATACTCTTTCCTATTCTCTGTTTTTCTCTGTTGTAGTTTCCTTTGCTTCAGACAGCAATCTTCAAAACCAAACATTCCAACACAACACAGTGCAGAGATATGCACTACTTTGGTGTATGCTGAAGAATGACAATAGGGAAATACTTCCAACTCTTCGTTTTCCAGATTCAAATGATTATGTTTCTGTAGGTGCAGAACAACTTATGTGTGCAATAAAAACAAGTGGTCCATAAAACATATTCCTGAGGCCAAGCCAATGTGTTTCAGGCAGTTTCTTGGTGTGGCAGGGTGGTGGCGTGTGCGCTGCACAGTGCACACACGTGTTCAGGACGAGGCTGGAGCAAAGCTGAATGGCCATACGCTGGTAAGCACCTCCAGAGACCATGTGGGTTCTGGGTGTGCTTGATTCTGAGCACTGTGCACAATGACGTTCACAGTCCAGGAAGCTCTGTCTGGAGAAGCTTGCTTACCTTTCGAGGGCCATAGAAACCTGAAGGAATCCGCTAAATCTGTTATCATCCCAGAAAACGGATCTCCTCTTGACCCTGCGCCCAAGGGTGTGTGAATACACACAGAGGTTTTCATGCAATTTCAATAGTTTCTGTTTGTTTATCTGAAGTTCTAAGGACTGGGCTTGACTCCCACACACAGATTCCACAGAGGGAGGGCGGTCAGTCCAGACCTGACTGCGTGCCTCTGAATTCTTTCTTGCAGCCAGCTGCTCTTTCAAAATCCTATTTCTCAGGCCTAAGTTCTTAAGCCTAACATTATTTGTGATACAGTTAGCAGTTGGGCCCTAATCAGAGAACTCCTAAACAGCCACTTGGAAGAAGAAACACTAACTTCTACCTTCTTTGCCTGTGCTTGGTTTTGTTTGTATGACTCAGTGTGAACTCAGGAGGGTCAGGGCCCCCATCTTAGGGGCAGGTAGGGGGAGTCTGCCACCTTCCCCTATTTCCTCCTCACCTCTGCCTCCTGAATTCTAGATGTTGGCCTTCACAGTACCCAGAGAGGGGAAAGACAGTGGGGCTCCTGGCCAAGCTGGCCTGACAAGGAGACTGTGCAGGCAGGATTTGGCAAACCCAACGCCATCCATTCCCCCTGTTCTACAGTCATTCAGATCTGGGGCTGTGGTAGGATGGGTGCTGTGGACTGGTGGTGTGTCCCTGTAGCTGGGAGGAGGGTGTCAGAAGCCTGTGAGTTGTGCTCTACTGAATCATCTGGGCTCTGGCATGGATTTGAGAGAGAACAGGGACCAGGCTGTTTGCACACTCACAACAGCTTTTGGCTGTGTTGTTTCTTGTGGTCAGATCACCCTCCCCTTCAGTGTTCTACTGCCTTTGTGGCCTGAAGTTCCCAGCCCTCGCTGAAGAGGCCGGTTCTAGATCAGCACTGGCATCGTTTGGTCTTGTGGCTGAGAATATGGTACGGACATTGCTCTTGCTTCCTGGCCACCTACTCTTTCTTGAGTTATTATCAGGGTCTCCAGCTGCTCTTCCTGCCTCCAGTGCAGCTCTCTCCCATCCCTGCACCCAGAATTTCATTCAGAAATTTCCATCCAGAGACCATGAGAGAAATCTACAGCTGGCCAAAATGCAGATAATGGCTGAGCCTACGGTACCCACCTACAACACAACTCCTATATCTAAGGCTCATGGAGCATCAGGGAGGAAAAAGCAAAAGGTTTACAAGAGTCAGAGGACCAGGACTTGTCTGCTAAGGGATAGTTTCTTCTGATTTTGACAGGGAGCTACACCCATGAAATCACATCAGCGTAGTCATCTAAGCAAGATCTCCAAAATGAGAACACCAGGTGACATTCATTTCACAGTGCCCCACACCTAGGTGAAGAGCTACAGTCAGTGAGTGGTGGATGGGAAAGAGAGAGAGAAAGAGAGAGAGAGAGAGAGAGAGAGAGAGAGAGAGAGAGAGAGAGAGAGAAGACAGAGAGGAGCCCCTTGAGAGGTTATCCAATCCTGAATGGTCAGCCCTAAACACACAAATGTATGAACAACACTAACTGGACTCAGTAGGTTGTATTTATATATACATCTGTGCGGAAGAAGAGGTCATAAATTTAAGAGGGCTTTGTGGGGCACAAGAGGAGTTGTGGGGTTAGGGGTGGAGAGGGAAGGGTGGAACTGATGTAAAAACAGTACTCATGTATAAAATTCTCAAGGAAAATGTTCCATCTGTTCTTGTTCCCATTTAGAACCTCTCAGTGGTGCTGCCCTTTGGATGAAGCTCCTTTGTATGATGAATAGGGCTCTGCCAACTATGGCCATGTGTACCTTTCTCTAGTGTGATGTATGGGGCTCTACCAGCTACAGCCATGGGCACCTCTCTGGCTTCCTCCCCCACACTGCACCCTGTGCCCAGCCACACTGGCCTCTCACTGTCCCTCGGATACAGTGTTCTCTTGGATCTTTTCTCCGTTTCACTTAGCCCGCACCCCCCTTCCCACATTTGCTATCTTGGGAACATCTCTTCATCCTGTCACCCCCACATAAATGTGCTCTCTCTTGGGAGACCTTGATATAGCTCCCAGGTATGGTCTGTTGTTCCTTCTCTGTGTTTCTAGAACTCAGGATGACATGGTACTTAAAGCTGTGGATTCTCAAGTCAGATTCCCTTTCAACCACCTCGGCCCTCTAGATGCATGAGCACAACAGGACGAATGGGCTGCCTTCCTGGGCCTTGCTTTTCTCTCCCTGTAAGATGAGGCTAATATTACAAACATCACACGTCTCTGTGAGGTTTGGAAGAGGCAAGAATTTAAAGCGCTTCACTCAGTGTTTGGCCATAGTTTCCACTCAACAACAAGTACTCGTTTTTCACGTTGTCACTGTAGCTTGTGCATATTTCTGTTCCTCTTATAAGACCCGCCGTGCATCAGGGTTGGTGGAGAGTTTGCTCACCATACCTGGTCCTGGGTGCAGTTGTCAGTGAGTGTTGCTCCAGGCCTTGTCTACAGAACAAGCAGCACAACACAGGATGCCTGCAGTCGGTTGATGAGTGATCCGAGGCCCAGGGTCATTATGACCCTGATGTCCGTGCCCGACTCTCTCCCTGGCAGTTTCCAGGACAACACAGGAAGCAAACTGGCCTCAGGTGTCAAATCTGTGTCCTTTGTGTTTTGCTGTGAACTCTAGGTGACATGTCTGAGAGTAAAGCCAAGAAGATTGAGATCAGGGACGTGGATGGACAGACACTCAGTAAACTGATCGACTACATCTACACCGCAGAGATCGAGGTGACCGAGGAGAACGTGCAGGTAACCTTAGCCAGTGGCCCGGTGCCACACACTCTGCACCTGCCATTTAGCCCTCACAGCTCCTCAGGGGTCACTAAAGAGAAAAGCAAGCTGCAAAGAATTAAGCCACTTAACCTTCGTCACATGGCCAACCAGTGGGCCAGCTGGCCCTAAGTGCCTATGTCTGGCCTCAGTTGCAATGCTTTTCAGCATTGGGTCACATGATACCTCTGTGTGAGCCCAGCCCAGGAGTGAGGAGTTTTAGCTCATGTTATGTTTAGCTTATGAAGGAGGAACCAGCTTGGCGGCCCCTCTTTGTCCAGGCTGCCCTTTCATCCCAGGGTATGAGAGGCTGGTAATGTTTCTCATCTTCTAGCTGTGGTCATGTAAAGGCCCTGAACTTAGGGATGTAGTCTCAGCCAGAGTGTGTGGTTATGACGTAATGTGTGCATCTTTCCCTCCTTTCTCAGCCCCGCCTGGCCCTCAGCCATCTGAGGCCTGGGAGGGAGAAGTCAGTGAAGACAAAGAGGACCCAAGAGAGGACCCATACTGTGCTCCATTTGGGCAGACAATGGGGAGGCACTCTGGGTCTCCCCATATCATGGGGCTAGCCAGACAAGGATACATTCTGTTGCTTTTACTATTTAACAAGACTAATGGAATATATATGATTTGAACTTTTTTTTTGGTTACTGTTTAGTTTTGCTGTTTGGTTGTTGTTTTGTTTTTGCACAGATCTACCTAATTTACTTGAGGCAAACACCTTTCCCTTATTACAAACACCACACTCCTGTTAGAGCTGTCTGAGAGGCTGAGTTGGTAATTGCTTGTCCTTTCAATTCAGCCCCGATGTTCCTGTTCCCTGCCACACCCCCTGTTGGGCACTGTAGAAGTATCAGCACTGGTCCCCTGGTGTCTGCAAGTGGAGGGGTGAGGACTGATGAAGCAAACACACAAGTCACATCCGTGCACAGTTCCTGGCAGTGAGAGAGGATGTCGAGGGACACTGGCCTTGAACCCATAGAGATCCACCTGCCTCTGCCTCCTGAGCTGGGATTAAAGGCGTGTTCCACCATGCCTGGCTCAGCATACATTTATCCAAGATAAAATGTGTAATTTGAATCATAAGGACAGGTTCTGCTGTGTTCTTATTTCCTGGCAGGGATAAGATGATAACAGCAAGGAGGTAATAATAATTTATTATTAAGAGATTAGTTAAGAAATTAAGGTATTAATTTATAAATAAAAATAACAAGGGATCAATCAGTAAGAAGACTGTTCTAAGAACCACAATATATGTCTACATATATATAATTTTATCTTTATCTTTATATCTCTATCTATATGTAAATTTATTAAGGGATGCTATGGGTAAAACAGACTCACAGATACAGAACAAGGTATAACCGGTTACAAAGTCCTTCCATTTTGCCCAAGGGAGCTGGGAACCGGCCACATGCTGCTTCATGCCTCCTGACCCTGTCTTCACAACCCAAGAGAGCCTGTGACCTCTGTCTCTCTCCTTCTAAGAGATCACATCCACAGACTACCCTAGGGCCAGTACCACAAAGTTATTGGCAGAATGAATTCCCACAACAGAAGGCAATCTTTACAACTCTAATCTAAGCCAGTGCTGATCTCTCGGGCTCACAGATGTGTGTGTAAAGGTGGGTGACAGGAGCTACCAGAGCCAGGGAGCTCTGTAGAAAGTGACTTTGCCATTACTTTTAGAGACTACTTTGTCTAGGAGGGAGGTGTGGGGGGAGGACAGAGTGGAGGGAGAGATCTATGGGATTAGTGGGGAGACAGCCCTGACCTCCTCCATCATGACTGGTTCATAGCACCCTTACCCCAACTGTGACTGCTGGGGAAGCCATGGAGTTGGCCTGCTTGCTTCTCCCACCTACCAGAGCTGTGTCACTCTCCCTTCCCTGACACCCTGTTGCCAAGTTCCGTCTCCCCCACATAGCAGTCTTCACTCCACAGAGCACCCATTCTGTGGGAATTCGTAGACTGTGTTCTACCCCAAGCTACTTGATCAATCTGTGCCTCATCTTTGCAGTGTTTCCCTTTCATCAGTGTGGGCATGACAATATCATTTAATCTGATAGAGCTGCTGTGAGGATCATGACAATATCATTTAATCTGATAGAGCTGCTGTGAGGATCATGACAATATCATTTAATCTGATAGAGCTGCTGTGAGGAGCAAGCATGTTGACATAGCCTTAGAGCCGGGCCTGGCACACGGTGCATATAGCTGTGGTGCCTTTACACAACCACAGAAGGCATTGGATGCTGACGGGGACTGAGGCTGACGGTGGCCAGGTGGCCAGGTAGGGAGCAGGAGTAATGGGGAAGGGTGGGAGGCTGACCCTAGATCTAGAAGTGTCTGGGAATTCCTCCAAGTAGGAGCATAATTTGGGATACCCATTGGGGTTTGCCCAGAGTGCTTGGCATGGACAGAGGCTAGGCCCAGATACCAGCTATTCTTCTGAGGGGAATGGCCTTTGGCTAGAAGGCACAAGGCTAGGGCTGTCTTACTCTTCTTCCTTTGTGCTGGGCTATATCCCTCCATTTGACCGGTCATTAGGCACCTTTTTTTTTTTTTTTTTTTTTTTTTTTTTTTTTTTGCTACTACCCTGCACTGGCAGACAGTGTCTACAAAGAATTTGCTGTGACAGGCCGCTTCCACAAGGAACAGCTGCTCTGTGGGCAGAGACAGATGGTGGGCCTGGGTGGAGGCATCCAGGAGGAAGTAGTCTGCTGCTGCCTGAGGGGAGTAAAACAAGGCAGAGCACACTCAGGAAATGTTTGGGCCAAACTCTGAAGGAAGAGGGGGTGGTCTGGTTTGCCTCTTCTGACTTTGTGCCCCTCCCCTCCCCCAGGCTGTGAGTCCCCTGAGGGATCTACCTTCAGGGACCGGGGTTTGGTTGAATGGCCCTGAGAGTGAAAACTTCCTCCCTCCCTAGTGGCGTCCCTTTGGGGCAGTGGCTCTTCCATGGTGGCGAGAGGTCTGTCTGTCTGTCTGTCTGTCTGTCTGTCTGTCTGTCACTAATGCTGTCAAGACCCAGACTGTGCCAGTCCTTCCATTTCATCCTCATTAGCAACTAGTAGGAGACTAACACAATCCCTGTTTGCAGCGGATGCACAAAAGGACTTAGAAACCTGGGTCACAGTGGGAGAGAGGGGACCTGACCCTGGCTCCCTCTGACTGACCTTTGTGGCTGTGCTGAACTCAATTCCCCGTTGAGTGAGTGGCCGGAGCCTTGTTTTCTGCTCCTAGTGGTTAATTATAATCAAAACCGACAGTGGCTGTGCACTCTCGGGGCTGGCCGTGGTCACTGCTATAAGCCCTCGCCTGCCTGATTCTCACAAGCTGTTATGGCGCTCCTGTGACCATGCCCCCTGTGCTGTTGAGACTGAGAATCCCAGGCCGCTGTCCACAGCCGCGTGGCCAGAATCAACAGTCACACTCTGATGACCGTGCCGGCCTGTCACCTGAACTGTGCTCCTCTGCTGTCCCTTTCCCTCGGCAGGCTCTGACGGGCACGGCTGCTCAGTCTGCCTGCACCTGCCCTGAGTGCAGCGTCCAGGTGCACTGGATGCCTGCCCTTCACCTGGCACTCTGGGGTGCCCTCCTTGGTGTCTGGCCCTGCTCCCTCCCACACCCCTAGATGCAGTTCCAGGACTGGGCACTTTCTGAAGCAGGGCATTTCCTCTTGTTTTTGCAAAAGGAAGCGAAGCCCATGACGGGATATCCTCTGCTGTGTTTTGTGTTATCGGAGGGAGAGAAAAAACAAGACAGGCCCAGCATGTGAAAAATGGAGACTTGAAAAATGGAGACTTGGTCATTTGCAACCTGGGGAACCTGCAAACTCTGCGCCCCCAGGCCATTCCAGGGTCTTTGAGGAATGAGGCAGGAAAGGCAATCGGGAGGTTTTGACCCAGAGTAATGTTTCAGGCTGATAGGCAGCTCCTGCTGGCTCCTCCTTCCAGGACTTGGTCTTCTGTGCCCCAGTGGCCAAGTGGACCATCCTATGGCTGTACCCCCACAGTTCACTTCAAAGTAGAGGGCAGAGCAGAGAAGAGGAAGTGCTCAAGTCCTACAGATGTGCAAGACAGGGCTGACTAGTCACCTCATACATGGGAGTGTGTGTGCGCGCGCACACGTGTGTGTGTGTGTGTGTGTGTGTGTGTGTGTGTGTGTGTGTGTTTGTGTGTGTGTCCCTGTCTGATGAAGCCTCAGTCTATCCCTGAGCATGTGTGTGTGTGTGTGTGTGTGTGTGTGTGTGTGTCCCTGTCTGATGAAGCCTCAGTCTATCCCTGAGCATGTGTGTGTGTGTGTTTGTGTCCCTGTCTGATGAAGCCTCAGTCTATCCCTGAGTGTGTGTGTGTGTGTGTGTGGTGTGTGTGTGTGTGTGTGTGTGTGTGTGTGTGTGTGTGTGTGTGTGTGTGTGTGTGTGTGTGTGTTTGTGTCCCTGTCTGATGAAGCCTCAGTCTATCCCTGAGCATGTGTGTGTGTGTGTGTGTGTGTGTGTGTGTGTCCCTGTCTGATGAAGCCTCAGTCTATCCCTGAGCATGTGTGTGTGGTGTGTGTGTGTGTGTGTGTGTGTGTGTGTGTGAGTGTGTGTGTGTCCCTGTCTGATGCGGTCTCATTCTATCTCTGGCAACAGCACGTGGGAGACGACTAATCTCTCGTTCTCCCCATCCTCTCCTTCGATACTCTGACCACCCCCACTTTCCTTCCTGCCCTGAGTGAATTGGGGGGAAGGGAGGAAGAAAAGGGCCCTTGAGTGTGAGATCAAAGAGTATAGGAGCCATTAGAGAAACCAGAAGCCAGTTCAAGGTGCTCCGGTGGGAGTGGGCCAAACAAGATGAAGGCTGGGGCGTGGGCTACAGACAGGCAGAAGTCTCACTAGCTCTTGTGTATACTGGGTGGGATGTGTGAACAGTAGGGAAGCTGAGAGCTATGTGGGCAGTCTGCCCATAGAGGTGCTAGGTGGCGAGAGTGTTCTCGAAGGAAATACTTTGTTATTGCATTTCTCGAGATGGTTGTCACGAGCTTGAAAACTCAAGCACTACACTGTGCTTTCTTCCTGGAGAGAAGGGTGGAAGAGAAGAATCTGTGTCTCTGGCATGGTCTCACTGGGGCTTGGCAGGGAACACAGTCTGGGAATAGACAGGATTCTCAGTCACCTTGAGAGTCACCGGTAAGACGGAACCCCCATCCTAACATGAGTACCTGTCCCAGGTTGCCTAGAACTTGGGGGCGGGGTCCCCCTGGGACTTGTTCTAAAACTAGCAGGGTCAGACAATGCAGGGGGATTGGTCAGGGGCGCTATGGGGTCACTTGGTGTAGAACCTTCCATTCTCAACATGTATTCAGCAAGAATGGCTAACGGGCCTCCACCTGACTGGCAGGCACAAACTAATCTGGTCTTGGAATCTGCGTGGCCAGGCTGAGCTGCCCACAGGTTAATTGAGTTTTCCAGTTTATGGCTGCTTAGTGGGCAAAGGCTGTGTGGTGGGGCTGGCGCTCTAGTGGTTAGATTTGGGCTGTAGTTGGGTTCACCTATGTTTTAAAACTCTGAGGCGAAGGAGATTTTTATCTTTTTCTTCTTCAGAAATGAGTCAGTGGGGCAGAAAACACCAAGGATACTGCCTTGCTGGGGACACAGTAGGCAGGAGGGGACACAGCAGCAGGAGGCCAGCTAGAGGACAGGAGTGGAGTGGCTTTTCTAGGGAGGAGGTGAAGCTGTATGTGGGAGGAATTGTTGCTGTAGAGAGGAGATGCCTGGTCCCCAGCACACAGTGCGTGCATTCTTGGGTGGGCCCTTGATGCGTTTGGGAAGGGATGAGGACGAATGGGGCACAACTGTCCTTCCACAGCACAGGACGTCCTGTGATGTCCCTCAGTCCCATTGGCCCAGGAATGTTCAGTGGGACATTGTTTTGGGCCTAAGCACGTAGGGGTGATGGGAGTCTGTATGGAATATCTATATCTATATCTATATATCTACGTCTGTAATGCCCAGAATAAAGAAAACAACAGCAGACGTGCCTGCCCGCCTGCTGCCTTGTCTTCCTGGGCAAGCCTGGGAACAGCTGGAGTTGGTCTGGCTCTGATTCTCTCCCTGAGAACTCGGGGAACAGCTGGGAAGGAAGGACCTGGAGACAGGGAATTGCTGTGAGGAACTGGTGCTGGTCTACAAGTTACAGAATCTTAAATCAATGCTCTGGTATCCCCCTAAGTTTCTTTTTGGTAAATTATCCCGGCTGCTTGCCTCTTCCACAGAGTGAGTGGGACAGCAGAGCCGGGAGGGGGGCATGACTTTTATCTTGTTTTTATGATCTAGAGGGCAGGTTGGGTAGCCGTGGGAAGCTTGACAGGGATTGGTAGTGAGTGCCCGGCAGGCCTGCTCAAGCCAGTCTTCCCTGGTTCTAAGGAAAAACATTGCGCATGCCCAAGCAAGAACTATTCTGTTTTCCATGATGCAGAATAAGTTAAGTGTCCTGTGACTTTTAAAACGAAAACCCAGCCCTGCTCTCAGTCAGTTGATAAGCACCATAAAAGTAAGATCTGGTTGTTTTGCCTGCTACTGAATCTTAGAGCCTTGACCAGAGCCTGGCACATAGACGCTGGACAGTTAGGTAAAATGAGCTAGCGAGCAATGCAGCAAGGGCACACTGTCTGAGTGAAGACAGCACACTGGACTTTGCAGGGAAGTGGTTCTCAGACTCAGCCATCTGAAGCAGCATGTACGGGAACCTTAAACATCTCGTTATGTCCAGGTCACACCTGTTGTGTAACACTATTCCAGGGGAGATGCAAACAAACACCTATTTGCCCCAGACAGGGAACCGACAACAGACCAAAGTACAGATGTCACCGAAGTCTAACATGGCAAAGTCAATGAGTTTTATTGGGGTTACTTACAGGAACATAGGTGACCTACAGCAGCAGAAATGACTCAAAGACAGCTGCACCACCAAAGCCCACCCCAGCACGGGTGACAGCTCACAAAGCTGGGAACCTGGAGCACATGGCATGATCTACAGGCAGCTCAGTAGGTTGGAGTCCTTGGCATGTAGCTCAGTTGGTCTGAACCTCTTCCAGGAAGCTCCGCTGGTCTCCTCTTCCTCTAGGCAGCTTGTCTGAGAGTCTCTCCCCAGTCCTTATGCGTATACAAACCTGGGGAGGGAGGGCCTAGGGGATCTGGTGAGTTTCAGGGACTTCCTATAGCTGCTGGGTTATTTGCTCTCTTAGCTTAAGAGCGTTCCTGAAGGGTGGGATGTTTCTCCTCTCCTTAGGCCATCTGCTGTTTTACCTCTCTGCCTGCAGACATCTGTGTTGCAACCAGCTCTCCTCCAAGATGGAAGATTTTAATCTCAGAAGAAACCACACAAACAGCCCATACCTGTCATAATCTCGGAACAGAACACCCAGGCATCCGGATTTGTAGTTCTGTGGGTTACACCAGTGTGTAACCAAGGATACCGAGCCTCTGTATATGTTGTACATGTGTTACACATGTACACACATTTTGTCACGCTGGGTGTGGCACCTGCTCTAGCAGGTACAAGGTCGCTGGAGTTCTTAGTAATGTGTAGGTTCAGCCTGCCTTCCTGCCGAGTCTATACCTGCATTTTACTAAGGTCTTGGGATGGAGACCACCCTGGGAGACTTTATAGGTTGGAATGACACCGAGACCTCACTTTCGGGTGCAGTTTTAAGGGCAGAGCAGTGGAACGTGAGGCTGCAAAGCAGACTGGGAAGTTTGGACCACTCAGTGAGAAGGCAGTGGACAGCCATGAGAAAATCTAGAGTATAAGGCCACGGAAGCATGATGGGAAGAGTGATTTTGATGAGCTCCTGCTATGGGACCAGGATCTCAAAGTGTTACCTTGTCTTTCAGGTACTGCTTCCGGCAGCCAGCTTGCTGCAGCTCATGGACGTTCGGCAGAACTGCTGTGACTTTCTGCAATCTCAGTTGCATCCCACCAATTGCCTGGGCATCCGCGCATTTGCAGATGTGCACACTTGCACTGACCTTCTGCAGCAAGCTAATGCCTATGCAGGTAAGGCAGGGTGGCCCCATCTCCTCTGACCTCATGGATTTGGTCACATGGCCTGTTGAGGACCCTCAGAGGTTTTGAGAATCGGTTTCTACTGTGAGCGGCTATGATTTGGCTAGGGAGACAAAACACAGATAATTAACAATGGACAAGTTTCACACATTGCCAAGTGGAAAATGGTTAATTTGTACATGGATGGTGTAGCCAGCAGAGAAGTCTTGGGAGTGTCAGTGTGCGTGTGAGAGAGTATGAGAGTGTTAGAGTATATATGAGAATGTAAGTGTAAATTTGTGTGTGTGTGTGTGTGTGTGTGTGTGTGTGTGTGTGTGTGTGTGTGTGTGTGTAGCATAAACTGAGCTTAGGGTTGAAATAGATTTTTTGTTTGTTTAAGACAGATTTTCTTTGGTCAAATTGTTCTATGTATGATATTGGAAGTTAAATACGTTCCAGACGCCTGGTGATTAACGAGTATCTTCTTTACATACTGTCTTGCTTTCTAGACTCACTGATTTTTAATCACACCTGTGACTCAGCATTGCAGTGTCAGGAGGATCACCACAAGTTCATGGCCAGTGTGGGTTACATGATAAAACCCCATGTCAAAACCAAAACCAAAGCAAACAAATCAACCAACCAATCCCCAAGCAAGCATGAAAATGCAGGCAGATTCACTGGAAAGCTGGTTCGTTTGGGGTGGGAGAGACGGCTCACCAGTTGAGAGCACACCCTGCTCTTGCAGAGGACCCAGGTTGATTTCCCAACACTTTGGTGGTGCCTCACATTACCCCAGCTCAAGGGATCTGATGCTCTCCTCTGGTCTCCAAGCATGCTTGCAATCACATGCACACACCCACACAAAGACACACACATAAATATCAAATCTAAACAAAAAGCTATTTCACGTGTTGACTTCTTCCATTTACCTCAGAAAATTGGGAACACTGTTAGTTTTAGATTTATTTGTTTTAGATTGATGTATTGACTTCTCCAGGAGAATCAGACCAGGCCTTCACAGACTTAACTGTGCTTCTCCTCAGTCCATCTTCCTCACAGCTGAGTTACTCAGTTACTACAGTGAGGTGTCTTAACCAGAGAAGATGTTCACAAGCATCGGAAAGGCAGCGAACAACTGTCTTAATCTTCAGGATGTGTGCGCACCTGGACACAGCAGACCAGCCTCAGGCTGACATCATGTTTTCTGGGCAGCACTGTCCCTTCGAGAGAGCTTATCATCCTGGTGTTTGAACAGACTGTTGGGGAGGAGAAGAAATGAAAGGAGCCATGCAGTCTGCCATGTTTAGCAAGACACTTTCCCTCTCTGTTCATTGCAGCAAATGGAAAGTTAACTAGGAAATGGGTCTGGCCACTTTAACTGCTCAGCTTGTGCACAGCTTCCTCCTTGCCTGTCAGTGAAAAGTTTTATCTCGTCCCACACCCAGCTAAGAACTGCCATGCCTGCTCCCCTCTTCTGCTTCCTGTCTAGCCAGACCTGAGGACCTGCTGTCAGCCCTGTGCCCATGAGATGACAGCACGTCCACTGTTGCTTTTTGTTCTCTTATCAAATCCCTGGCACAGAGGCACAGGTGACCAATGGCCACAGACTGTCTGTCCTCACTGTATAGACACACGTGACCAATGGCCACAGACTGTCTGTCCTCACTGTGCAGACACACATGACCAATGGCCACAGACTGTCTGTCCTCACTGTATAGACACACGTGATCAATGGCCACAGACTGTCTGTCCTCACTGTATAGACACACGTGACCAATGGCCACAGACTGTCTGTCCTCACTGTATAGACACACGTGACCAATGGCCACAGACTGTCCTCACTGTATAGACACACATGACCAATGGCCACAGACTGTCTGTCCTCACTGTATAGACACACATGACCAATGGCCACAGACTGTCTGTCCTCACTGTGCAGACACACATGACCAATGGCCACAGACTGTCTGTCCTCACTGTATAGACACACGTGATCAATGGCCACAGACTGTCTGTCCTCACTGTATAGACACACGTGACCAATGGCCACAGACTGTCTGTCCTCACTGTATAGACACACGTGACCAATGGCCACAGACTGTCCTCACTGTATAGACACACATGACCAATGGCCACAGACTGTCTGTCCTCACTGTATAGACACACATGACCAATGGCCACAGACTGTCTGTCCTCACTGTATAGACACACGTGACCAATGGCCACAGACTGTCTGTCCTCACTGTATAGACACACGTGACCAGTGGTTAAGATAGCCTTGAAGCTGACCCATTTGAAGGATTTCTCTAATAGCCCCAGTTCCCAATCCTGCTGGCCCATGTTGGCTGTGAGCCTCAACTCCCCTGCTTGTTGTCTGTCCACTTGAGTTCTTTGTTCTCCATCTCTTCTCAGGATGCCTTTTCTCTCCTGGCAAGGGTCTCCAGGGAGGAGAATACTTCCCTGAAAGATGTTGTTCAGGTTTTACTTAGCAGGTGCTGGACCAGAGCAATTGTCTGCACACGTGTGGTCCCACTACAAGCATTTGTCAGTATGGCGAGGGCACCTCCTTGTCCCCTTCACCAGACCCCTCTGTAACCCACCTAGCATGTACATGAATACATCACAGTGTTTTCTTCATCCTTTCTTTTCCTGTCTGATGGTAAGCCAGGTCTTTGGGGGGATGGAGACAATGCATCACGCTGATGCTGTCAGAGTGATTGGCTGGTGCCTGTGTGTCTGTCTGTCTGTCAGTAGCCTAGGGAATTTCCTTTGCTAGTATTTGTTGAGCTTCTACTTTGGTCACCTCCTATGCTAAGCACTTCATGAACATCCTGGTTGAACGCATCCAACAGTTGAGGAAACCAAAGACCCAAGAGGTGAGATGGTTTGAGGACGTGCAGCGAGGAAGGGCAGGGGCAGAATTCAAACCCAGAGCCAGTGCTTGTAGCTATTGCCTTCCACAGCCTCCAGTTTGCACATAAGGGTTGCTCCGTGAGCCATCAGGGAGGAATGCAGGTGGCTGGAGCGGGCCTACTCCATTGAAATGGTGTGCTTGGTAGCCTGTGTCACCAAAATTCCAGCATCAGACAGGACGGACGGACAGACGGATGGACGGACGGACAGACAGACAGACAGACAGACAGACAGACAGACAGACAGCTTGGGGTTGGGAAAGTGCAATATGGATGTTGTCTTCTCTTTCTGGTTGCACCGTATCCTAGCAGACACACAGGATTGCCCCCTTCCCACGATCAGTTAGCATGCCTGGCAGACAGGGAGTCTCCTCTCTGGGGTGCAGGCCTGTGGTCATCTCCAAGATGTCCCTGTGCAGCTGCAGCTTTGTACAACGTGGGGGTCACGCATTCAAGGTGCAGATATTGCAGAGCTTGCAACCACGGTGGAAAGATGGCAGAAGGGGGAGACGGCGGTGTGCAGAGGCGAGGGTAGAATGTGTCAGTCCTCTTGGACTGGTGCCCGCCTGTATTTGTGTTTATGTGTATATTGTGTATGTGTGTGTATATGTGTATGTGTGTGTATGTGTGTCTGTGTGTTTATGTATATATGTATATGTGTGTTTATATGTGTATGTATACACGTGGGTGTGTTTATGTGTATAGGTGTATGTGTGTGTGTGTATATGTATGTGTGTGTATATGTGTGTTTATGTGTATATGGGTGTATGTGTGTATATGTGTGTGCTTGTGTGTGTGTGAATGTGTGTGTAAGATATGGGTATGCCATACTTAACTAGTATTCTGTTGATTGATATTAATGCTTCCAGGTTTTATAAAAGTATTTATAGAACATACTCAGTGAGCATGAAGTCTTTTTGCATTTATTTGACTTTCGGTGGGAGCTCCTGGATCCCATGGTGCTTGCAGAGGTTAGAGAACAACTCAGGGGAGTCAGTTTTCTTCTTTGACCCTGTGTGTTCTGGGGATCGAACTCAGGTTGTAGGCCTTGTCTGCACATCTCTGATTGCTGGCCCTTGGCAAAGTAAGCATTCTTTTTTTTTTTTGGCAGTGGGGTTTCGAGACAGGGTTTCCCTGTGGCTTTGGAGGCTGTCCTGGAACTAGCTCTTGTAGACCAGGCTGGCCTCTAACTCACAGAGATCTGCCTGCCTCCTGAGTTCTGGGATTAAAGATGTGCACCACCAATGCCCAGCCAAAGTAAGCATTCTTACACATAATATTTTGGAGTGTACTTGGCAGGATATAATCTTGGGAGCATAACAGGACGGAAGAAAGTATACATTTAAAGCGATGTGGCTGGAGCTACAGCATACGGTCAGTGCTTGCCTAGTGTGCGCGGGCCCTGAGTTTGGTTACCAATTCTGTGTCACAGAAAAATAGACAATGTCAAGTTTTTCTCTTTTTAAAAGAAGAAAGGAAAAAAGCCGGCTCTTGCTTTCTGGTAAGTCTCCCGCCTTCCAGGTGAGAGGAGAACTCAGGGCGTGTGTGTGTGTGTGTGTGTGTGTGTGTGTGTGTGTGTGTGTGTGTGTGTGTGTTTCGGGGAGCATCACCCACTATTCTGCAGACTGTTTGGTTTCCTGTTTGGAATGACCCTGGCTCTTGCAGCTGTAGCACTCCTTCCTGCTTCCTCTGGGTCCAGTTTTACTCGCTGGGTGATATGCTGTGACTTCTGCCCTAATGCTGCCGTGTTTATCCCGTGTAGGAGGAGTGTGGGTCACATTTGGAAGTTGACTGCTCAGACCTCTGCCCTCAGCCAAAAGTATCCTAGTCCTTCTGGGTCTCTGGAGGCTGGAGAAGGTCAAGGTCTGCACACCCTGTTTCTTATCCTTCGTAATTGTGGCAGACTGCTTAATCTTTAACCTCAGTGGCCAGGGCCAGGTTATGAGGACTTTGTTGTTTGGTAGCTAAAGGGCCATGTGCCCGGACCGTCAGTGGAGCTGCTTAGGGGATTTTAATGGGGCTTCATTAAGGCAATGGCAATTAAAATTCTTTGGGTACGTTGTTTACATCAACCTGCCAAAGCTGGGCTGAAACCCTCCAGCCACAAGATGGAAAAGCCATTTAATTTCCGTGCTCATGAAGAGAAATGTCCCCCCTTTTGATTGATTAGGTCATTTGGTGAACGAGGTAATTAAATCAGGAGCCGAAAAGTTTTTACAAAGCATTTGAGAAAGTGAACCCCTTTGCCTGGTGAAACCCTCTTGTGACTGGCTGCACCCCACTTGGCATGAAGAGAAGGTGGTGGGAGCGTCTACTGTTCTGAAAAGTTGCTATGACCCCGACACAGTGACTCAATAGCACTGATGGCTGGGTGGTTTTAAAGAGTGTGTGTGTGTGTGTGTGTGTGTGTGTGTGTGTGTGTGTGTGTGTGTGCACTTGAGAGAGTAAGAGAAGCATACGTGTGTATCTTGTAGGGAACATGGCACACAGGCTACACAGAAAACATTTCCTACCTTCTGTGGGGAGGGTGGAAGAAATATTTGGAGTCTGAGGGCTCGTGGCTCTGCCCCTTCTGGGAAGAGGTCAGGGTGAGCTCTGTTACTTCCCTGTGGAAGCCTAGCTTTCTCCTTGGAGCAGAGAAATGGCAGGGCTGAAAAATCAAATCCTGACTCAGGAAACCTGACCTCTGTTCTCCAAAAACCAGGACAATGAGGAACCGGGGTGGGGGGCAGGGGGGGGGGCAGGGGCAGGGGGCAGGGGGCAGGGTAGGGACAGGGGGCAGGTAGGTGGGAGGACAGGGTAGGGGAGTACCTAGGCAGTTATTTTAAAGTTTTCTTTCCCTGCCAAGGGCTTTGATTCTACTCAAGCCCTTTGGTGTCAGTCAGGGTTCCAGTGGCTGTGTCCAGTAGCTTAGTTCATGGACCTTCTTCACCGGCCCTGGGGCCTGGGGGTTCACGTCACCTCTATAAATCAGCCAAGTCACAGATGGGCTATAAGTTCCTTTATTCTGAGCGCATAGCTTAGTTGGTCCAAAGCAAAGGTTTGGCTCATTTCATCTCATTAAGAGAAAGGGCTGGGTATAGAGCTCACTGGGGAGGTGGCTCCAAAGCCTGACTCTCAAGCCATCCTAAAGAACTCGATGGAAGTGTGATGATAATTGTAGAAACAGCTATCTGGCTTGGGCACTGAGAGGTTAGCTCTGAGTGAGACAGACATGGTGCTTGCTCTCATGGACTCCCCAGTCAGTCCCTCTACTGTGGAAAGACCTCATATGATAAAGCACAGGACGCGGGTATTTCCCTGTTTGGGGGGAATCTTTGGGAACATGGGTGATATACTTTGTCTAGCCTGGTGGACAGGGTTAATTCAGACGTGATTTTAGTTACTTTTCTGTCCCTGTGATCAGACACCATCAGACACAGTTCCAGAAGTTAACTGCCCATGACAGCAGAGGTAAAGGTGAGGGCTTACATCTTGAACCTCAGACAGAAAGCAGTGAGAACACACAGGAACCAGTTCTTGGCTTTGGAAACCTCAGAGCCTGCCCCTAGTGACCTACTTCCTCCAGCAAGGCCACACCTCCTAAACCCACCCAACTAGGGCTATGAATTGGGGACCAAGTATTCAGATGCCCAAGAACAGGGTGGGTGGGGGAACATCTCATTTAAATCACTATAGGGGTTATGCCTAAATTCTGATCCCAGGACTGATTCCACAATGCTTAGAACACTATCCTTTTTTGTTTTTTTGTTTTTGTTTTTTAGGGTCAGGGTTTCTTTGTATAACAGCTCTGGCTGTCCTGGAACTCACTTTGTAGACCAGCCTGGCCTTGAACTCACAGAGATCCTCCTGCCTCTCTTTTCCCTTTAAAAATGAAAGTTCTTTGTATTCATATCCTTTGCCTCTCTGTTTCTCTATGTGTTCCCCTCTCCCATCTATCTTTATCACATCTAAGAGGGAAGTTTAGGATTTTCTAGTATCTATATTTAATTTTACCCTAATGGCCTGCTCAAGTTAGTTTTTCATGTGTGTTGGTGTTTTTCCTGCATGAATGTTTGTGAACTATGTGTATGCAGTTCCCATGGAGGCCAGAAGAGGGCATCGGATCCCAGGAACTGGAGTTATGAGCCGTTGTGAGTTGCCCTGTGGGCGCCTTGAGTGGAACCAGGCCCTCTGCAAGAGCAGCCAGTGTTCTTAGCCTCTATGTCATCTCTCCAGCCCTAGGGCTGCTTTTATCTTAAAGACCAAGGCACTCCTCGAACATTTGTTACTGTGAGCAGGCTGTCTAGCTTTACGTTTACTGTCGTGTGGACTTGAGCAGCAGACACAGCTTTTGAGCCTCTGTTCTTCTGTCTCTAAAGTGGGGAGATTGGTATTCACTTTGTCAAGGCTTTGGAGGAGATTAAATGACTATATGTTTCCCAGTGCATGTTAGGCATAATTAGGAGATGTCTCATCCATCCATCCTTCTCTGGGCCTTCGTCATGGAAACGACCCAGGTATGCCCCAGAGAAAGCCCTTTCAACACTGAGTGAGCACACGTGTTGCTTGGCTGGAGATTCTCTCTCTCTCTCTCTCTCTCTCTCTCTCTCTCTCTCTCTCTCTCCCCCTCTCTCTCTCTCTCTCCTCTCTCTCTCTTCCATCAATTCTCATGCAAATGGACAGAAACACACACACACACACACACACACACACACACACACACACACACACACACACACACAGTTCCATTCACCCACACTTGGGATTCAAACTGTGCTTGTTATTGGTAGTAAAGGTTGGTTAACTAGAATGGTAGCCAGGACCCTTAATTCTGTGGACTGCTTTTTTATGTTATTCCTTCTAGGGAAATAAACAACAACGAATTTCTTATTGGAGGGTTTCCCTCACTGGGCTGGGCCATGGTTGCAGGGTATGATGTCTCTGTGAGTACCTGTCTCTCCAAGACCTAGCTCTCCTTGGCATCTCCCATGGATGACATGGGGCCCCATGTATAGCGTGTGGCATTGGATGAACAAAATAAAGCCCGGGGCCTCATTGGACCCTGCTCTGTGTTCTCTGCACATTCTCTAATTTCCCCCATGGTTCTGCTGTTTGGTACTCGAGGCACCCCTTCTAGAGGAAACATCTAGTCCCAGTCCTCAGCCCCGAGTCCTCTGTTATCAACATGTTAGAAACAACAGGAGAAGCGGGCTGGAGAGGTGGCTGAAGCAGATGTAGTTGTCATGGCCACCAACGTGAGGCCGGGGTGGATGGTGCTCCAAGCCTGTTTGCGGGCATCAGCTTGGTTCTCTTGGTTTTTAAAGATGCTGCATTTGGTACATCGTATGCTGACTGTTACATAGCACTTGGAGGTTCTCAATAAATGCAAATCTTAGATATTTTCTTATTTTAATGCTCATAATACCTTTTTATCAGATATTCTATGAGAGCTGAGAAAATAGTAGCCTCGGGAGACTGAATACCTGTATGACTAGAAAGTTTGCTGAATTCAATGGAATTAAATTTGAGGTCTGAGACGTTTCAGGACCACCGCCCCACAGTCTCAGAGGGCGCCCCATGGCTGTGGCCAGGTATCTCTGTCAGAGTGGGACTGCCCACATCTAGACTCTGTGATGGGGGAACAGGCTGGTAAACTTCATTTCCAATGAGTTACTTAAGGAATCCGATTAAGTCAGGAATAGATTAATACACACTATTGCTTTTGAGTCTTACAATATGAACTGTTTCAAGTGTTTTAGTTACATTTTACCAATGAGGAGCCCAAAGTCTGGAACAAGTGACTGTGAGGTAAACTCAAGCAACATTAAAGGGGCTGGGGTAGCTGTGTGTGCCTACCCCTGGAAGCCTGAGACGGGAGGGTTGAGAGATGAAGGCCAACCTGGGATTCATAGCAAGGATTCGTGTCAAAACAACACCAGGAAACAACCAGCAGCAGTAACAATGAAATCTACAAGTGAAGTAACTATGCAAAGGGCAAAAATAAAAACAACACAAAGCACATCTAATTCAAAACAAAACAAACAAAAATCAGGCAACTGTAAAAACAGAAGATAATTCTCAGGAAAATCCCTCTTGGAAGCAGAGTGGGTGCTTTCTCGGGAGCATTGAGGAAGAGGGTTAACTGGGGTCCACATTCTTCAGGGGACACCCTTTTTCCCAGGAAGCTGAGTTTGGTGACACATTTCTTTTCTTATCTTGTTTCTTTTTAAAAAATTGAAAACAATTGTGAATCTGTTTGCCTGAATATGCAGCAGTGCAGTGCCCACAGAGGCCAGGAGAGGGCGTCAGGTCCCTGGAACAGATGGTTGTGAGCCACCGCCATGTGAGTGCTGGGAACTGAACCCAGGTCCTTTGAAGGGGGATCCAGTGCTCTGAGCACTGGGCACCTCTCATGCCTCTTTAGCCCACTGTCTCTAAAGAGTTGCTATCAGAAAGTGGACTCAGGGCTGAAGACTGGGGCTGACGTCTCGTCAGACTGAATCGAGGGACAGGACACTCCCCAGCCTTTCCCCTTCCACTTTTTATTTCTCCCCCCTTCTTATTTTAAGGCCTCAGAGGGGCACAGCATCATGAAGGCTCTGCGGTCCTTGGAAGAAAGTTGCTTCCAATTTGGGCACAGAAATGCAGTGCTGTTACCACGGTCACGAATCACTTTCCCCTGGACTCCTCTAGCGTTCTCTGTCATGTGTTGTTCTTTGCTTTAAGCACACAAGTGTCTCTCTCGCTCACTTAGGGCTCAGTTTCTCTCAGGCACAAGCACCTTCAGTTCCCAGGAGAAGAGATCTCTGCTTATCCACCTCCCGAAACTCTGCTCGCAGCTACTAGAACGGCTTGCAAACCATTGTGTCCCAGCCCTCTCAGGCTCAAGGGTGGCAACAAGCCGTTCTCCCCCCCCCCACGTCACCCTCAACTCCTTTTTCTCACCCCCTGTACTTCTGAGTCCCTGCATCCTAGCCTTGGATGAGAAGCCATTGCTCCTCACTCCCCCTGGTGCTCCTCACTCCCCCTGGTGCTCCTCACTCCCCCTGGTGCTCCTCACTGCCCCTGGTGTTCCTCACTCCCCTTGGTGCTCCTCACTCCCCCTGGTGCTCCTCACTCCCCCTGGTGCTCCTCACTCCCCCTGGTTCTCCTCACTCCCCCTGGTGCTCCTCACTCCCCTTGGTGCTCCTCACTCCCCCTGGTGCTCCTCACTCCCCCTGGTGCTCCTCACTCCCCCTGGTGCTCCTCACTCCCCCTGGTGCTCCCCACTCCCCCTGGTGCTCACTCCCCCTGGTGCTCCTCACTCCCCCTGGTGCTCCTCACTCCCCCTGGTGCTCCTCACTGCCCCTGGTGCTCCTCACTGCCCCTGGTGCTCCTCACTCCCCCTGGTGCTCCTCACTGCCCCTGGTGCTCCTCACTCCCCTTGGTGCTCCTCACTCCCCCTGCTGCTCCTCACTGCCCCTGGTGCTCCTCACTGCTCCTGGTGCTCCTCACTCCCCCTGGTGCTCCTCACTCCCCCTGGTGCTCCTCACTGCCCCTGGTGCTCCTCACTCCCCCTGGTGCTCCTCACTCCCCCTGGTGCTCCTCACTCCCCCTGGTGCTCCCCACTCCCCCTGGTCCTCCCCACTCCCCCTGGTGCTCCCCACTCCCCCTGGTGCTCCTCATTCCCCTTGGTGCTCCTCACTCCCCCTGGTGCTCCTCCCCATCAGACACCACACTGTGGATGGCCTTCTAAGGGGGGTTTCAGTGGGTGGTTCCTTCAGGGATAAGAAGCAGCTCACTGCAGCAGGAAGGGACTTAGGCCGACATCCCACACCTCTCCTCAGGGAAAGAGGCAGGAGGCTGTTTGCTGGCTTCATTGACCTCTGGGGCCTCTGACTTGGTTGTGATCCGTGAAGAACATGCAGTGTGGCGCTCCCCCAAGCCAGGTACTGTTGGCCTCAGGGGCCATAAGGAGATTATTTTTCCTCAGTGTAGACGTTTGGGTCTTACCTCCCATTCTCTTCATGTCCTTCATGTTTTCCATGTTTTGTCAACCAAAGCTGAATGTGGACGGCCAGAGGCCGGCTGTGTTGGTAGTGTAAGGCTCTCCTGGAACCCAAAACCTGAAGGTCCAGAGGAGCAAAGGCCAACAATTGTCCCCTTCACCAACAGTACCACTTCCAGGTTTGTCCTGTGGAACATTGCTGAGTTCCAGGGAAGGCAATCATGACCACAGTGATGTCATCAGGCTGACTACGTTTTCTCCAGGGAGCGGGGAAGAAAAAGTGTTTATAAATCCATATCTAAGAAAATAATAACATTTGGGCAATCCAGATAAAGGCAGGAATTCATACAGGAACTTACTAGGCCTGAAATTTTCTCAATCTAAAATTGAAAATAAGTTTTGTAAGAAAGGATTTGAGCAGGGACTTGATAGCTCAGTGGTTAGGAGTACTTACTGTTCTTGCAGAGGACCTGGGCTGGGCCCCACATGGTGGCTTACATTTGTCTGAAAATACAGCTCCAGGCATCTGATGCCCTCTTCTGGCCTTTATGCGCTCCTGCATGTGTGTGGTATACATGCATACACTCAGGTACACACACACACACACACATACACACACACACACACACACTCTGTCTCTCTCTTACACACACATTAAGAAAACTAACAATTTGAATAAATTCCTTCTCAATGTTTTTGAGATGGTGACAAATGTGGGAGGGAATTAATATGCTCTATTTTTTTTTTTTGCATTATGTAGTTTTACCAGTATTTTAGTAGCTTCCTAGGGCTGGAGGATGCTAAATCTTATTTGAGAGATCAACCAGACCAGGCTGGGAAACACTAGTGGGAAATGAGCTGTTAGAATTATGCAAGAGGCTGCCAGTCGAGGGGCAACGGGGTGAGGGATTGTAGACGGACCAGTCGAGGGGCAATGGGGTGAGGGATTGTAGAGGGAGTTTCTGTCCCTCCTGGTCCCCTGGTCGCTTAGTCCCAAATAAACACACAGACACTTATATTAATTTATAAACCGTTTGGCTGATGGCTCAGGCATCTTATTGGCTAGCTCTCTCTTGATTATTGGTCCATTTCTATTAATCTAAGTATCTCCACGTGGTGGTCTTGGCTTACTGGAGAATGCCCAGACATCCTACCTTCTGGGTGGCTACATGGCGACTCCTGGTGGCTCCTCTCTGCCTTCCTCCTCCCAGAATTCTTCTTGTCTGGTAGCCCCGCCTATACTTCCTGCCTGGCTACTGGCCAATCAGTGTTTTATTCATCAACCAATAAGAGAAACATGGGGGACATCCCCCATCAAGGGGGCAATGTGGGGAGGGCTTGGTGAGAGCTGAAGTGGAGCAGTGGGAAGGTCTTGTAAGCCTCTGAGCTGCCTAAACTGAAGAATACCATCTGGGTAAACTGACATGGGAAACTCTGGCACAACACTTCCAGATGGGCTCTCACCATGAAACCCACAGACATGGTGATGCTGGCTCAAGGATACAACTCATACATGGCAAAGCCAGGCCTGCATCTAGGCCCTTCTTGCCAAAGTGGGTGGCATTTCAGTGAACAGTGCTCTGGCTGATGGCCTGGGAGAACATGGGGCTGGAATGGTCTCTTGTGCTCTCCTTCTGTGCACCTCAGGCCTGTGGGGTTTGTCTTGCTTCAGCTGTCCCCAGATTGTCCTTCTCTTGACATCTCCCTAGGCTGGATGCTGTGGACAGTTCAAAGTGTTCATGCAGCCGACCCGTTGTCACCCAGATGAACACTAAACCGGGCGGGATGATGACTCAGAATAGGCTTGGTGTGGGGCTAGAAAGAGTGATGCTGCCTCCTGACTTCCTAATGTTGATGTCCTACAAGAGCCCCAGTGACTTTTGTGAACTACTTCTATGTGACTGAGCTGCAGGGGGCACTGCGCTTGTGCCTGGACAGCAAATGAGCTCAATTATGTAAGCAGGTCCCAGTGAAGCTCTGCTCCCAGGCTTTGTCCGTCTTTTTTTTTTTTTTTCCTGAGATAGGGTTTCTCTGTGGCTTTGGAGGCTATCCTGGAACTAGCTCTTGTAGACCAGGCTGGTCTCAAACTCACAGACATCTGCCTGCCTCTGCCTCCCAAGTGCCAGGATTAAAGGCATGCGCCACCACTGCCAAGCTGGCTGTGTCTGTCTTACAGAGTGCAGACAAAATACAAACCCAGACCTCTCTGCCCCACTTTCGTCTATGTCATTCAGGGCAGGATAACACAGGGTGACACATGTCTTCACTTCTGAATTAAAAGGCTGCTCCCCCCACAGCCAGGATGCTGTCTTTCTCTCTGTCTCTCCCTGGTCCTCCAGCTTTCTCCTCAGCTTCTACCCTGCTGCGGCGTTGCTCGTTGGTCTAATGTTGTCTTAACTTCTTGTCTTGGAGCAGAGCAGCACTTCCCGGAGGTGATGCTGGGGGAAGAGTTTCTGAGCTTAAGTCTGGACCAGGTGTGCAGCTTGATATCCAGCGACAAGCTGACTGTCTCTTCAGAAGAGAAGGTACTGTGCCCTCTGGTAAAAAGAGAATCTTACTTTAAAAATCCCTTTAAACTGAAAAAGAAAATGGAAGGGCCTTTACATTCTGAGTCCCTTAAAGAGGTGACAGGGATGCCGATGACAAGAAGCTTCTACTGACCCGGCACGCAGATCACCGTGCCCAGCACTTAAGTCCTCTGCTGTCTTTTCCTTCTTTCCACCTTCACTGTAGCCCAGATCTTCTTAGTCCACCCACTATTCAAGTGTCAGGCCCTTTCCTGAGGAAATATCCAAGGAGAAATACACACAGAGGAGTTTATATCGTGGATGATTTTGTTGGATGGTGTGTGTCTAGAGGTAAAACTTGCAAGTCACTGTTTTCCTAGGAAAGTTTGGTTGGAAGAGCAGTTGCGTTTGGAACTATGGGTCCTGGGCCCCCAGGACATCCATCAGGTGACTGGCACAGCAAAGTAGATTCTGCCCTGGCTGGGGGAGGGCTCAGCTGCCATTACTACCATAGACACACCCTTCAATGAGAAGTGTCTCCAGGCAGGCTGCAGGCTTCTTCCTGCTGTAGCCCCAGAAGCCAGGTGGACACTTGTCCTTTTTGCTAAGCCTGTTGATTATCCTGGCTGGATTTTTGCTGCCAGATTAACACAACTGAAAGATATGAACTGTGCGCTAGTTTATGCCAACTCGACACAAGCTAGAGTCATCTGAGAGGAGGGAGCCTCAACTGGGAAAATGCTTCCATAAGATCTGGCTGTGGGCAAGCCTGTAGCACAGCATTTTCTTAATTAGTGATTGATGGGGGTGGGCCCAGCATGTTGTAGGTGGGGTCACCCCTGGGTTGGTGGTCCTGGGTTCTATAAAAAGACAGACTGAGCAAGCTATGAGGAGCAAGCCAGTAAGCAGAGTCCTCTATGCCTCTGCATTAGTTCCTGCCTCCAAGTTCCTGCCCTGTTTCAGTTCCTGCCTTGGTGTCCCTCAGTGGGCTGTGATTCAGGGTATGTAAGCCTTTGTTTATTTAAAACATTTCCTCCAAAACTTGCTTTTGGGGCATGGCTTTCTAGAATCCCGCCAGTGTACCCTGATCAGAAAGCACAGTGAGTCTGTTTGCTGTGGCAGGGTGGGAGGCTTGGGTGGGCTGTTAGGGGGGTGGAGGCGTCACCAACCCTGAAAACCACCAGGGCTTGGGATTCAGGTGAGCCTGGGCCCAGTCTCTGCTTGCTGCCTGTGTAACTCTGGGAAATCTCCTTAAATATAAAATAATAATAATGCCAAGAGCAGTACCTCCCTCTGAGAGTTGGCATGAGCATTAGAAGGACAGATAAAAAAATCAAAAGAAAACAAAAAACCCCAGCACTGTTCACCCCATGCACAGTAAGCTCCATTTGCCAGCACAGCTCTGAGCACAAAAGGAAGAAGACATTTTATTCTGGAGCCAAACATGAGTAGCTGTGGCCCAGGAACGCAGACACAGGTTGCCCCAAATACTGTGTTCTAACAGGGGAATTTATTGAAGTCTTTAAAGATATATATATATATATATATATATATATATATATATATACAGAACAAAGAAAGCCATCAGTCAACACACTTTTCAAATGCATTGCTGGGAACATCAGGTAGGCAGGTGTCAGGAAGGCGAGAGAACTTCTGCTGGAGGCCCCAGATGCTAATGGATGACATCCTTGGCCTTGGGTTGCTGGACACTAAAGGTCTCCAGAAGAATTTACCCAAGAGTCGCAAGGATTACACACAGAGGTGGGCACAAAGTGGCTGGTTTTGTTTGCTTTTAAGATTGATTTATTTGATGTGATGGGTGTTTTGCCCATTTGCATGTCTGTGTACCATGTGCAGGCAATGCCCTTGGAGGCCAGCAAGGGTAATGGGTTCACTGGAACTGGAGTTATAGATGGTTTTGAGTCACCATGTGGGTGCTGGGAAGCCAACCTTGGTCCTCTGGAAAAGCAGCTGGTGTTCTTAATTGTGGAGCCATCTCTCCAGCTCCAATAAATGGCTACTTAAGAGGCTAAGCTAGCCCAAGATAATTTGGCTCTTCATCTGCAATGTTTCATCCTTTCCCTAATCACCGAAGATTTAGTCAGTCAGCCTGGAGAATAGCCAATGGTTCAGTCAGGGACTGCTTACCTTCTAGGCACTCCAGCTAACGCCATGCGATTACCACAGTTCTGTATTTTGGGGTTAACAATAATGCAACCGACATGACCAAGTCATGATGATGTTAAAGTGTGTTCTTGTGGAATGAGGTGGCTGGGTGGTCAACATGACAGACTGCTAAGGTGAGCACCCAAGGCAGAGGAACATGAACTTAGTGTCTCTCATTACCTCATGTCCTTTGGGGTGAGTCACTCTTTTTAAAGTAGAGTTTAGAATGTGCCTATGTATGTTCACACTGATGAAATTCTGCCTGCGAACCATTCCTGGAAATTGTGAGGACCTTCAATTTTAGGGGACACCTTTTCTAGAGTGAATTGTGATGGTTGATTTGATGGTCTACTTGAATAGATCAGGAAGTGCCTGTGGTGTTAGTGTGATACACCCTTGGGTGTGTCTGTGAGGTTTCCCCCGGGAGAAATAACTGAGAGGATGGCCGTTGTCATCCCTGTGGGCTGGGTCCCAGGCTGAACAAAAGGGGGATGGGAAAGGCTGAGTGCCATCGTTTGTCACTCTCTGCTTCCTGTCCCGTGGAGCTGTGAACCAGCAGCCTTCCCCTCTCCACCATGATGGGCTGTGCCCTCAAACTGTGGCCAAATGAATCTTTTCCCCTTAAATAGATGCTCGTCAGATATTTTGTTGCACTAATGAAGAAAGTAGTCAATTCAGAAAATTGGTATTAAGAAAACTTGTCATTGTTGCAATAAAGCTGGCATTGGGTTGCTGGGGCTTTGCAACTAGTCTGCATGGGGAGTGTGAAAGACTTTACTGCTCCATGCTGGCATACCCCTGGAACACTGTGAGCTAAGGCCAGTGGGCCATGCGGGCCACTCTCTCGGGGGTTTAGAAAAACCAGAGTGATGCCTAACGTGTGGGCAATAAAAACTGTGCTCAAGAAATTTTAGGGAGCAAAAGGACTGCATCAGGAACCAGGTTGTAAGAAATTCACGGTCCATTCTGGCAAAGAATCTGGCTGCTTTTTGCCTGTGTCCTGGCCATGTGAGTGAGACTAAGTTCACAAGAAATGGACAGAGTTGTGGGGAGGAGGCGAAAACATTCAGGCTGTGGCATGGCGGCTGCTTGCTGCTTTTAATTAGCTCTACAGTGTGTGTGTGTGTGTGTGCGCGCGCGCGCACATACATGTATGAGAGAGAGAGAGAGAGGGAGAGAGAGAGAGAGAGCAGAAATATGTGAAAGATGTGTAGCTTGCTGAGGAAAGGAATAGAGCGCAGCTAAACACGTAGACAGCACAGACAAAGGCAGGTGTGGGCACAGCAGCTCTGTTGAAAACATGAGTGTAATTTAGGACATGCCTCCCACACTTTGCAACTGGGGGAGTAGAAAATTGCCTTAAGAGCAGTACCCCACCCACTGGAGGCTTCAGGATATAATAGTAAAAATGCATTTGAAAACAACAACAACAAAAGTCAGAAACAGAATGCCCGAACCAAGACAGCCCAATCAAGCAGGGCCACCTGAAGAGGCATTTCACAGGGTCAGCACCAGAGGCACACGGACTATACAGCTGTTGTCCTCGGGGCCAGGGGACCTCATGAGCAGATTGATATTCACATGGTGCTGATCTTGGAGACATCCAAGGTGTCAATGTGAGGAAAGTCCCAGGGCCAGGGCACCTCCAGCAGGACCAGATTCCTCACAGTGGGAGCACCTGAGAAGACTTGGAATGAGAGCTGAGGGCAAGCCCAAGTTGCAATGAGTATCCCCAACTGGAGACGCCAGAAAATTAGAGCATTGGATGCAGGAAGCCACAGATACCCACTGGAGCTGACCCTAGAGAGAGGCCACAGCCGTAGCAGGCAACAGAGTTGCAAGGTAGGGGCTGCTCACATCAGAGAGCCTAAAGCAGCTGTCTTTTCCCTGCTGGGTTTTGCTTTTCTCTGGTCCCAGCCTCTTTACTAGCCTCCTGTTCCTCTCTTTTGGGATGGGATTGTTTACTCTATGACTTTATATTTTGGATGACATGAGACTCTTGGGGCCATGGATGGAAAGCTGTGGTTTAAAGTGGTTATGTTTGCGTGTCAATTGACAAGGGGGTAGGCTGGTGATGGTAAACTTGGGTTGTTAAATGGTTTAAGAAACACCTAGTCCCAGGGCATTAGTGAGGCAAATATTTGGGTGTGTCTGGGAGGGGTTTTCCCAGGGAGGATTAGTTGAGTGGGAAGACACACCCTGAATGTGGATGGCATCTCCCTGTGGGCTAGGATCCAGATTGAGTATGAAGGGGAGGAGGGAATGCCGGCCAAGTACCAGGATTCTTTTCTCTCTGCTTCTGGGTCCATGAGGATGCAAGCAAGGAGCTTCAGGCTCCTGCCATGGCAACTTCAAGCTGCTCCTACTGCCGTGCCTTCCCCGACGTGACAGACTTACTCTCAAACCATGAGCCAGATAGGTTAACTCTCCACTAACTCGTTCGTTTTTTTTTTTTTCTTTCAAGGATGTGGCCACAGCAACATGACAAGTTACTAACACAAATGCTATCTATTCCTTTAATTGCTTTAGTATATTTAAGAGTGAGGCTTATCAAAAAGGAGAGTTTGGGGGCTCAGTAGTTAAGAACACTAGCTGGATTTTTTTTTCCCCTGAGTACTGGGTTTTGTTCCTGGCACCCACATGGTGGCTCACAACCATCTGTGACACCAGCTTGAAGGAGTTTGGTGTCCTCTTCTAGCCTCTGCAGGCACCAGGCACATAAGGGGTTACAGATACACACGCAGGTAAAGCACCCATGCACAGAATGTTTTTTTTTTTTTTTTTTTTTTTAAGTAGGATTTAAAAAAATAGCTGCATTTTCTTATTAACTGCACCCTCTCTGACAAGGTCTTACTGTGTGACCCTGGTTGGCCTGGAGTAAACCAGGCTGGTCTGAAACTGAGAGATGCACACGTATGTTTGCAGGTCAGAAGCAGGCATTGGATCCCCCGAAACTGGAGTTAAAATGGTAGTGAGCTGCCACGAGGGGGCTGAGAAACCAACCGAGGTCTTCCGCAAGAGCAGCAAGTGCTCTTAACCACTGAGCCATCTTTCCAGCCCCTAAACTCAGGGTTTTGTTTTTCTTAGTAGATCAAATACTGCTTGCTAGAAGCCAAATAGCTCAAAAACTCGTGACGAGTGTTTGCCATCTGAATGTCGGTCCTTTGTGCTTTGGAAATTGTGCCCCAGATTTTATGATTCCTACTTCCTGTAATTACACTGGATATGATAAGTGATCTCTGGCACACACAATAGCTTTTCCTTTCAATTTTGTTTCATAGTTTTTTTTTTTAATGTATTTGAAGTAATGTTAGGGATCTTAAGTTGAAATTCAACTGGGCGTGTAATTCAGAACCTGGGCTTGCCTAAACCCACCCTTAGACTGTCGTGTTAGCTACTCTTGACACTCACTCTTTTGCCTGTAGCTCAGAGGTCCTTGTGAATGTATTATAAAGTACAGCCGGGTTGCAGACATCAGCTGAGGAGGTGGGTGTCTCACTGTTAGTGGCCAGTATATGCAACATCGAGAGAAGCTCACTTCTTCAGAGCTGGGAAGTCGCTAAAATAGGCAGCTTCTGTCCTGCCAGAAAGTGTCCACCACGTGGTCAGAGGTGTGGGCTGCTCTCTAGAGTGATGCCAGGCTCCTGAGAGACAATGAAAATATTTTCTGAGTAAGAGACCAGAAGACACCTTCCCAGGCTCAGCATTTTCGTCTGTACAAGTGGGTAGTGATGGTGCAGGATTTACCCTGCAGCGGTGTCCCTGGGAGAGGAGTGAAGCATGCATGGAATTGCCTAGAGCGCAGAAAATACTGATTACTGGAAGATTCTATCCTTGCCACTGTTAGGAGTCCCGCTGTGATTCCCAGCTTGCCCACTGGTAGCTTTAGGGTGCTGACTCAGGGGATGCTCTCTGAATACCCACACTGGTTTGGCTTATGGGTGTGATGTGGAGTTCAGACTCCCGGAGGCCTGCCAAGGGCACTACAGCGTTCTCTGCTGCACTGTGCACAGTTCCTGACTCCCTGTGGATGCTTGGCTCTTGTTCCCAGTAGGACTGAGGGAGGCAGTCTGAGAATGGACCTGCTGGCTGGACTCATTGCAGTACTTCCTCAGAGAAAAGAGGAGGCATGTGGGGGTGGGGGTGGGGGTGGGGGTGGAGGTGGGTGGGGTGGGGGTGGGGGTGGTGGATGTGCCAGGGCAGGGTACTAGCGGCAGATGGATATTCGCTTCTCTTGTTTCTTTTTTCATTTGGTTTTTGTTTTAAAAATTCTTGCTGCTTGGGGCTAGAGAGACAGCTTAGTGGGTAAAGTGCTCTTGTCCAGGCATGCATTCAGATATCAAAACACCTGTATTGGAGCTGGGCTGGGCATAGCAGTGGGTGTTTATAACCCTGGTGCTGAGGAGATGAGAGACTGGAAGATCCCAGGAGCTCACTGGTTGGGAATCCTAGGTGAAGCTGGGATTCCTGTTTCCTGTCTCTAGAAATAAGGTATCGAGTAACAGGAGATAACCAGTGTTGTCTTTTCACGCCTATAGGTTCATGCACAAGTGAACATACTCCTACGCATGTACGCATGTGCACACCACACACACCACACACACACACACAGACAGACACACACACACCACACACACACACACACCATCCTCACACACACACACCACACACACACACACACCACACTCACAACACACACACACACACCACACACACACACACAGACATACACACACACACCACACACACACACCACACACACAACACACACCCCATACCACACACACACACCATTCACACACACACACACACACACCACACTCACACACACACACACACACCACACCACAACACACACACACACACACACACACACACACACAGACATACACACACACCACACACACACACACCACACACACAACACACACCCCATACCACACACACACACCATTCCACACACACACACCACACACCACACTCACAACACACACACACACCACACACACACACACACACAGACATACACACACACCACACTCACAACACACACACACACACACACACACACACACAGACATACACACACACCACACACACACACACCACACACACAACACACACCCCATACCACACACACACACCATTCCACACACACACACCACACACCACACTCACAACACACACACACACACACACACACACACACACACACACACACACACACACACGTGCTGTTCCTTGAGATAAGACAAATAGAGCCGGCAGAATCATACAGTATCACTAGTTCCTTGGGTAGACTTCCCATATGTACCCTCCGGGGTTTTACACAGTGGGTATAGTGGGTCAAGTCTAAGCCTGTAAGTAGATGGTTGCTTGTTTATTGCATTCCGTCCTGAGAGGCTCTGGCACAAACTCCTGGGAGACCCATAGAAGGGTCTATGTAGCACACTCCAAGTTGTAGTGCTGTTTGCCATGGTGTTGCTGTGGGCTCAGCAAGTCAGTGGGTGTATCTGAATCTCAGCTTCCTTCAGCTCAGTTATTCCACGCCATCTCATGAAACATGATTGTGTTGGCTGCATCTGTGTCAGCTTGACACAAGCTGGAGTCGTCTGGGAAGAGGGAACCTCAGCTGAGGAAATGCCCCACCATATTGGCCCGTGGGCAAGTCTGTGGGGTATAATCTTGCTTGGTGACTGATGTGGGATGGTCCAGGGACTGATGTGGTGCCTAAGGCACCTGATTGATCGAATAAAAAGCAGGGGAGGAGGTATAGGCAGGACTTCTGGGCAGAGTGAGTAAGTGGGAGAAGGAATTTAGGCTTGGAGAAGAAAGAAAAAGAGTCACCAGGGACCAGCTGACCAGACGTAGAGGAAGCAGGGAAATAGGACATACAGAATGAGAGAAAAGTAAAGAGCCCCGGGTAAAGCATAGATGAATAGAAGCCTTAGGTTAGATTACGTTAAAAGCCCAAGCCAAGGCTGAGCATTCATAACAATAAATCTCTGTGTCTTTATTTGGGAGCTAGTTGGCAGCCCAAAGAAAATTCCAACTATCACCCCACCCCCTGCCACTTCCCCAAGCCCCCACTCTCCCGCCATCCCCCCTACCAAAGAATGGGCCTCGATTCCAGTCAGTAAGTGGCTGGTTATCCCCATAACAGACTTGCCCTGATTTGGTCAGTGGACGCATCTTGCCTGGTCACACATTTGCCTATGTCCGGCAACCAGGATGTGTGGTGTCTTTAACCACAGAGTTTTACCATCTAGTTCTCATGGGCAACCAGCAGCAGTAGCAATTGTCTGTATTGTTTTAGGGACTTCATGACCAACAGCTGGTAGGGAGGTAGTTAGTTCAAGGCTACACTGAGCTACACGAAATTGATCCAGTCCTAAAGAGAAACAGCTCACACAAAGGTGATCTCAGCACTTGGGATCACATACCTTTAGTCCCAGGACTCATGAGAGGTATTTAAGACAGGAACAGGGTCTCAGAGCTGGCACTCATTGTCTAGCCACATCGAGGATAGGAAGGCATTGATTCTCCAGCTACGCTGAGGAGAGGCAGCAGTCAGAGGGTTGGTGGAGAGCTCGTGGAGACAGGATCAGCCCTTTCAACCTGAACTAGAGGTAAAAGCTAGTGGCCGGCTGCTTTGCTTTTCTGATCTTCAGCTTGAAGCTTGAACCCCAATATCAGTCTCTGGGTCTTTTATTTCTCCTGTTACAGTTTCCAGTTTCTGGCTATTATGAAGAAAGGTGCTATGAACATAGTGGAGCAAGTGTCCTTGTGTTAGAATGGAGAGTCCTTTGGGTATATGCCCAAGAATAGTATAGCTGAGTCTTGAGGTGGATTGATTCCCAATTTTCTGAGAAAATTGATGTTGATTTCCAAAGTGTCTGCACAAATTTTCACTCCCACCAGCAGTGGAGGAGTGTCCTTCTTGCCAGCATAAGCTGCCACTTGTGTTTTTGATCTTAGCCATTTTGATAGGTGTAAGATGGAATCTCAGAGTTGTTTTCATTTGCAGGAAATTAATCTTGAATTACCGATGGGGCAGAGTGACTTTTTAGGGTTGCATATTGCCTTCATATCAGAAAAACAGTAAAGGAAAAGCAAGGGAAACAATCAAGAGGGCCTCAGGACCTGGGAGGCTGCCAACACCCACAGTTATCCACACCAGCTTTACCACCGAGTTAAGGAGGGGGCAAGAGTTCACCTCCGAGGGGTAGATGTTTGCACAGACATGGAAAGAACATTCTCCACACCATTTCCTTGCTCTCTCTACCTCATGGTGTATTGTCAGTTAGCTTTGTAGGGTGCCCAGGAATCCTGGTACATTCTACACAATGCTTTAGGTTGACTTTTGAGAGACAAAATTAATACATATTGATGATTACAAAGTGGAGTCATAGATAGGTTAATAACTGGTAGTTTATTAGGGTAAAATACTCACGCAAGGGAACCAGTGACCAGGTTTGCACCTGAGCAGGATGGACCCAGAAATGCTTTTCAGTCAGCTCAGACAAGGGAGAGAGAGCCGAGTACTCGCCTCACTGCTTCTTAGACCCCTTGACTATGCCTAAGTGGGCGTGGTCAGCGGTACCTCTAATCAGGGTTTCTCCCTACAATACATTGCTTTAAAAAGTCTTCAAAATGGTTTATTGGGAATGGGAGAATTAATTTTCACCAGCAACAAGCATTTTAATTGGTTATCCAATACTAAGTGGTCAGCTGGATGTCACATACATACAAGCAACGCTAAATGGATAAAGTAGATTGTGTATGTGTGTGTATGCATATATATATGTGTGTGTACATATGTATATATGTATAGTGTACATACACACACACAGGACATGCATTTGAGAGGGAGAGGGGTACGGAAGGGTTTGGATGGAGGAAAGGGAATGGGGAAATGAAGTAAATATATTTTAATTTAAAAAAAATCAAGAAAAGAAACAAAACCCCAATTAAAAAAGTGTGCAGCAGACTTGGCAAATGCCCTTGCCCCTGTCCCTCCCCTGGGCTGATGTCCCAGGACAGTGTAGGTCTATAATTAGTATTACAGGCTTAAGAACTTGGCTCCCAGCTCTGCAGCTGGCACAGGGTTCTTAGCGACTCAAGACTGAGATGCACTATTTGCACAGCACTCAAACTTGGGGTTCAGGGTTCGAGGTGAGTTTGCATCTGGGTCTCCTCCCTGGAGCTTGCTAACTTGTTACTCTCCAAGGCTGTTTGATCATCTCTAAAACACAAACTGTCACATCTCCTTTGGAAGTTTCCTGTGGATTAAATGAGGTTATGCTTGTAAGAAGTCCTTGATCAAAATCCTCAGGTCCTGATTAAACAATCAGGGCCATGGGTGGGGACCTAGGTTTTTTCTTTGGAATCGTTTCATGAGCTTCTCCTCTGGTTCCTGCTGTGGGGTCACTTTACTGGTTTACCATCCCTTCTGTTGCTCTTGAATCCCTCTTATTGATTTTCAAACAACGTTTTGAAAGCTAGCATCAGTGCCCAGGCCTCCAACTTGAAGCATCAGATCCAGTCTGCTTTGGCTGCCTGTGTAACCAGAGTGGGGGTAGGCATTTACCTGGGATGTTTATACCAGAGGACTGAGGGCCCAAAACAATGAAAACTCTGCCTCAATCCTTTTGCATTTCAGCATCCAAGAAAGTGGTCTAGCAGTGTAGGTCAGTGAGGGAATGACCCTGTTTCTTTAAGAGTGAGACCCCAAGTGTGAGCAGCTGTGTTTCATCAGGTAACCCGAGAAAACACTTGTCATTGAGAAAGCATTTCCCTGTCCCATTCCTGAAGCCCTGGACCTCTGTAGATGTTCCTGAGTGCAATCGAGCATACACTCATTCCTGTCAGGAGAAGCGAGTAGCTCAGGCCCTGTGCTGGGCAGCTTCTCATCTCTGCTGCTGGGCAGGAAGCAGTCTGGAGAGTCTGAGTGAGTGTGGCGCTGTTCCAGTGAAATTTTATTTTCAAAACAGGTGCAGGCTGGATTTGGCCTGTGGGCTCTCTGCTCTGCCACACCAGGCTAGTAGACACTTGAGAGGCATCTGAGACTAATGGGAAGAACAAACAGGAAATCACAGCTGGGTCTGAGGGGGACCGCACATCTGCCTCTTTCCAGTTCTGGTTTGGATAAGTCGACAAAGGGTCAAGAGTGTTGAGGCTTATCTTGAGAATTCAGGAGAATGGTGTCTTTGAGGCCTCCATAGGAAGAGCTGTTGGGGACAACTTCAAGTCCCCTCAGGGCTAAAGCTATTTGCTTGCTTATTTGTTTGTTTTCAAGCATAAAGCCCACGTGAAAGAGATGTGTGGTCTTGGGTAGGTGCTGTGGAGGTTGGTGCTGTTACTGGTTGTGGTTTTCACAGCTGAGCAACTGATGGGAGCCGGTTAGGCTGGTCCAGCCAAAGTAAAATATCACAGCATTGGAAGAGAGGTCTTGTGTTTTCACCTTAAAGCAAAGATCAGGCTGGTTGGTGGAGAAGAGTGTGACCCATGAGTCAACTCTACCTACCCAAGGCCTCATAATCTGTTCCTCAGCCAGACTTTGTCACCCAGCCACTTGGTGTCACACTACATGGGGCAAGGGATCAGACGGCAGACTTCTCAGTCCTGTAGGAGTTCACAGTCAGGGGTAGGGAGAGGGGTGGACAGCATGTTCGCCAGCCTTCCCTGCCAGTCTCTGTTCTACCCACCAAGATCCCAGCCCCTCCTTCCCAGCCCGGCTGTCCACATTAGCCTGACCAGGGGTCACGGCCTCCTCCTAGGCTTCCTCTGAGCTCGCTCATCCACCCTTCACTGACAAGAGTGAGTGAGTGAGTGTATGTACCAGGACACACTGCTGGGCCTAAGGGACAAAACTATTGAGTTTACGACTTTTAAGAGATGCAAGGAGGATTTCCAAGATATTCATGTGTTTATGGTTAATTAATATATAACTTATCAATTCAGAAACAAGAAAAATACTGTACACATATACTGCTCATTTTCTTTAGTTCTGCTTTATTCTGTTTTTGAAAACGAAGTTCTTGCCGGGCGTTGGTGGCACACGCCTTTAATCCCAGCACTCGGGAGGCAGAGGCAGGCGGATCTCTGTGAGTTTGAGGCCAGCTTGGTCTCCAGAGTGAGTGCCAGAATAGGCTCCATAGCTACACAGAGAAACCCTGTCTCGAAAAACCAAAATAAAAATAAAAACAAAGTTCTTGGCTGGAGAGATGCTCAGTGGTTAAGAACACTGAGTGCTCTTGCAGAGGACCCAGGTTTGAGTCCCAACACCCAGCTGCTGGCTCACAACTATCTGCAACTCCAGTCCCAGGGGAAGTGATGCCCTCCTCTGCCCTCTGTAGTTACTGAATTTGTCTGGCAAACAAATAAAATAAATCTTAAAAAAAAAATACAGGTTTAATGACCGGTTGCATTAGTGCACATGCCATTAATCCCAGCACTCGGGAGGCAGAGGTGGGAGAATCTCTGTAGTTCAAGGTCTACTCAGGACAGCCAGGACTACACAGAGAGACCCCATCTCAAAAAAACAAAAGCAAGCAAACAAAAAAACTACCCCCCCCTAAAATACAGGTTGTCCTGTTAATGGTAGTAAATTTAGTAAACTTGATCCCTGTCTAAGGTTGTATCTGTCAGGGAGAGTGTTGCATGCTGGGTAAGGAATGTCACCTGTGGCACAACGCTGAGAAGGAATTCTTGTTCCGAGACAACTTTTGATGTTAGTGGTAGAATATTGTTTTAAGGTGTGTGAGCATTTGTTTAACTCTGTGTTACTTTGCCTGTCTAAAACACCTGATCTTTATTAAAGATCTGAACAGCCAATATCAAGGCAGGAGAAAGGAGGGGGGGGGGCTGGCAGGCAGAGAGGATAAATAGGAGAACTGAGGAGATCAAGAGAATGAGAAGGGGAAGGATATCAGGGGTCAGACACCAGCCACCCGGCCACCCGGCCACCCGGCCACCCAGCCACCCACAGAGTAAGAGTAAGATTTACAGAAATAAGAAAACAGGAAAAGCCCAGAGGGAAAAGGTAGACAGGATAATATAAGTTAAGGAAAGCTGGCAAGAAACAAGCCAAGCTAAGGCCAGACATTCATAACTAAGAGTAAGTCTCCGTGTGTGATATATCTGGGAGCTGGGTGGTGGGGCCCCCCCCAAAAAGGCCAAAGAGACAAAAGAATAAGACATCACACCACATTCTCATCCCCTGGCCAGTTGCTGGGGTGGTGTTTGCAGAAACGGTTTTCTTAATTCTGTCATTCTCCTGCACTTGCTAGCCAGAGGTTTTCTTTATGGGCGAGCCCGTCTGCACTTCCAAAAGTGTCCATAAGCTCGTGGATCTGATTTTTATCTACTGTGCTATGATCCATTACTGTATTTTGAAAGTAAGATTGTTTGATGTTAAGATAGAGTTTGAAGAACAGTGAAATATGCATGGTAAGTGTACAGTGTGATTAATTTTAAAGAGGGCATCGGATCCCCGGGAATTATGAATGGTTGTGAGCTGCCATGTAGGTGCTGGGAATTGAACCTGGGTCCTTTGGAAGAACAAGCAATCTTAACTGCTGAGCCATCTCCCCAGCTCAGGTCTTATTCTCTTTAACAGCAGAAACCACTCTCTCAGCAGTGGTCTTCGGGTGCTTCTTACAAGCCCTACTACAATAGTACCACAGCCAACACCTGGGACACAAGCTCTTGCCTGTTCAAGTGAGCTTTTTAGCAAGCTTTCAGTTTAGAAGTATTTTTCTTATCAAAGGCTTTGTGCATATTTCCATTTTTTTATTGGCTTTGCCACATCCCTCCCTCCCTCCCCCAAAGCTATGTTTATTCATTTCAAGACCACTGGTTGGTTCAGCCTCATCAGGTCTGGATTCTGCCAGTCCCTGTGTGCACAATGGTGTGGGGTTTGAATTTGGATTTAACCCCTGTGCAAAAGAAATCCTAGTCTCTCCTCTCCATTCCAGATTCCCCAGCTTTGATTTGAATGAAAGTGAAATCTCTCCTCAGCAGAGAAGTCCCTGGGGGATGTTTTGTTCTCTGGCGTTCTGTGTCTCGCTCATCATCAGAGCCAGCTTTAGGCAGAGGCCAATCTTATTATCTGGAAAATGAGTGAGAGAAGGAAACCAGGCACCCAAGACTTCTGATCCTTTCGGACATTCTTTACATATCTTGTTTTCAGTTACCACTCTGCATCTGTATCCTTCAATGAGCATCAGAACTTACTCTAGTATGAGCCATGATGACTGCACATCTGGGATGGTGGGCTTCTTACTCTACGTGTGTGTCCTCTAGTAGGCCAGCTCGTACTCACGGCCGTTCTACTTTCGCTTTGTCCTAAACATCAAGTCTTAAGATGAAATACCCGTGTGGATGACTGTCAATTTTATTTTCCTCCCAGGTATATGAATTGAGGTAGATGTTTGCATGCATTCTCTTCTCTTCCTAGGTGTTTGAAGCCGTGATTTCATGGATCAATTATGAGAAGGAGACTCGCTTAGACCACATGGCAAAGCTGATGGAGCATGTCCGGCTCCCGCTCTTACCTAGAGATTACCTGGTCCAGGTCAGTGTTTGCATGTTCAGCGTTTGCTGGAGGAGAGCGGGGAGGCAACCCTGGCTGTGTGGTGTGCCTGCAGCGTGTCACGAGTCTGTGTGAATGGAGGGCATCAGGCCCCTGGGTTGAGTGTGAACTGTTGTGAGGACTAAGGACTGTGAGTGTCCGGGCAGGTGGTCAGCACAGAGCCTCTAACATGCTCCGTGTGAGCTGGTTTCTCTTGGAAGGACAGAGAATAAGTGTCATTTCATAATGCCCCGGGGCTCCTCCTCTGCTGTGCTCTTAGGCAGCCTGAGGTCCAGATCAGACTGTGAGAACTGGCTCTTCATAGATGCATAGGGTTCTACGTCTTCCAAGAGAACAAGAAAAATGAAGTATTGTGGGGTGCGCTTGTGTTTTCTCACATATAACAACCCTTTGAGACCTCTTGATTATGGCCCCCTTTTCCCTTTCCATTTTGGGCCTTGAAGCTTGGAGGCTAGGCTTGATCTGGGGTCCTCGGCCAGCAGGAGGGGGTGATGTGGGGTTCCTGGCCGGCACGAGGTGGTCATGATTGAGATCCACGCCCACTTGGCTCTGAAGCACGAACTCCGTGAGCTTCCACCTCTGCAAGCCTCTGTCTTGTTTACACACAGAATGGCTTATTTGGTACAGCAAATTTGTTAGCTTCTCTTGCAAACCTTCCAAATATGTGACTTTAACGTTGCTGAGGCAGTTGGCTGGCCCACAGAGGTTCCTGAGAGAGGCTCACACGCAAGAAGGAGCAGGCCAGCAGTGCCACTCTGCCCTTGTCACTCCCAACCACACTTGACTGCCAGACCCTCAGTTCTCTCATCTGGTCAAAGTAACACCAGCCCCGATAGGGCTGTGTGGGGACAAAAAGAAATGATCCATGTACGGCCCGTGACAGTGTTCAGAGAATGCAAGCTGAAAATTTACATCTGGGGCTACAGGTTCCTTTATCCCATTTGTAAAGTCCCGTGTATGTGCTCCTGATGTTCAGGCCTAAGGGGTCAGTGAAATGCTCTCTGTGTGTCTTCTTGTGTGACACCTTAACCAGGTACTTAGGAGTGTGCCAGAAGCCCCTAGAGTACTGCCACCTGGTGGCCGCATGTCATTCCAACTCACCAGAGTTACCAGTGTTACTGTCACCCTGGAAACTGCCTACTGGAGTGGCCTCCAGCGCAGACTCAGTTTCATAGCCAGGGTGGACGCCCAAGAGACTGGGTTCCACAGAGAGCTAAGGAAGGTCAGATTTGATATGGAGAGAGGGTCAGAGGCAATGCCTGAGAGAGGTTATGTGAACTCTCCTTTAGGAGAGTTTATCAGGCCTCTTGAGGTGAGCTCCTCTAGGAAAGGGTGCTTTGTTAACATTATTTGACCTTGCAACTTAAAGTCGTTTATCCTGATGGTGGTGCATGAGCCAGTGTGAAAACTTTGTTCCGCCCGGCATTCAACAATGTGCAGCCTTTAGGTTTCGCAGTTGCAAACCGTTACTCAGCTTCTACCAGGCATTTTTAAACATCATTCAAAAGGCGTTCACGCTATTCTGTGACAAAGTCGTAGCTTTTTGGGACCGGCTGCCTGAGCACTGCTGCCTGAGCACTGCTGCCTGAGCACTGCTGCCTGAGCATCAGCTGCCTGAGCACTGCTGCCTGAGCACTGCTGCTTTAATCCTAAACCGTTATGATTTGTCCCAAGCTGGTTCCATCTCCTACTGGGAAGGCGAAAGAAACCCAGATCTTGTCTTGGAAAAAGAGGGCTCCGGAGGCGAAGGCCTTGTTTCTTCAATCCCTCTTCTGCCAGCCCCAGAGCTGCCAGAAGATGATGGCCCTGGCCATATGTTCGTTCCTCATGGCCGATGGGGCTAGGAGAGGCTTGGCCAGACCTTCTTAGTACATGACTGGTTTGAGGGCTCTGTGAATCCCGTCTCTCCACTTGAGCTGCTCAGGTTGGAAGCCTTGTAGTGTCCATCGGTGTCTTCCTTGGAGCTATTGAGTCTGTTCCTGTGACACGCCCATCTTATAGACAAGGAGACCGAGGATCAGGGATTCTGTGTGTGGAACAGGGATTAGAAGTGAGACTCTGTGCACTAGTTTGTAACTCTTTGGGTCTTTTTTGGAGTCTGGGGTACAGAAAGGGATAAGTGAGGGTTGGGAATGATGACCCAGCCTGGGGAGAGGCTAGGGAAGTGTGGTCACACTGTGCTAGGGGTTCACCTGTGGACTGCTGTCCCCAGACAGTCGAGGAGGAAGCTCTGATAAAGAATAACAACACCTGTAAGGACTTCCTCATCGAAGCCATGAAGTACCACCTACTGCCCCTCGACCAGAGGCTCTTGATCAAGAACCCTAGGACCAAGCCCCGGACTCCTGTTAGCCTGCCCAAGGTAAGCCCCGGGCCAGCCTCTGCTGGGTGAGACTCAGAAGAGGCCTTCCATGCCCTCCTCAGTTCTTTCTGGCTCAGGGCTGCATTTACGGCCCAAGAGATGGAGTCTGTCTGGCCCTCCTGAATGTGTTAGCACCCCTCTCTGCTGGGTGCTTTGCTTAGAGTTTCAAGGGGGCCACATTGGTATCAAGGAGCTCTGAGCGTAAGGTGGATGTCCCTCTTACTCTTCTTACTCCAGGTCATGCTGGTTGCCGTGTGTGCGGTTCTAAGAGAAGCATAGGGACAGGCGGGCGCACTGCACTGTGGGAGTCAGGACATCCCAGCCTGATGTCTTTCCTCACCCCAGGAAGGGATTTGAAGGGCAGCTAGACTGACAGACAGTGGAGCAGGGCAGGAAGCCTGAGAGAGAACCTATGTAGAAGGAGCTGTGGGGAGGAAGGAGACCCTGAGGTTCAGAGGAGTCAGTGCTCCCGGTACTGAGTGCTCGCTGCTCTCTGTCTTGTCTTCATGCCTCATCTGTGGGATGAGGGATATGGCACTCGTGTGTGCTCCCTAGAGTCTTCAGGCTTTGCAGTCATCTTTCCACTGTCTTAACATACTGATGCGGGTGGGGTGGGTGGGTGAATGGGGGGTGGGGTGGGGGATGGGGGAATGGTCTCAGTCAACCCAGCAGGGAAGGGAGGCAGAATGAGTCACATTAGCCATTGACTACACAGTAGGATGTTACCAAGAAAGTGTTTAGACTCCTACTGTGTCACGATCCTCCTCCTCCTCCTCCTCCTCCTCCTCCTCCTCTTCCTCCTCCTCCTCCTCCCCCTCTTGTCAGCTAACTACTGCCCTCTTCCTTGCCTGCTGTTTCCAAGGTTTCACAGAGCTGGAGAAACAAGTCCTTGCCCAGCACTAACGCCTTGGCTTCTCTTCTGAGACTGGCAGCCCCCAGCACGCTCCCCCACCCCCCACCAACCCACATCCCTCTGGATCATACAGGACATGGTAGATGCAGTCTGCTCATAGTCACAAACGCTTCACCTAGTTTGAAGCAGCTTGATGTTTATGACGTTCTTGTCTTAGTTAAGGTTACCATTGCTGTGATGAAACACCATGTCCAACTACAGTGTTTGTCCCTGAAGGGAGTCAGGACAGGAACTCAAGCAGGCCAGGAGCCTGGAGGCAGGAGCTGATGCAGAGGCCATGGAGGGGAGCTGCTCACTGGCTTGTTCCTCATGGCTTGCTCAACTGCTTTCTTAGAGAACCCAGGACCACCAGCTCAGGAATGACATCACTCACAATGGGCTGCCCCCCTTCCCATCAATCACTAATTGGGCTTTGCCTATAGCCCAATCTTACAGAGGCATTTTCTCAATTGAGATTCCCTCCTCTCAAATGACTCCAGCCTTGTCAAGGTGACATGAACTATCAAGCACAGGTGTGTATTATGTAAAAGTCTCCACAACCCTGAACACTGGTCATTGTAGAACCCGAGTTCTATAAAGGAAACTGAGGTTACAGAAGTTCAATGACTTGTCCAAGTGTCAGCACAGCCATTGTGGTGACCCACTGGTGCAATTGGGCCATTCTCGTCCAGGTCCGCTCTGAATCACAACTACAATCACACTGATCTTGTGCAAAGCTGAGCGTGTGTTTGCTGGCTGAGTTTGCCACCCCATGTCCACTTAGAAGGCGCAAGACCAGGGTTAGAGATTCCGTCTTCCTGGCCATCTGCCTTACTGTCCCTCAATGTCTTTTGTTGTGTTGAAACATTAAACTGAAACTCATTTTTTATTTTATTACATTTAATTATTCTCTCTCTCTCTCTCTTTCTCTCTCTCTCTCTCTCTCTCTCTCTCTCTCTCTCTCTCTCTCTCTCTCTCTCCTCCTCCTCCTCCTCCTCCTGTTTGTCTCTGTGTTTGTGTATGCGCTTGCATGTGTGTGTGTGGACAACTGGTGGGAGTCCATTCTCTTCTTCCAAGATGTGGGACCCTGGGATTGAACTCCAGCTGTTAAACTTGGTGGCAAGTACCTTTAGCTACCGAGGTATCTTGCATTTTTGAAATGAAGAAATTTATCTCTCTTTAATTATAGAAGCATAAATTTATTGCAGATTAATAAGAATGCACACAATTTAGAAGTGAAGTAAAAGTTACTCTGGCTAATGGCCCTGCTGAGTTTTCTTTCAGGAGACATCTCTGTACATTTATTCATGAATAACTGAAAATGTGCATTTGTACATATGTAGGATCTTCTGAACAGACGGAAATGTGTCTCTCAGCCGCCACTTAACCAAATGCTACCGACTGCTTTTACTCTCACAAACATGGGTGAAGTCAGCATTTGAACTGTATGGGGCACACAGTGCTTGGTGTAGTCTGGGCCATGTGTACATCACAGTCCTCAACTGATAGTCTTTGAAATAATTTCTAGTTTTTTTGTACTGCAGGCATATCTGTGTTAAGTATTTTTTATTAAATGACATATTTTTGTTGTGTCTCTTTACTTGAGTGATACTGATCTTGGTTTCATGTCATTATTTGTATTTCTTTTGGGGGGAAGTCTCTGTTTATGTCCTTTGCCCCTGTCTCTAACAGATTATTTTTATTGGTAGATCTTAAGGGCATTTTCTATATTGAATGCATTAGGCCTTTGTATGTGTGCATTTTCTTAGTTTGCAGTTTCCTTTTAAGCTGTTTATGATATTTTCTCCCAGCCCATGCTTGTCTTTTCATTTTCTCAGAAGTATCTTTGGAAGACTGGGATTTATAAAAATTAGTTCTTTCAGTTGACAAGAAAATTTTGTGTATGCTGATCATGTACATTATTTTAAAGTATGTATACATTATAGGATGCCCAAACTGAGCAAGCCAACTTGTATTATGACCACATACACTTATTTTTTACTGCAAGAACATTTAAATTTTACCCTGAATGATTTTCAACAATGTAACATTTTATTAACCATGGGCACCACACTGCAGAGCAGAGCTCTGGAACTAGCCTTTCTACAGGTAACAGAAGCTTTGTACCCTTCAATTAACAGCTCTTTAACCCCTTCTTTCCCCCTCTTGCTGTAACACTGTAACTCTGTGTCTGAGTTTGCCTGTTTTGGACTATGCGTGCAGGTGGGAGCTGTCCTTCTGTGCCTAGGTTATCTTAGTGTTAAGCCCTCTGGCTTCAAGCATGTTGCAAATGACAAGATTTCCTTCCTTTTTCAGGCCTAATACTATTCTGCCATGTTGTGTCCACTTTCTGTTTGTCCCATCACGGCACATGGGCTGAGGCTGTGGCTTAGCCACAGTGGACAAGGCTGTAGTCAACATCACATTGACGGTGTCTTCTTGACAAATTGGTTTTATGTTCTTTGGATATGTGGTAGTGAGATGGCTGGATCATATGTCAGAACTATTTTTAACTTTCTGGGAGCCTCCACACTGTCTTCCAAAGTATGCTTGGAATAGCAGGTGCCTGGAGGTTTCAAATTTTTCCCGTTGTGATTTATTTTGAGTTTAGGCTGAAAACAAGCAACCCCTTCTGCTAACTCACACTTTTTTTTTCCTGTTTGAAGCCTCACATTTAAACCTATGGCTCCTCTCCAGGGGTTTAAAGACATGTTATATGAAGAGAGGATCACGTTTCATTTGTTCTGTGTATGAATACATGTGTGTAGCATGCCATTGCCCCTTTAGCTGTAAGTAGTTGACTGCACATGTCCTGGGCTGTTTCTGGGTTTATACCTTTCTGGGTTTATACTCTGCATCTTGCATCTTCTGTCTGCCCTATAGAGGTCACATTGCCTCGCTCTCGGACTGTAAGTCCCGAGGCACCACCAATGCCTCAGTTTTGTTCTTGGCCATGGTTTCTGCTAATTTCAGAGTCGTCTCATATTCCGTGGGTTGGAGTCCATCTCTAGGTCAATGGGGATCATCTGACAGTCCTGCCCTGCTTATTAGGCTCAGTGACCTCTCTCAGTGATGTTTTCCTATGTTTCTCAGTGTCCACCTATGGCCTTTGCCTGCCTGTTGTCAGATTTATTTATGGACATTTTTGTTTTGATGCAATTATAAATGTTCTTTCTCTTCTGGCAGTACTGGTAATGGATCCCAGGGCTTCTACCACTTAGTTACAGAATTGATGCTGACCATTTATACAACAATGTTTTATCTAAAATCTGACTTTTGATAGTTTATCACTCGTATGTGGAAATACAGTTGATGGAGAAGGGTATTCACTGGAGAAGGTTATTCAATGGCTGTGTTGGTGATGTAAATGTTGGTCTATAAAGAACAAGGGTGTTGGTTTCAGGAGCACATGTGTACCTCAGGTTGAGGCTTTGCAACTATTTAGGGTTCCCCTCTGCAGTGCACACCCAAGGTTGAGGCTTTGAAACTATTTAGGGTTCCTCTCTGCAGTGTGCACCCCAGGTTGAGGCTCTGATAACTATTTAGGGTTCCTCTCTGCAGTGTGTACCCCAGGTTGAGACTTTGAAACTATTTAGGGTTCCCCTCTGCAGTGTGCACCCCAGGTTGAGGCTCTGACAGCTATTTAGGGTTCCTCTCTGCAGTGTTGTTCTGCACTAAGCCATGTGCTCTGTGGCAGCAGGCATTATTCACGGTGTCCTTGGCACACAGCCCAGATGCTGGCACAGTGTGGCCAATAGGGTTCTCATGAATGACAGATATTTTAAAAGAAGAAGTAACGAAATGGGATTTAGCACTGACTGTTTCTCCCACCTCTCACTTGTCCCCCCTGTCTTCAGCACCCACACAGGTGTTTTTGCATGGGTATAGTAAGGATGTACCCCCTCCCCCCCCACTCTATAGAATATTTGGTGCAGCCCACAAAACCATCCATCACTGAGTGAACCTAGCCACCATCCCTGGGAGAATAGAAGACACTTAGATTAAGTAAGCAAATCTCAGACCCCCCCCAAAATCTTGGCCCCCAGTCTGCACTTGTCTGTCAGGTAGGAATGGATTCCCTCAGTGCCCTTCCACAGTTGCCCAGCATGGGTGTAGGTTGCAGATGCGCAGAGACTCCTAACTGTCCATTCTTCAAGAGACTCTCAGGTGAAGGGAGGGGACTCAGATGTGTGGGACAGTTACATAATGTAAGTGCCACAGTGGGAGAATGCCCAAGATGCTCCTGCACCATGGAGCAGAATGAGAGAAGCTTTCTGCTGGGCTGGTACCCAAGCTGAGCACTCAGACGGTCTGTGGAGCTCGTGTCTGGATATTGCTCCCACTCTCTGATGGCGTCTTGGGGTGATGGGTACTTTGTATCTCACTTCTTCCTGGGTCATTGTCCTTGTCACACAAGGCATCCACGGTGATACAGAATATTGCTCACATGGCAGTTGCTAGGCAGTCTCCCAGTGTTTTAGGCTGAGCGTCAAATGCTCCGAACTCTCCTCATCTTCTTTTGTCTTTATAACGGAGCTGCACGCTGGTGGAGAACACTGGGAGTCAGCAGGGCTGAGTGACTTTCCCACCCATGGCAGTGTGAGGGATGACAGTTCCCACAATGATAACAGTAGTGGACCTCGGTTACTGAGCAAAGGTGCCTAGCCCTGGGCTAAGTGCTCTCCGGTTCCTACTCAGAATTTTCACAACTCTAATTATTCCCGTTTTGAAGATAGGGAAATTGACTCTTAGGATCTGTCACCGCCTCCCTATGGATTATGCCCCACCCGTTTCCATATTCCCTGCTGGCTCAACACAACAAATATTGAGCATCTTGAAGTTTATGTGGGCAGGTGTCCCAGGGTGGCTTAGCTGGATCGTGTTGGCTCTGGTCTCACATAAAGCCAAGCTAGAGGTCATGGTGGCAGTCGTCCAAAGGTTAGTTTGGGGAAGACCTCACTCACACAGCCGCTGGTGGGCTTTGGTTTCTCACCTCATGGACTCCAGTGCAAGGTAGCTTGCTTCTCCAGTGAGGGACTTTACCACAAAAAAGTGAGGGGCACACTCCAGACAGAGGCATTGGCCTTGCTGTTACCTCCTCGCAGAACAACCCTCCCTCCCATCCCTCTTGCTACTTTCTTTGATAGACATAAATGACTAAGGTAGCACACACAAAGGGCGGGCGGTGAGGTGGATCAGAAGGTGGCTGCCCTTCTTTTGAAGCACCTTCGGTGAAATGATTGAGTGGAGATTTAAGCTGAGGGGGAGTGAGTGACTCTGAACCACTTTATGACATGGCCTCTAAACTCCCCAGTCCTCTGTGGGAAGACTCCTGAGTTCTGCTCTCTAGGAAGTCTCTCTGAGATGGCAAGAAAATTTGCAAATAACCAAGGAAGCAGAGCAAGAGGAGGTCCTTGGGCTTCTCAGAGGAACTCCAAGGACAGATTGGCTTGGTTGTTAGAATTTCTGCTCAGATGGGCTTTCTGATAGACCAAACTTGGAGAACTGGAGTGATGGAGAGAGACTGGCACTCTCCTCAGCACTTCTCAACATGACTGTCTGTTAGTGAAGTCCTTTCCCCGGAAGAACTAGAACTCCTTGAGACAGCTATGGAGGGTGACAAGAGAGTGTTCCTGGGCTGGGGACAGCCGGTGATCCCAACACATTCCAGAAGGAACAGCTAATAGCATGGCCTTGGCTGCCATACCTTTGGTACCCAGCATGCTCCCTGAGGCTGGGTTGCTAGGGACAACCAGAGGCTGTTTCTCAGTTTCAGAGCCTGCCTGCATTGCCCAGCTCCACAGATGGCAGCAGGAAAGAAAAAAAAAAAAAAGGAAAAAAAAAAAAAAAGAATCAGGCTCTAGGAGGGTAGAAAGGAGACCTTTGGAAATGTGTTGACACTTTCCTGTGATTCCAGCTCAGTGTCTGCCTCTATCCACCCCTTTAGAAACAATACAAAAAGCCATTTGGGATGGACAAAGGCAGCCCGATCCTGAGTTGGACCGCCTGGCTTTCAGATAAAACTGTTAGAAGCAGAGGCTGCTGGCAGGTGACTAGGGTGACTCACACCTGGCCCAAGTCCCTTGACTGGACTGCCTCTCTCCCATCTTATTCCCATCAAACACCCTGGATTCTGAGAAGAATCCTCACCATGACCCCTGGGGTTCATACACCTCACTTTCTCATTCAAAGCTCATACATAACATATATATGCATGTATACACATGTACACACACACACACACACACATATACATATACACATGTACACACACACACACACACACACACACACACACACACATATATATATATTTTTTTTTTCTCTGTGTAGCATCTCTGGATGTCCTGGAATTCACTTTGTAGACCAGGCTGGCCTGGAATGCACTGAGACCCACCTGCCTCAGCCTCCCAACTGCTGGGATTAAAGGCGTGTGCCACCATGCCTGGCCTTTTCTATATTTTCAATAGTGTCTTTCAGCAAAGTCTTCAGGCATCAATGACCATGTCAAGTGTTTGCCTGCTAACACTGCTCACTGTTCCCAAAGCCGTATAACAAGTGCATCGTATCACTGAAGCCTACAGACACCGTGTGAGAAACACCCCAGGTTCTCAGATAATGCAGGTGCTGAAAATGAGGCCTAGCGAGGCTGGAAGTCTTGCCTCTGGTTGCCTGTGGATGACTAGCGATGGACTCACAGCTGAGCCAAGATGTGTCTGACCCCAATGCCCATTGACTCCCCAGTCTTTTACTGTCTCTTTGGGCCCTGCTCTCATGCTGTCTGGTTGTCAGACTCCTATCGTTTCTTCATCTTGCCGTCAGCTCTTGCCAGGGGCACCTGTTGCTTAGAATCTGCATGGACCAGTCTTCTACTCTCCTGGACACACTTCCTTCGGATGAATTTTTTGGTGTTAGCCCTGCGGCCCCACGCACCAGGGTAAGAGAGACTTGCTTCCTGCCCTGGCCCGAGGGACCGACTGGCTGGGCCTGCCTTCTGCCCAGCTCACCTGTCGTGGAAGAGAGTTTGGACACACTCTACTCTTACCCCATGAAGAAAGTGTGCACAGCCCAGGTAGTTCCTCTGACCTGAGTGGGCATTCCCCGAAGCCAGGGTTAGAGTCTTGATCCACACATGGGTCACAGGGCTTGGCTCCAGCATTCCTATCGCTCTTCTCCTGGAAGCAGAATGGTGGATGTGAAAAAGCGTTGAGCGTGTGTTTTAAAACGCATTCTAAGAAACCAGGCTAAGAAGTCTCACTAAAATAAATGGCCATTGGACCTTCGATAGTAGTGGTGGTCTCCTTGGGAGATGCCTAACCACCCTGCCGTGGTGGAGTTCAGCTTGCCCATACTCAGTTAACCAGAAATTTCCAATGAGAAGCTGGAGAGATGGCTCAGTGGTTAAGAGTACTGACTGCTCTTCCAGCTGTCCTGAGTTCAATTCCCAGCAACTATATGGTGGCTCACAACCATCTATAATGAGATCTGGTGCCCTCTTCTGGCCTGAAGGTATACATGTATACATAATAAATAAATAAATCTTTAAAAAAAAACTCCAGTGAGCACAACTACAGCCCTCACTCAGCACAGTGACAACTGAGACCTGGGATCAGGACCCCGGGGCACCTGTGAGACTCTCAAGTACCCTGCAGTGTTGAGGAGGATTTTGTGCTGCTCAGCTGGCATTACTGTTGGCCCAGAACCTGCTCTTCAACTCCTAATGACCCCTGCATCCCCGCCCTTACTCAGGCTCACCCCAGTGGACAGATTATCTAAGAGCAGTGATTATTGCCGGGCACAACAGGGATGGCTTGTGTCTGTAGTTTCACAAGGCTGAGGCAGGAGGGTTGCTTGAGTCTGAGAGTTTGGGGCGGCACTTAAGGCATGTTTTAGGGAGTTTTATGGACACATAGCCTTTCTAGCTACCCTGGAGGAGGGAGTTGGGTATTGTCTGAAGTTTGCCAAGAAGCTGAGTTCATGAACGTCCCCTACCTCCAACCCCATGGACCTGCCCATGGCTGCCATTTAAACAAGTACAATCTGACTTTTCTCTGGGAAGAATTCTGCTGACCCCAAACTGAGGACTCTAAGCTGAGGCTTGCAGGAAAGGGACATGAAGACTTAGTCTGGGAGCACTGCAGTGAGGCCTGTGTGTCCTATATTGGGAGCACTGCAGTGAGGCCTGTGTGTCCTATATTGGGAGCACTGCAGTGAGGCCTGTGTGTCCTATACCGGGAGCACTGCAGTGAGGCCTGTGTGTCCTGGACTGGGAGCACTGCAGTGAGGCCTGTGTGTCCTATACCAGGAGCACTGCAGTGAGGCCTGTGTGTCCTGGACTGGGAGCACTGCAGTGAGGCCTGTGTGTCCTGGACTGGGAGCACTGCAGTGAGGCCTGTGTGTCCTATACCAGGAGCACTGCAGTGAGGCCTGTGTGTCCTATACTGGGAGCACTGCAGTGAGGCCTGTGTGTCCTGGACTGGGAGCACTGCAGTGAGGCCTGTGTGTCCTGGACTGGGAGCACTGCAGTGAGGCCTGTGTGTCCTATACCGGGAGCACTGCAGTGAGGCCTGTGTGTCCTATACCGGGAGCACTGCAGTGAGGCCTGTGTGTCCTATATTGGGAGCACTGCAGTGAGGCCTGTGTGTCCTATACCGGGAGCACTGCAGTGAGGCCTGTGTGTCCTATACTGGGAGCACTGCAGTGAGGCCTGTGTGTCCTGGACTGGGAGCACTGCAGTGAGGCCTGTGTGTCCTGGACTGGGAGCACTGCAGTGAGGCCTGTGTGTCCTGGACTGGGAGCACTGCAGTGAGGCTAGGCCTGTGTGTGTGGTTTGCTTTGGAAGGGATTAGAGGTCAAAAGTGACTGTTGAGTTTGAAGATTTTGTGACCTACATTTGGGTCACAGACACCGTGCACCAATTCTAAAGATAAACCCTGGACCTGCTGAACTGGAAACTTGGGGTAGGGCCCAGTGGTTTGTGTGGGGACTGCTGGGTGGATAAGACAGGCTTCAGTTTGTGCTCAGCTCGAGGCTTGTGTTGGCTAGCTGAAAGAAGGGTGTTGAAATGCCAGGACTGGTAATGTTATCATGAGGCGGGCACTGCGAGTTTGCCCAGGTTATCACAATACGCAGGCTATCGCTATCTTCAGCACTTTGATTCCTGTTCATGAGTGGCATGTATAATGTTTTGGCCGTGTGGACGCCACAGGTCAGCACAGTTCATTAACATAGGTAGAACATGGCTTCCCTTTGATTTGACCACACCCTGTAGCAAGAAATATATACGAATCGCTGTTCAAAACATGCATCTAAATATTTCATAAAATAATACCTGGCTGTGCATCTTCTGTGCTGTTCAACTTGATGTATTCTGGTCACGACCAGCTGAACTGAGTTTCATGACTCCCTGATGCATCGTGCAGTGGCCAGTGTGGACGGGGACCACAGTTTCTAGAACAGAAGCCATGGCAGCCTCCTCTCTGCGTCAGGTGGGCTTGGGTTCCTCTTTCTTCTTTGCCTCCCTCTGCTGAGGGACCTCTGGCTGTTTACACGGTGTTTTCTGAACTTTACATTCCTTATCTGTCAGTCACAATGACAAGCAAATGACAACACACCATGCATGCCTGGCTGCCTTGGCTATGGCCTTACTTGTAGCGGACAAAAAGCCCTTTAAGTACCATTTTTCAGAGCACTGTCAGCTAAGTCACTAGATAACCACCACAAAGCAGTGTTTATAAATTACTTTTTTTCTTTATCGCAGGTAATAGGTACCCTCTGCAGTCTAGGTACTCAGAAATACTTATGGTTAATAATATCATCTTAAAAATGTATCCAGAATCTGTGGTTCCCACCCTAAATATGTTTGTCTTGATGTAAAAACTGCCCCCCCCCCGCCCCATTTTGTGTGTACTGAGGTTGTAGGAGATGCTTTTGTTACGCTGTATCTCCCCGAGTGGGGGTGTTTGGAAAGTGTGGGCCTATGTGTGCTTTGTGGCCGGCTTTTCTTGAATATGTACCCCTCAGTGACTAGGGCAGCAGCTTCCTGTGTGTGTAACTCTGCAGACTGGCAGGCAGTGTGTGGAAGGGCCACAGAGTGGGCAGACATAGTTAATGTGCGTTTCTTTCTGGAGGTCATGATTGTGGTTGGTGGCCAGGCACCTAAGGCCATCCGAAGTGTGGAGTGCTATGATTTTGAGGAGGGCCGCTGGGACCAGATAGCCGAGCTCCCCTCCAGGAGATGCAGAGCAGGTAAGCAGCCCCAGCCCCAGACTCACCTGGGTTCCAAGCAGCCTTTCTCTGCTGGTCTCTGCCTCTTGATGCCGTCCAGTCCCCCCCCCCCCCCAGACCTCCTGCCCCTCCCTTCCTGCACCATGTTGGGGGTGCTTACTCTGAGGTCAGGTCTTATGTGCTTGTGAGTTTAAGCCAATTCAGGAATTTACGCAAACCAGGTGAGGTTAGAGAAACAAATAGGAAAGAAATCAGAGTCCCATAGTTCCTTGCAGATAGCGAAAGCTGGGAGTGGCCTTCATATCGAGTTGGCCATATGCCCACCTACCTTCTTTGATGTCACATATGGGCTTGGGTAGGCACCCCCTCCCTTCCCAGCTCTCATGCTTGGTTTCCCTCTGTCTCAGGTGTGGTGTTCATGGCCGGCCACGTTTATGCCGTGGGTGGTTTTAACGGCTCTCTGCGGGTGCGGACAGTGGATGTGTACGACGGCGTGAAGGACCAGTGGACATCCATTGCCAGCATGCAGGAGCGCCGGAGCACGCTGGGTGCGGCCGTGCTCAATGATCTCCTCTATGCGGTCGGAGGCTTTGACGGCAGTACGGGTAGGTCCAGGGGATGTTGCTCAGGCGGCTGTTGGGCTAGCCTCATGCATTTGTAGTGGTTGTGCAGGTTCAAGTCCACAGGCCGGTGTGGGTCTGTGCTGAGGTCGTTCATCATGGCGCTGTGTGGCTATGTAAAACTGTTCGAGTCACTATCCAGGAAGCAACAGAAGACTGTGATCTTAAGCCACTCAAGGGAGAACACCGGTGCTAAGGACCCTTTCCCAAAAGCTCCACCACTTCCCCAGAACGGCTACCCAGAAACAAGCCTTCAGCGTAAATGTGGACCTCTAGGGAATTCAAGATCCAAACTCCTAAGTGCTGTCTGTCCTCAACAAGCCTTCTTATGTGCAGGGGCCATAGCTGCTCTGTGGTGTCACGGATTCTGAGGAGGCCCCACCCTTGGAAGGGCCCTGCTCACCTCTCCAGTGCCTGCAGTCTGTTCCCTCAGAGTATCAGACAGAGAGAGGGGGTGTGCCCTGCTGGAGTCTAGACAGAAGGACCTGTGGGTGGCTTCAGGGAGAGGCACCTGGCTCAGACAGGCACTGTTGCCCAACTGGTCATTGTCCTTTATATTGTCCCACAGAGCCCTGCACGCTGTGCCACCACTCATGGGCACCTCACTCCCAGATTTTACCTCACTTCAAAATTTCAACCTGGGGTCTGGAGAGAACATTGGCTGCTGTTCGGCAGGACTCGGGTTCACTCCCAAGTATCCACGTGGCAGGTCACGACCGACCATATGTAATGGTGCTGCAGGGCATCTGATGCCCTCTGCTGGCCTCCATGGACACTGCACATGTGCGATGCACAGATAAACATGCCGGCAAAGCACCCTTCCACATTAAAAAATAATTAAAAAATTTCAGGTTGAACTGTTAGTGGGTGGTGCCATCTGTACACATGTTGTCAGGTGGATGACTGAAGATGGCGACTCAAACTGCAGTGATTGTCTCTGGGCCCCAGGGAGGGAGAAGTTGGATTTATTTATTTATTGGCCGCCTTTCTGAAGGTTCCTCAATGAGAGTGATCTAGGGAGGGTGCTGATGACTATTTCAGCAGGACCTGCTTTCGCTGAGGAGAAAGCCTGGTTTACAGTGCTGGTGAAGGGGGTTTTATTGTGATCCAGAGAGGGAACATGGAGTCTGAGTGCACACGGACACTGGGCCCAGATTCTTTAAGAGCCTCTTGGCTTTCCCCATGATAACATTATAGCAGTTAGGACTCCAGCTAGGACATTTGTGTCCCCAGTAGCAAGAAGCAGGAAGGGGCTGCCCCATATCAGAGATGAGAAGGCCATTCAAGAAGTCCTCATCAGATTTCTGCTCAGGGCTCAGTGGCATCTCGCTGCAGGGGATCCTAGGAGGTTCACTTCTAGCTGTCCAGCTTGTAAAGTAGAAGGGAAGATGGGAAAAGAGGTCGGGAGGTGTTCAGCAAGGCATCCTCGGGTCTCTACCTGGGATCGAGTTTTCCCCTCTGGAAGTTTAATGGTTTATATCTATAGTGCAATTCAGATGTACCCCTTGCCATCTCACCAGCTTCCCTGTGTGTCATATCCTGGCGGTCAGTTGTCACCTTATGTAGTCTAAGGAGTTGCCATGGCCACAGGCTAGGCAGAGGTGCACCAAGCTGGACATTGAGTCTGTAGTCCTGGCTTGGCCTCCACTTGGCCTCACTGTTCCTCACACAGCAGGGTGAGGCCCTGGCTGTAGGAATCTCATGATTCTCTTTTCCCTAGGCTTGGCGTCGGTAGAAGCCTACAGCTACAAGACCAATGAGTGGTTCTTCGTGGCCCCAATGAACACGCGTCGGAGCAGTGTGGGCGTGGGCGTTGTGGAGGGTAAGGAGGTGGGCGGCTGGTCCTGCCCTAGCCTGTGGGTCTTGTCCTGAGTCCAGCACAGTGCTGGATTGATGCCCCATTCATTGTGGCCCCATTGTCTGAGTTCTGTCCACTGTCTCTAGTTAACAGACGAGGAGGGCCAAGACTCAGAGGGCTTCAGCATGTTAGGAGAGAAAGCAGAGACATGGGGAAGAGTGACACCTGTCCCCCGGCCACCTGCCAACATCTCTGCTAACAGTGGGGCCTGGGAAGGAAGTAGGGAGCCCAGAGTCAACATATAAATTTGGGCATGCTGTAGCAAGGGCCTGAGTTAATTATGCTTGCTAAATCTCTGCTCACCTTCATGTGTTGTATGCTAACAGGGTATCGAGAAAGACAGGCTTTGTTTTTTGTTTTTTGTTTTTTTTTTCCAGGTCTAACTCATCTCAGATCTCAGGATAGGCTTGATGTGGGGTGTGGCTGAGCAGGAGGGAGTCATGATACTTGAAGGCCTGGCCAGACAATCCTCAGAAATTTATAAAACATCTTTCTCTTACTTATTCTCCCAAGCCCTCTGGAAGAACATGGGTAGGACTCAGATGGTTCTGTCTTTCAGCTGGACAGGGAAACTGTCCTGGAGAGGGCAAATGAGAAGTACTTTGTGTTTGGATAGTGAGTAGCAGAGCAGTCCTCTCCACCTAGGTCTTCTGAGTCCTAATCTAGATTGGAAACCATTGTAATGCCGATAGGTGCGAGTTGGTGAGCTCAGTACCAGTGCGGAGAGGTCTGAGCTGAATTAAATGTTAGAGATGATGGGTTAGTGAGGATTTATTAGTCTGCACTGATGTCTGCTTACCCAGATATATGCATGGGTGCTTCGTGTACACCAGTGAAAGCACACACATGCACGCTAACACAACACACACACACACACACACACACACACACACACACACAGAGACACACACATACAGACACACAGGCACACACATACAGACACACAGACACACACACATACAGACACACTCACAGACACACACACACACATACAGACACACACACACAGACACACACACACAGACATACACACACACAGACACGCAGACACACACACACACAGACACGCAGACACACACACACACAGACACACACACAGACACACACACACAGACACACACACACAGACACACAGACACACAGACACACAGACACACACAGACACACAGACACACACACATACAGACACACACACACAGACACACTCACATACACACACACACACAGACACACAGACACACAGACACAGACACACACACAGACACAGACACAGACACAGACACAGACACTCAGACACACACACACAGACACACACAGACACACACAGACACACACACACATACACACACATGCCTAAGATGCAGTGAGATGGTGTCTTAACTTGTTTTCTATTGCTGTGCTAAAGCAGTGACCCAAAGCATCTTGGGGAAGAAAGGGTTTATTTCCATCCTCAAGGAAAGCCAAACAGGAACCCAAGGCAAGAACTGAAGCTGAGACCGCAGAGGAGTGCTGCTTACTGGCTTGCTCTCCATGGCTTTCTTATATACAGCCCGGGATTACCTTCCTGAGGATGGTACCACCCACAGTGGGCTGGGCCCTCTTGCCTCAATTTGCAATCAAGAAAATGATCCACAGACATCTGATGGAGGCAATCCTTCAGCTGAGGGTCCCTCTTCCTGGGTGACTCTAGTCTGTGTCAAGTTGACAAAAATTGACCGGCATTGATGGTGGCCATCTCTTCTCTCGGCACTCCTCAGCCTGTCCCACTGTTACTAGTTTGAAATTTTCACTTAGAGGCGTATTATCCCAGTGTAGTTAAACACATTGTCTCAGTGAGGCCAGAATCCTGTCCCTCTTCCAGGATAAACTGTTTCTCAAGGTCTCATCCTCTTGGTGGGACAGAAACTGATTCACCAGCCAGATCCAAGAGCTTTGTCCAGCCACCTTCTCTTTTCCCTTGTTCCTCAGCCAGGGGGCATCAAACAATATGTCAGGGGTTAAAAATAGCAGATCCTCAGGAATGCACACCTTGAGTGTCTGTTTGCTTTAGCTGCTACAAGGTTGATGGGCTTAGAGGAGGTGACTTGATGGTAGAGATTATACTGCCAGGGACAAGGGCTTTTGCTGGTGTGCCTACTTGCAGAAAGAAGCACAGTCAAAGTGCTTGCCCCTCCTGCTCCTGAAGCTCCAGGGCTGCAGGCTGCCTCAGGGCACCAGAAAGGGTTTCTAAGAATGCAGAGGAGGAACTGGACTGATCTGTGCTTCACAGTGGTTAGGAGAGTCAGCTTTCTTCACTGGTTCATCATCTTACAACCAAGATTATGCAGTCTGAATGACCCTTAAGAATTTCAGGATAGTTTGCTACTTGCCACCAGGAAGAATCGCGCATAAGGGCAAGGCACAGTGTGAGTTGGAGTGTACATAGATACGCTCAACAGAGTAGAGGATGTGTTACAGAGATGGCACTGCCTGAGCCAGTGCAGTGTCAGCGGCCCGGGACCATCTGACCCCGCGTGGTATTCCAGCACAGTGTTAGTGGCCTGGATTCTGGGGAGGTTACTAAGTGGATTTCTTTGTCAGCTTTAACTTTGTGAGGGAGGAGCTGTGGATGAGGTCTTTTTGGAAAATGTCAGTTGAAAAGACTCAGAGAGAAAAGCACAATTCAGCAATAGTAGGAATGCTGGGTCTGCAGCCCTGATGGCACGGCATTGTTTGGGCCTGAGGAGCTAACAAGGTAATCATGGGTTTTGGCATCTTAGTCGTACCCTTCATATTAGGGACTCATATGTCGCCTGCCCATCCTTGATTAAGTAATTCTGATAAACGGATGTCTATGTCTGTGTTCATTTAGCCTGAAGCTAGTGCCATTGTAGCCTGCTGCTAGTGTCATGGTGTCCTGTAGATCCGATGTCCTTAGGTGAAGTGGGGCTTCTCTCCCTGTCCCCACAGAAGGGACTGTCCTGTTGTATCTAAGACTATAAATGCTAAGCCCATATGTTTGAACCCTTGCTCTCGCTTAGGTCAGATTTATCCCTTCCTGTTTTCACCTCATTCCCAGACTCTAGCCCCAGTTGTGAATGATCCTTCCATAGGAGCTTAATGCTATTTTTATTTAAAAACAGTTGATAAGGGCTGGAGAGATGGCTCAGTAGTTGAGAGCACTGGCTGATCTTCCAGAGGACCCTGGTTCAATTCCCAGCGCCCACGTGGCAGCTCATACCTGCCTGTAAGGGGATCTGGCGTCCCCACACAGACATACATGCAGGCAGAACTCCAATACACATAAAAATACAAAAAAAAAAAAAAGAGTTGATAATGCTTTGTGGTTCTGATATGGCTCAGAGAACAAAGGTGATCTGCAGAAAAATTCCCTCTGCCTTGCCCAGAATGAATTCAGAACCAGTCTTTCACCTGCTCTACCAGCCAGGAGGTGTGACTAGGGCCAGGCTTGGGTTCTCAGGAAAGATTATTCCCCCATGATCTTCTGACTTATCACTGTGAGCCTACAGCCAGGAAGTTAGGTATGTGATTATGGCTGAGAGCCTTGCAGCTTTAACCTAGTTCTCCAAGCAAGATTGCTTTGAACCTCAGCGATGCCAGGTGAGTGTTCCGCACTGGGTACCTGGCCCCCTTTTAGAAAGAGCTTCGGCATCGCTTCTAGGTAGATGATGCCGTCAGAGCAGATGGGAAAGCATAAGTGTGAGGGGAGTTTTGCCCTGTGTTTGGAGAATAAGCTGGGTCCGCCCAGAACTCTGAATGAGGCAAAGGTGCCTCAGCTGGTTGAATCGGAGCATCAGCCTAGCTGCTGATGTCCGTGTCACCGCACCACCCTTAGTCTCTCTGTCTATTCCAGGGAAGCTGTATGCTGTCGGGGGTTACGATGGGGCTTCCAGGCAGTGCCTGAGCACTGTGGAGCAGTATAACCCAGCCACCAACGAGTGGATATACGTGGCAGACATGAGCACCCGACGCAGTGGCGCTGGTACGTGAGAGCCTCGGGGTACGCGCTGTATCTGTTGAGACTAGAGCCATGGTGGTACGTGAGAGCCTCGGGGTACGCGCTGTATCTGTTGAGACTAGAGCCAAACAGCGGAACTGTGCATTCTCTCCCCTTGTCCCCTTCCTTTCCTTTTGCTGTAAGTAGTGCCACAACCACATTTACAGCTATGCTCACACAAGGGGGGGCTTTCCCAGGGACTCCATGCTCAGCACTGAAGGCTCGCTGTCTTCTGTGCCTTTCTATTACTACTGTTATTGTTTGTTTTAGACAACTGTTGTATGGCCCAGGCAGGCCTCAAGCTCACCAATACCCCAGGCCACACCAGAACATTCATTCTGTTTGTATGTGGGTCTCCATCCCTGGAAAGTACAGGTCCACTCACTGTGCCAGGTGTTGTTATGATACAAATATTCTCCCATCCTTCCTCTGAGTCTCATTCTGTAACCCAGGCTGACCTCAAACTTAAAACCTCCTGCCTTAGCCACTGTGTCCTGGGATGACAGCGGTGCCGTCCACTTACTCCTAACCTCAGCCCTGAAAGGCTCACTGATACTGATTCAACCTCACAGGGGTCACTTTGCTCAAGGTTATAGAATTAGAAGCCTGCAGAGCTAGAATTCTCTCTCCCGGGTAAAGCTTTTAGAGCTCTAACAATGAGCCCCGGCCCTGTGAGGGAGGGTGGTGCTGCCACCCTGGATTTAGCCCAGTTTGCCTGCCTGACGCTGGTGTCTTCAGGGTTAAAATCCAGCATCACAGTGATTATACCTGGAGATAAGCCCAGGTCCCTTATCCACACTTTTCCATTGTTCCTCTCCAACATGAGGAGAAAATGACCTCCCAAACGGCTTTCTATTTCTTTTCTGCTGTGTGGGGAAGTCCAGGCACCCAGGAACTGCCACACAGCCCCCTCCTCTCTCCTTTGTCTCCTCCACTATCCCGGGGTCCAAGGTCTGGGGGAGCAAGCAGAGGCCTTGGCCACAGATCTTGGGCTCCTGGTAACTGATCTGGTTCTCAGTTTGGGGCTGGTGGAAAGGCCTCATGATTCCTGAGACGAGAAACCACACACTCTCCACATTTCCTCTCCCCTGCCTCCATCTACTTTTGGAGGCTGGATTATGATGTCACATATCCACAGCCTTAGCATTTTGTAAAAATTAGGCTGTTTTAATTTTTTTACATAATTTTGTATACTCATTGATGGGCAATGACGTAGAAAGCCTGTGTGATTCTATTCCATAAGCGTGTGTTGGGAGCTCTTTTGGGGAAATCTCTGCTAACCCAGACAACTGGGCCCCTCATGAATTCCCTGAAGTCAAGAAACCTGAGCCTCAGAGCTAAGTGTGCTTCACTTCATCATGTCAACTTGGGCAGCCCCCTGCCCCACCTTTGACATTTAATACCTCAGCCGTGCAATACAGGGGCTGCCCAAGTTCTCAAAGGACCAGTTCCATTCATAAATCTTCCCCCTTCCTTGTCATTTAGTAATTATAGCTTCTGGCATCTTCTTTGTACCTCCTAAAAATCCATATGGTGACTTGGGGCATGACAGCAAGTGCTAAAGGCCCATGTATATAGGGACAGCCTGACACAGTGCTCTGAGATGATAACCCATGGTGAAGCCAGGGACAGCCTGACAGTGCACCAGAGCAACCCTCGTGGTGCTCAGGGCTCCAGTCTCTGCACCTTCGGGCACGCCTGTAGTGGTAATGCCTTTTCCCCACCAGTTGCTCAGAAGGTGGTTGGGGTGGCTCTCACCTGGCCCATCCTCGGCTGGAGGCCCTAGATGGTGTTGTTTGATGTCATTAACTGCTGCTTATGTTTCTGAGAGGCCTAGTGACCTCGGCTTGGGAATGAGCTTTTTGTTCAGGTTACTATGGAACCCTGTCCTTGCTTTCCTTTCTCCAAAGCTTTGCTCTGCCTAGAGTGGGCGTTGTCATCTCTAGAGTGGGGAGGCCGTGTGCTTGCCATGGTGGGTGCTTGTGAGAGCCAAGGACCTAGAGACCAATGGCTCTGTTTTCCAGCTGCCTGCGCCCAGTGTGGCTCCTACATGGGTGTCTATGGCCAGGCTGCCAAAGGGTGAGGGGTGTGGAAGAGTTGCCTGGACTGCTGCTGGCTCCCTTAACAGTGGACAGACAGCACTAGCAGAGGGATGGGTGGACAGACATGGTGGTGGAGTAGAGGCCATCTCGTGATCCTGGATGTGTCAGCTCCTGCTGACCCTGGAGGAAGCAGCGTGGAGCCTGCCGATTTTCCGAATCCCGCAACCTGACGCCAGCCATTGTTGGCCCAGCAGCACCATCTGCTGCTTGTTTAGGGCAACTGCTAGGAACCACTGGCTAACCTGTGAGAATAACCACTGACTGGATTTGACATCAAGAGCCCAGCAGCAGCAGCCTCGAGAACAGGCCAGGGCAAGACATAAGCAGTTCTTGACCTGGTGAAGTCTGCACCTCCAGATCCAGCCCCTGGACCCACAACCTGACCCCACATCCCATTCATCAAGACACTTTTTTGGGCTTCTGACCAGTGTCTGTGGGACTAAGGCCCCATCTTTCCAGAAGGTTCCCAGCAGAAGGGTGCAGCCTGACCACAGAAGGCAGTAGTAGTCCACGGACCACTGAGTCATTCCATCTCCTTCTCTCCATGGAAGGGAAGAGAAAGGGTTACCCAGAGGGGTGTTAGAGAGGCAGGTCTAGGTGTCTCAGCTTCCAGGCCTTTCCCCTTTAGGGCCTGTATCTCCTCATCTCACAGCAATGGACTGCTCATCCCGGGCAGCTCCTCCCCAGAGATGTCTGATGCCTTCTGCCATCAAGGAGAAGGCACAGGCTGGCAGGGATGTCTCCCCAATGGTGACCTCAGCAACCATGCTCTGTGGCTCTTTACTCAACGGATACAAGGCTGAATAATAGGATGCTGAAGGAAAGCGAGGCGGCATGGAAAGGCAAAACGGAAACGGGGTGTCATTTTACTGTGGAGAATTAGCCACTTTCCACACTTTAGTGGATTCCTTTATCCTTTTGTTCCTTTGTCACCCCCTGTATATGTATACACACATACATGTTTACATTTTAAAAGCAGAAATGGGGCCATGTTGGCTTTGGATGCCTGTGTTTCCAGGCCGCCTGTCTTACTGGGAGCCAGGAAGGGTATCATCGTATTTGCTTTACAGATGAGGAGACTGAGGTTCAGGGAGACAGAACTTGCTCCCCGAGTCACTCTGCTGGTGATGGCTGTCCAGGGCTGGACACCAGGCCTCTTGGTTCCGGGTTCTTCTAGCAGGGCCTGAGGTTGTGACACTGTGCTTTGCCTTTCAGGGGTTGGGGTGCTCAGTGGACAACTGTATGCCACGGGGGGACACGATGGACCCTTGGTGAGGAAGAGTGTGGAGGTTTACGATCCTGGGACAAACAGCTGGAAGCAGGTGGCAGACATGAACATGTGCCGGCGCAACGCAGGTAGTGTGACCACTCTCCTTGTCCTCTCAGGGCCGCCGGGCTTCCGCGCTTCCTTCTCCTCTCAGGGCCGCCACACTTCCTCCTCCTCTCAGGCCCCCCACCCCGTACTTCCTTCTCCTCTCAGGGCCCCCGTGCTTCCTTCTCCTCTCAGGGCCGCCGCGCTTCCTTCAGCTCTCAGGGCCGCGCTTCCTCGTCCTCTCAGGGCCGCTGCACTTCCTTCTCCTCTCAGGGTCCCCGTGCTTCCTTCTCCTCTCAGGGCCCCCGTGCTTCCTTCAGCTCTCAGGGCCGCCCTGCTTCCCTCTCTGGAGGTAATTGCTCTGAAGGACCGGAAAGGTACAGGGTTGCCAGAGTTTAGAGCTGAGCCTGTGTTCTGAGGTTCAGCGTTAGGGGAAGGGAGAACCCAGACTCCCAAAGCTGGCCACAGGACACCTCCCACCCTGAGACTCAGAGTCCCTTCTCTCCAGTGGAGGTTGGTGCCTCGGTTCACCAGTGCCCCTGCCTGATGGCTAGGCCGGTAGCCGTGTGCAGAGCCATGTGGGCCTAAGGCAGACAGGGGTGCTGTTTCGTTTTCTCTGCCAGTGTCAGGCTGGAAGATCCTCATACTTCACAGAGTTCAAGTTCCTTCCTGGCGGCAGGAGAGCCAAGCTCTACCCCACTGGTCCAGTGTCACCTCTTCCTTTATTATCTTCCTCGTATGCCCTGTCCCCATGTCCTTTTTGCTCTTTGAGTCCTTCCTAAAGGAACAGCCTGTCACAGAGTACTCAGGGTCATGTGTTCTGGGGCCTGGCAGCCCCTGCCAAGCTGACCCCTTCCATGACTCCACTTTGAGTTGTGCCCTGTACTGCTGAGCTTGCTTTGTGCTTCTCTGCTCTGGGAATGGGTTGGTTAGCTTCACCCACCTTCCCAGGCTTCACTGACTAAGATGTGCTGCCCGGTAGGCTTACTTCCTTTATTCCCACTTGACCTGTTTGCTAAACTCACCATGGCTGACTTGTCAGAAGCATAAACAGAGGGGCATTACCAATTGGTTCCCTGCCTGAGCCTGCAGTGATACCCGCTGGCGTTTGGCCTTCAGCCACAGGAACAAGGAATTACAGAGCCTGTAAGGCAGACCCTTGAATTAAGTTATAAACACGGACATGTGTAAACAATCACATGTAGATAGTTCTCTAATAGCATATGGATCTTACCATAGCACTGTTTTCAAACTTGGTTTTCCATTCTTCGTCAGCGTCTAATTACAACCCTAAACGTATCTTCATGCTCTCACTTAACACGGCTATATCATAATTTTCCCAGTTCATTATGGAATACTCCATTTATCCCATCTTTTCTTTGCCACTGGTAATGCTGTAGTTATTGTAAATGATCCTTGCAGTGAAGTCAATGTACACACTTAAAATGATTTCTCTAGAGGAAAAGGCCAAAAGTAGAGTCTTGAGGCATGACCTGTACATTCTATGAACATGTACATTTATGTCCATCTGGGCAGGAAGGCAGCACATTCTATGCTCTCACCTGTATTGAGAGTATCTTCAGGCAGCATTGCTAGTGATTACTTTAAGAAGCAGCATCAATAAACTTGAGTTTATGTGAAAAATAAAAAACAAACAAACACTATCTAGTGGACTGTGAGTTTTAAGTTCTTGAATAAAAATTACATTTTCCCCCGCTCTTTTGTCCAGCCTTGTGAGACTTTGCCATCAAACAAGCTCCCTCTTAAGAGGGAGTTACAGGCACAGCCATTAGCAGCTCATAGGATGGGCCTAGCATTCGGCTCAGCTGAAAAGAACGAAGGCACAGGGAAATGGGGACGCAGGGCAATCTTGTCTTTTCCCTAGCTCAGGCTGAAGGGGAGACCTGTGACATCTCTCTATAGCATCCCCCACAGAGAGAACCGAAATGTTCCCTCTATCCTGTGGCAGTGGGAGTCGCTCAGTGGGAACATTTGTAAGGTGACATAGTAATAAAAGCTCCCTGGTGAGAGAAGTGGCCTCCCTAGAAAGGGGCCCTCAGAGTCCAGCATGCTCCTCCATTGAGAGGACTCAGACCCCCGAGGGAGAAGGACACCAAGAGCCTCTGGGTGGGGGACCAGCGAGCTGCCCATGGGTTGCGGTCTCTGATACTTGCACTGATCCTGTGACTTCCGTTTGATTCCCAGGGGTCTGTGCAGTGAACGGGCTCCTGTATGTGGTTGGAGGGGACGATGGCTCCTGCAACCTGGCTTCGGTAGAGTACTACAACCCTGTCACCGACAAGTGGACCCTGTTGCCAGCCAACATGAGCACCGGCAGGAGCTATGCAGGTCAGTGGGTACCTGCTGCAGGGACCACCACACCAAAGGCAGGAACGGCGTGAGGGGATGAGCTTGCTTACCTGGGGACTGAATACCTCCAGCAGGATTTCAGGCAATTGTGCTTCACTGTGTGCCCACCATGGATGCTGATAATTAGCTCTACCCCCGTGAACCTGAGGAGCCTAAGTCTTGTACTGAAGTGTTTTAGCTAAGACACGAGAGGATAGGGTTGGCGAGATGGCTCAGCCGTTAAAGGCTAGGCTCACAGCCAAAAATATAAGGTATGAGAGGATAGTAACTGTGTCTCAGCATTGTGGGTTTGCGCCCCATCGTGGGTAGTTTGAATGCTTTTCTATATCTAGCCCAATCCCACTTGACTGGTTTCTCTCTGCCTACCAGGTCCCTGCAGCCTGTTATAAGATAACCACACAGAGACTTAATATATATTTACAATTGTTTGGCCAATGGCTTAGGTTCATTACTGGCTAGCTCTCTCTCTTATAGATCAACCCATTTCTAGTAATCTGTGTATCGCCATGTGGCTGTGGTTTACCAGTGATGCCCTGCGTCTTGCCTCTCCAGTGGCTACATGCACCTCCTCAACTCTGCCTTCTTTCTGTCTCTGTTCAGGTTTCCTGCCTGGCTTTATTCTGCTTAGCCATTGGCTGAAGCAGTTTTATTCATCAACCAATAAAAGCAACACATATTCGCAGCATACAGAAGGATATCCCACCTAGCACCTGGGGTTTCTAGCACCTCCCATAATATCGTGACCTGCTGGGCTCCAAACATTTAACAGGGGCTATGTCACATTCCAACTCTAACCCCTCCCTGGACTGTGAGCCAGCGTAGCAGGTACAAAGTGTACATTGCCTCTCGGCTTCTCAACAGCCCTCAGGCTGAGTGGGACTGCGTCCTTGATTTTGCAGCTGAGTTGTGGAGACTGTAATAACCACCAAAGGTCAGCCACATTGCTAAGAAACTTGCCCCAAAGTCAGAGTTCAAACATAGCTCTAACTTCTGTGTAAGCCACGCCCCTTGTACTGTCCCAGCTCAGGCTGAGCAAAGGAGCTGGGGGAGCAGTGGGTAGCCTGGGGGTAACGGGTACACTGCCCGGTGCACAGGCTGTTTCTTGTAGAGGGTGGTGCCAGGTTCAGCGCAGTGCAGGGCCAAGAGTTGATGTTGGCCAGAGATCCTGTGAAGAGGAGAACCACAGGCCCAGCTTCTTATGTGTGGACTAAATGTTTATTCACGGGGCACACGCAATGTGTCACGCGTTACCCTGCGTATTTAAAAACCACCCTCTCCAGTCACTGCACCTTGGCCCCGAGCTTCTATTACTTCCATTTCCCGGGAGAAAGGTCAGCTACCAGTAATCCCGTCTGGTTCAGGTTTCAGGACGGATGATTGTGCCGTGCGGGTGCCAAGGGCTCCCCCATGGCAATGCATTTCTGTTGCTCTCCCTTCCTTTAAGCCTTTCTCACCCTGCTACATTCTCCTTCACTAAGACATTGGAAGTGTTTTACGCCAGGACAGCCCTGTTCTCAAGAAGGTCAGCACGTTTCTCCCTGAGGCTGCGGAGGGAAGAACATGGCATTTTTGTAGCATGAGAAAGTGGGCGGTCCCTCTGGCTCCGCCTCTGTGTTAGTGAGAAGTGAGTGGGACCTGCTAGGATTTCACGTAAGTGCTGAATGCTCCAAGGCCTCTCTCCACTCTCTGCCCACTCAGAGCTGGTGGGAAGGACACAACCAGCCCACTCTGCACTCAAACCCTGAGTGTGCCGTCTCAGAATCTAGGGAGTGGATCTGATGTGCAAAGATCTAAGGCCAACGTGACCCAGCAGGGCGTTGCTTATAATAGCATCTCCCGCCCACCATGATAATACTTAATGATTAACATTAGAGAAATAGTTAAATATTCTAGCCGATGTTTATTGAGTGGGTATTTTTTCTATCTTTTTAAAAATTGAAAATAGATTTTTTTCATATGGTATCTTCTGATTATGAGTTCCCCTCCCCCAGCTCCTCCCAGCTCCTCCCCAACCTTCTCTATTTTCAATGTCTGGAGAAAATGCTTGTGCTTGACCCGGTGCTGGGTTAGAAGAGGACTTGAGTTGTGTGTGCCAAGTGTGCCGAGTGCTCTGGTCCTATATCGGAGGAGAGGGAGGTTTTTATTTTTTTTCCATTTTTAAATTTAAATTAGAGACAACATTGTTTTACATGTCAACCCCAGTTTCCTCTCCCTCCCCTCCTCCCCTGCCCCCATCAATATCCTATCTCATCCCCTTTCTGCTCCCCAGGGAGAGAGAGGCCTCCCATGGGGGAATCTTCAGAGTCTGTCATGTCCTTTGGGATAGGGCCTAGGCCCTCCCCTGCGTGTCTAGGCTGAGAGAGTATCCCTCTATGTGGAGTGGGCTCCCAAAGTCCACACCTATGCTAGGGATAAATATTAATCCACTATCAGAGGCCCCATAGATTTCTGAGACCTCCTCACTGACACCCACGTTCAGGGGGCCTGGATCAGTCCCATGCTGGTTTCCCAGCTATCAGTCTGGGGTCCATGAGCTCCCCCTTGTTCAGGATAGCTGTTTCTGTGGGTTTCACCAGCCTGGTCTTGACCCCTTTGCTCATCACTCCTCCTTCTCTGCCAACTGGATTCCAGTTCAGTTCAGTGTTTAGCTGTGGGTGTCTGCTCCTACATCCATCAGCTGCTGGGTGAAGGCTCTAGGATAGCATATGAATTAGTCGTCAATCTCATTATTAGGAGAGGGCATTTAAGGTAGCCTCTCCACTGTTGCTTAGATTGCTAGTTGGTGCCATCCTTGTAGATCTCTGGACATTTCTCTAGTGCCTGATTTCTGTTTAAACCTATAATGGCTCCCTCTATTATGGTATCTCTTATCTTGCTCTCCTCTATTCTTCCCCTGACTCAACCTTCCTGCTCCCTCATGTGGAGGAGAGGGAGTTTGAAGAGCTGTTGCTTCTCCAAGTGGATGTTGGAGTCTCAGATCTGTCACTAGCCTTGCGTCTCTGGACTAGGCATTCAGTCTGCCACTAGCCCTGTGTCTGCACTAGGTGTTCAGTCTGACAGAACCTCCATGGTATCAATTGAAAAATGGGCATAAAATTAGACTGGGCCTCTGAGAGTTTTTAGGGAATGGAACATGATACTCTGTGTTTAGTTTGAAGCCTGGTTCCTGCCTGGTGTGAGTCACCACCAGTTAACCCATTCTGATTATTATTAGAAGCTGGGAGGTGCTAAAAAGATGGTGGTGCCCTTGGAAGGGATAAAAGATTTCTTCTTTGTATCCTTATGCATTTTCCATAACGAGAGCATATTGCTTTTCTAATAAACACTACATGAGGACACTACAGGAGCCTGCTTTTTCACAAGAATTACTCAGTGAGAGCGGTTTCTGTAGCACAGTGACACTGCCAAGGAAGCGCAGGCAGCGCCTCTTGGTCCGGGGGCTAGCTCTCTTGTCTATACCTTTAGCTCTCCTGTCTACCTTTAGCCAGGCATGAGCAGGGAATGGCTGTCTTAAGCAAAATGTCTCTGATGGAGTATTCTCCCTTTCTTCAGTTTGTGCTTCCTTAATCACATCTACAGTTAGAATATTTGATAGCTATAGGGACATGTTAAAATAAATCTCTAAGCCAGGCAGTGGTGGTGCACACCTTTAACCCCAGCACTCAGGAGGCAGAGGCAGGCATAATTCTGAGTTCAAGGCCAACCTGGTCTACTGAGTGGGTTCCAGGATACCCAGGACTACACAGAGAAATCCTGTCTCAAAAAACCAAAACAAAAACCCCAAATCCAATTCAAAAATAAATAAATAAATCTCTAGCAAACCTGTTCACTTGTGGATACTTTTTGAGTTAGGATTTATCAGCAGGTTCTAGACACCTGCTTGGTACTGATTTCCACCCAGAAGGAAGTGTATGGTCCCAGGAAGAAAGAAGAGGACAAGCCGCTGTCACACTACAGAAGACTTGCCTTACACAGGGCATTTGGAAAGGCAGGCTAGCAGGCGAGTTTGTCACTAGCTCGCGTCTGTAGTATAGAACAATGTGGAGAAAGGATGTTGACTTCTTCAGCCTCTGTGTCTTCCATACAGTCACTGTAACCCAGGCAGTGGACACAGTGAAACTCCACACAGTCACTGTAACCCAGACAGTGGACACAGTCAAACTCCACACAGTCACTGTAACCCAGACAGTGGACATAGTGAAACTCCATACAGTCACTGTAACCCAGACAGTGGACACAGTGAAACTCCACACAGTCACTGAAACCCAGACAGTGGACACAGTGAAACTCCACACAGTCACTGTAACCCAGACAGTGGATACAGTGAAACTCCACACAGTCACTGTAACCCAGACAGTGGACACAGTGAAACTCCACACAGTCACTGTAACCCAGACAGTGGACACAGTGAAACTCCACACAGTCACTGTAACCCAGACAGTGGACACAGTGAAACTCCACACAGTCACTGTAACCCAGACAGTGGACACAGTCAAACTCCACACAGTCACTGTAACCCAGACAGTGGACACAGTCAAACTCCACACAGTCACTGTAACCCAGACAGTGGACACAGTGAAACTCCACACAGTCACTGTAACCCAGACAGTGGACACAGTGAAACTCCACACAGTCACTGTAACCCAGACAGTGGATACAGTGAAACTTCACACAGTCACTGTAACCCAGACAGTGGACACAGTGAAACTCCACACAGTCACTGTAACCCAGACAGTGGACACAGTGAAACTCCACACAGTCACTGTAACCCAGACAGTGGACACAGTCAAACTCCACACAGTCACTGTAACCCAGACAGTGGACACAGTGAAACTCCACACAGTCACTGTAACCCAGACAGTGGACACAGTGAAACTCCACACAGTCATTGTAACCCAGACAGTGGATACAGTGAAACTCCACACAGTCACTGTAACCCAGACAGTGGACACAGTGAAACTCCACACAGTCACTGTAACCCAGACAGTGGACATAGTGAAACTCCATACAGTCACTGTAACCCAGACAGTGGACACAGTGAAACTCCACACAGTCACTGTAACCCAGACAGTGGACACAGTGAAACTCCACACAGTCACTGTAACCCAGACAGTGGATACAGTGAAACTTCACACAGTCACTGTAACCCAGACAGTGGACACAGTGAAACTCCACACAGTCACTGTAACCCAGACAGTGGACACAGTCAAACTCCACACAGTCACTGTAACCCAGACAGTGGACACAGTCAAACTCCACACAGTCACTGTAACCCAGACAGTGGATACAGTGAAACTCCACACAGTCACTGTAACCCAGACAGTGGACACAGTCAAACTCCACACAGTCACTGTAACCCAGACAGTGGATACAGTGAAACTCCACACAGTCACTGTAACCCAGACAGTGGACACAGTGAAACTCCACACAGTCACTGTAACCCAGACAGTGGACACAGTGAAACTCCACATAGTCACTGTAACCCAGACAGTGGACACAGTCAAACTCCACACAGTCACTGTAACCCAGACAGTGGACACAGTGGGTTTACGAAGTTGGAACCTGAATGTGGTTAAGTGTGTCACTAAAGCAGTGACACACACTTCATGTTTGGAATATTTATGGAATTGGGAGCTGAGTCCTGGATGAGGGTCTCAGTTCTGTGGCAGCAAGCAGATGCAACTGAACTCACCGAAGACAGAAATACAGATCGCCCATGGCAAGGCTAGGGTTGCAAATTCATTTTTCCTCTTCCCATGAAGTCTGTACCATTTGTTCCAGTTTGTTCCAGTAACTTCTAAAAGTAGAAAAATAGACATCCATCAACCATCACTTCTTCAAAAATGATACAGATTCAGAGACAGATGCCTTGGGGTTCTTAGTGAGGGGTGTGGCAGTTGTTAAACTGGTTGTTGTGGTCTGGAAGGAGTGGGATGTGTCTGTTGGCATGCACTGTTTGAGATCATGCTTGTGGATTCAAATGTCCCACCAGGATGTTGCTGTTAGAGGGGAAACAGCCAGCTGCTGGCAGAGATAACACGTGACCCTGGGGGATTCCACAGGCTGTGACAGGATATGGCAGATTCCTGGACTTGTTGGGACTCTGATTAACTTTGGAGATGCTAAGATGGTAACTTTGTTTCCCTTTCATATTAGGTGTTGCTGTGATTCACAAATCCTTGTGACCCAGGCTTCCACTGCCAGGAGGTGGAGGAAGGAGCGGGCATTGCCTGTGACCAGAGCATGGAGCAGCGGGACCATGACAATGGAAGAGGTTAACTAGGAAGCTTTGCAGTGGTTTGAGAGCCACCCTCGTTGTCTTAGCAGACCAGCCTTGTCCCTCAGTGTGGGCATTGATGATCCACCTTCTGCTCTGAGGTGCTTTGGTTTCTGCCCTGAACAGTTGGGTTCCCGACAGCCCCACAAAAACTCCTCGGGCTTGTGTGTGTGTGTTTCTACAGGACAATGGAGAGAACCTTGAAGAGTGTGTGTGTGTGTGTGTGTGTGTGTGTGTGTGTGTGTGTGTGTGTGTGTGTGTGTGTTTCTACAGGACAATGGAGAGAACCTTGAAGAGTGTGTGTGTATGTGTGTGTGTGTGTGTTTCTACAGGACAATGGAGAGAACCTTGAAGAGTGTGTGTGTGTGTGTGTGTGTGTTTCTACAGGACAATGGAGAGAACCTTGAAGAGTGTGTGTGTGTGTGTGTGTGTTTCTACAGGACAATGGAGAGAACCTTGAAGAGTGTGTGTGTATGTGTGTGTGTGTGTGTTTCTACAGGACAATGGAGAGAACCTTGAAGAGTGTGTGTGTATGTGTGTGTGTGTGTGTTTCTACAGGACAATGGAGAGAACCTTGAAGTGTGTGTGTGTGTGTGTGTGTGTGTGTGTGTGTGTGTGTGTGTTTGTGTTTACAGGACAATGGAGAGAACTTTGAAGTGTGTGTGTGTGTGTGTGTGTGTGTGCGCGCACGCGTGTGCACACACTTGTATTTGTGTGTGTAGGATTCATTCAGTGGATGCAGGGGCTGTGCGAGTGTCTACTGCTTTTCTTTACTGCTGATCTTTTAACTATGCTAAAACACCTACCAATGTCTTCTGGACTCGTCCCATGGGGACCTAGACTACTAAAGCTGCTGTCTTCTTGGGAGGTCCAGGAAGAACTAGCAAGAAGCAGCCCTTCAACCACGTCTGGGACCATGCCTTGACTACTGTGGCTGTGAGGAAGAACTGGTGCTTCCTCAGAACTGCACTGTAATCCTCCGTGTACCTCTGGGGTGCAGCCTCATCCAGCCGTTGCCAGCCACTCCTCCTCGGCTGCACTCTAGGAAGCAGAGAGGAACTGTTTTGTCTTCACGACCTTGGCCTCTAGTCTTTGATGTCATGGATTCCAGGTTTGGAAGATTTTGTGTCTTTTCAGCAGGGAAAACAAACTTTTCAGAGAAACCCCAGGTAGAACACTGGGGTGAAAAAGACAAGAAAAAAACAAAAAACAAAACAAACCCCAGAAAAACCAAAGTGGTCTTTGTACCCACCCAGTGGTCTCAGAGAGGGACCCAGCTTGTGAGTGTTCCAGAGCACCAACCCTGTTTATTATGCTTATTATATGGGCTTACTTATTCATGGTCTCAGATCTCATGTGGAGGACATGTAAAAGGTTACCCTGCCACTAAACCCATAGAGAGACTTGCCCCTGTGTTACATGGGGCTGTATGTAACTCAGAGGGACATGGATGACTTCTAAGGACTATCCAGGCTGGATCTGGTCATTGGCTCTTTGTGATGATGGTCAGGTCTGTCTGTATCTGTCTTCCCTGTCTCCTGTTGTCTTCCTGTTTCAGGGTCCGTATCCATTCCCCAGCCTCCCAAACACCTCTTCTTACTCTCCCCTTTGGGGAGGAGATGGTAGTGGCCCCTGGACTGGAGATACTCTTCAAAGACCCTTGTATTTTAAAAATGAAAGCAACTTATCAAAGTTTTGCTCAGATCAAAACGATGAAGAATGTAACTTCAAGCCCCTGGGGTGGTGTTTGGAGGTGCGTGGAAGCACACACGTTAGGGTTGGGGGGTGTGCTAGCTGCACAGGCATGAGTTTGCTCTCTAGCACTGATGTAAAACAAGTCTGGGTACAGCAACATGTGCCTACAATCTCAAAGCTGGGAAGGCAGGGAGAGAAAAGCTGAGGCTTGGGGACAGCCAGCCTAGGCTAACCAGCAAGTCTCAGGTCCCAGGGAGAGTGCATCTCAAAACAAGTTGTGTGGGTCCTGAGGACCAACTTTGAAGGCTGACCTCTGGTCTCTGTGCAACTCACCCTCCCCACTCACACAAGAACTTCAAAGCTGGACTCTTCCTAAGCTAGCAAATTGCTTGTATTGGGATCTCTGCCCTTGGACTATGCCAGGAGAGCAGTCTCGCACCCATGCGGCAGGGTTTCAGCCTCCCTGGAGTCAGAATCTGTGTAGAGGAGACCAAGGGACTTTGTGAACTCTGATGCTGGACTTCTGACACAAGCAGTTCTCAGAAGCACATATAATAGGTTGGCACCTCCTATCCTCTGCATTTAGAAGCCCAGCTTCTGCCCAACGAGGTGGCCACTGAGTATTTACTGAGTCTTTAAAGTGGACCCTACCATGAGAGTAAAATATTTTTTTTCTAATGTTAAGCAGAAATGAGGCACTACAACACCCAGATAGTAGCCTTAGGAATAGTTAGTAGCTAGAATACCCAGCTTTGGGGGATCCAGAAGAAATGTCTCCCAAGGGATGCAAACATATTTTTTTGGCCGATGCCCTGGTTCCAGCTCAGAGTTGGGGAGGGTTGCTTGTGAAGCTCTGCCTGGCCTTGTGCTAGAAAGTAGAATGTATCCCTAATTCCCTTCCTCCCTCTCTAGGGAAGCCTGAGTACTTGTTTGAGGTGCAAGGGGTGAAGACAAGGTTGGGGACCAGAGTCTAAGGTGCTGTTTGCAGAAGCACCCCATTTCAGGTGAAAGGTAACCCATCTCCTCCCCCAATCCTAACAAGAATCTAGACGTTTATACTTGGGGGTCAAGAGGAGTCTCTTCTTGGAGACAACCCCTCCTTCCATGGAAGTTGGCCAGCTGCAGTTTTTGCTGGAGTTTTTGCTGTTGGTCCCACCTCCCATCTCCCTTCCCATAAAGCATTGCTTTTGCAGGCGAAGCTGCTGAGGGTTCCACCCATTTCACCCTCATGGGGACTAGAACACTGGTACGTCATCACCAAAAAAGCCAATCTTCCCTAGCTGCCCACAGATGCCACCCCGAGACCCCTGTTGCTCCATCACCAGGCATCTCCCCTTGGTGGACACCTCAGACTCACTTTCAAGTGTGGGCTAGTCACACGGTGGGGAATGCCTCCCCTGCCTGTCAGAGCAGCTGCCACTGCTAGTGAGTCTGAAATCTGAAATCACATCTAATCTGAAATCTGATGGCAGTGGTGAAACGGACTTGAGACCCAAGGTCAAAAGCAGCTTAGACACCACTTGGATGCTGATCTGGACAGCGTAGAAGTTATATTTCTGAATTCCAAAGTCACTTCTCCCAAGTACCCAAGAGCATCTCCACCTTAAAAAAAATGGCAGTATTATGCAAATGAAGTGACCTCATTTTTCTGCTATGCAATAAGAATTCTTAATTCTATCTCATGACAAACCGGTTGCAATACCCACCCCCAGAGGCGTTTCTTAGCTGTCCTACTTTGATGTCTGTTGTGTAATATTTGTACATTTCTGAGCCAGACCCTTTCAAAGATTGCCTTTTTGTAAAATCGAAGCTACAGCTCTCAGGCTGAAGTTTTAATGTAGATATTTTTATAGATAATTTTTTCACGATATTTGAATCACTTTCTATTGTCCACGGCAATGAAATGCTATTCTGTATGTCGCTCACCTTGACACAGTGCACACCTGTAGCTGTCCTTCTTTTGTTTCTCACCTCTCCGAAGCCTCTGTAGCTCCAGGTTCCCAGTATTTTAGGGAGACTGTGGACTCCCAAGATGCAGCCATGGGCTTTGCTTTTTTGTTACTAGACACTAATGTTGAACTTGACTCATCACCCGTCCTCTGTATCTCTCAAAGTCTGCTTTTTGCAGGGCTTCAGCTGGGTTGGCCCTCACAGTGGCAGCTCTCGTCACCTGGCATTGAGCTTGCCCTCTGCTCTGCATTTCCCATGCTGCCTGGGACCTGCAGACCTTGTCCATTCTCTACTGTCTCCTGGTTTTTGGAGGTTTCTAGTACTTGAGGCCTCTGCCTCTGCGGCTGTGTCATGTCTCTTTGGGAAGTTTGCATTCTCTGGACTTAGGTAGAGGGAGTCCCTCGTGACTCCTGGGAAGAATGTGCTTAGCAGATGCTCACAGTGGTTTGTTTTTTTTTTTTTTTTTTTCCCCTGAGCTGTCACCACTCCAGGCTCCGTTTTGTGTATTTTTCTGCCACCCGACTCTTGTTTCTCTTTTTTTAAATCCTTATTACTTTTGGGACAGGTGCCATCTAAGTGGCCTCCATGCTTCTTCCTGTTTGCACCTGATTGGATCAGTGGGAGGCAGAGCAAACCCATTCAGTTGGACAGAATATCCAAGTCTCTGCTGCACAGAAGCAAGTAGGTCACAGTGGTTTCCGTAGGTTTCCCCCTTTGATGTGTGTGAGTGCGTGTTTGCACTACTTAGGCCTCTCATGTTCAGATATGTTGTTTATCTACTGACCAAGCATAGAATCCAGCAGCACTTGCAACATATGGGGACCGAAGAGGCTTCTTCATGTGGGTAATGTGGTGCCGTCTTCACCACGACTCGGGACTCGGTGACTTCTGGATGTATTGGCAGCCATGGCAGGGATACACGGGGCTGCAGCATTTGCAGGAATAAATTGACCCTGTGCTGTTCTTGCCTTTGGTTATAAGATTGTAAATTATGTCCCCCACCCCTTTTGGTGGTAATAAAGGACCCTTGTTGGACTTCTTGTTTGATTTATATATGATGTATAAAATACTTTCTTTGAAAGAAAACTCAAGACACAGACTGTGTGTATCTGCGTGGATGCTCTGGCCCTGTGCTTGACATGGGCCATCACACGACACTGGCACAGGTCCATGCTCTGATCTGATGAAAGCATGGATGTCAGGGGCCATGCATCATGTAATACATGATCAATACATGATCAATACATCGGGAGCCGGGAAACATTCCCCCAAACGTGTGATTTTCATAGGATCCCATTGCACTGTACATGACATTTTAATAAAAGCGGAACTGCAAACATTCTCAACTTCTTTTCCATTGCACAGCGTCTCGTATGTCTCAAGTATGTAAAGGGCTGACTCGTCCCCTGCACACAATCAGGTGGAAGTTTCTCTTTGGGACCTGCTGCACAGGGTCTCATCAATACCTGCCACCTGGCCCCAGCACAGGGCAGGCCCACAGAGACCTTTAGAGAGGCCTACCTAGTGCAGGCAGTCCCTCTAGAAGGTGTGGACAATGGCTAGGTAGGCGCTGGCATCTGGGCCTGGAAGGGATGATGGCTAACTCTTCTGACGTCGCTCATGGAAGCTGTGTCCCAGGCATGTAGAATGCTTAGCTTGGTGACAATCTCTCAAAGGCACTTCCCTGCTGACATGGATATCCCTCTGGATAAAGACCATGCAGTCCTAGGTCCCTCCAGATTGTCAGGGTGTCTGTCTCATAAAAGGTAACAAATAGACATCCAGGGCCCAGTGCTTACTCGGCACTTGGAAGGAATGCAAAGATGCAGAGAATGCTAGCAAGTTGGATCCAGGTGACGGCTGATGCTTCACACAGCGCTCCTCTCCTGGCCTCCCTTCCTTTATCCCTTGGGGATGAGTGGAAGTTGAGAGGTTGAGTCTCACCACAGACCTCTGAGCCATGAGGAGGAACTCATGTCCCTTTGGGATGGAGGGACAAACAGGCCAACACATTTGTCTAAAGATAACTGTAAGGGAAGACTCACATAAAGGACTCTAGACCTTGGAACTCTTGTTTGAGTCTGGGACTCAGTCTGAGGGGAGACACCAGGATGCAGTTGCTTGAACGTAATAGCTGCTAGCATTTGGTGTGCAGTCACCATGTGCCACTCCCATTTTGAAGAGGGAGGTGACTATGTATTGCTCTGCTAATTCACAGCACCACAAAGGTTAATTGGATCCTTGAGAGGAGACCTAGGCCCTCCACCCTCCTGAGACTAACTGGAGTCCTGTCACAAGGCTGGTGGCTGTGTTCTACAGGTGCTCTTCGGAGAAGGGTCATCGATGTCTGGACCTCAAAAATGTCTCCAAACTCCCAGAGAGGCCTTGATTTCTCTGCCACTGTCCCCAAATGAAAGGAGGCCAGGCCCATGGCTTTGTTATTCATCGGACTTCCCATGCCCCTTCTGGCTCCTTGTTTGTAAAATGAGGTTCCTGTGTCCTTTCCTGCAAATACAAACAGACATCGAGACATCACAGGGCCAGAGAGGAGCTGCCACTCACCTGAAAGTATGGGACAGGCTCAGGAAGAAGGGGCCAGAGGGATAGGGGCTTGGGGAGAAGGGGACTGCGGTGATTTGAATAGGAATGGCCCCCATACACTCATGTGTTTGCATGCTTGGCCTATAGGGTGTGGCACTATTAGGAGGTGTGGCCTTGCTGGAGGAGGTGCGTCACTATGGAGGTGGGCTTTGAGGTATCATATATGCTCAAGCCACACCCACCGTGGCACACAATTCCCTTCCTGTTGCTTGCGGATCAGGACGTGGAACTCTCAGCTACCTCTCCAGCACCATGTCTGCCTGTCTGCTGCCTTGCTTCCCGCCAGGATGATAATGGACTAAACCTCTGAAACTGTAAGCCAGCCCCAGCTAAATGTTTTCCTTGATACGAGTTGCTGTGGTCATGGTGTCTCTTCACAGCAATAAAAAAACTAAGGCAGGGCCAGAAGGACTGAGGTTCAGGGAGAAGGGGACCAGAGGGACTCAGCCATTTCTTAAAACTGTGGAAATGGCCAGTGTGGTGATGGGGAAAGGAGATTTATGAGCAGGAGAGACACACTTCATGCCTCATGTCTGCCAGTCTTGGGCCAGTCTCTTGCATCCCAGTCAGCCCCCAATCTGCAAGATATAGGTGAAACGCCTGCTGGTGACCTGGGAGCAACTGTGGCAGCACAGCCTTTGGACTAGGAGGCAGAGTCTCCTGCAGGGTGGTTGTGTGTGCCCACGTATGCCCAGGTGTGCTGTGTGTGAGCCTGGCGTGCTGGGAGTGTGCAGGAGGGATGAGGGACACAGAAGGGGGGACACCTCTTCTATCTCTGGGCCTTGGCTGGCAGACTTCATTTCTGCAGGAGGCCCAGCCAGGCCACCTGGGAAGGCTTGGTTTCACCTGGAACCACTTAAGTTTTTTTTTTTTTTCTTCTTATTCCTCCCCCCGCCCCAGGGGTTGGAGAGATGACTCCGTGGTTAAAACCACCGGGTCCTCTTCCAGAGGACTGGGGTTGGATTCTGAGCACTCTATGGAGGTTCACAATTTTATCTCCAGACCCAGGGGATTTATGCCCCTTCTGGCCGTCTTGGGTACTGCAGGCACCTGGTGCACATGCGGGCACGCAGGCGAAACTCTGGAGCATCAGATAATGAGTTTATATGTACTCTAAAATGATTATGTATGAGCATGGACCTTCTCACCTGTGACTTCCCGGGTCATGACCACTGCAGAGTTTTGACAAGGAAATCCTGTGGCCCCGGTTTTTGTGTTTTGTGGCAGAGACACCCAGTATGTGTCCACAGCTTCCCGACTCTGCCTCCTTCAGTTCTGCACCCTACTTCAGGCCACAGGATCACACACCCTGGAGGCTGTGACGTGGGTATTCTTCACAGGCTATTCACAGTAAAATCGGTCTGGAGCAAGGATACAGCGTTCTGCACCTCCCAGTACGAGGCTTCTTAAAGCTGTGTGGTTTCCTCTTGGAATTCGTTGCCTTGTCCTCAGGTGTCCTCCCTGAAGGTTATTTCTGTCTGGGTATGGAGTAAATCCTGGGCTCCTTGTCACTGAGTAAGAATAATGTTCCCTGTGTACTTGGCTGAAGGGACACAGGACAGGCAAGGTGGGGTGGGAGACTGCTCAGAGCCTCAATTCCGCCATCTTGCTGGCTCTAGTTGGCATCAAGAGTGGATGTCCCTCTTGCAGGATAAATGAGAAACCCTGAGTGATGGAGACCTTTTGGGCCTGAGACTGGAGCTTTGAGGCAGCTCATTTATCAGCAGTGGAAGTTTCCCTGAAGTGTTGATTGAGGAGCTCTGTGGGCAGCAAGATCGATGACCTTCATCTCAAGAATGACCCATCTGGGCAGCACCATAAATCCTCCTGAGTCCTGACTGCAAAGTGGAGGCGGGTGAGGTTTGGTGTTGGCCTCTTGGAGGCCATTTTCTTCAGCTATTTGTCCTCCAGCCCTTCAGGACACCCTTGCATTTACTGGTAGCCCCCGGTGGGGTACCTGCACTGAACAAAACTGAAGACATATCTCACAATAGAGGTGTGGACGGCCTCTTTCCAGGGCGCAGTCCTACGCCATGCTTACCGGATGAGGCTTCGTATCCAGGCAGGGAGCAGGGAGGGGGACTGTCTCAGTGAAGGGTCTGGGCTTTGCTTCTTATCGACAATGTGGGGAGGGTGGTGGTGGCTGAAAGGTCTTATGATGGTGATGTCCACAAGACTTTACACACGAAGGCTCGACAAGACGTCAGTGCCGCCCAGGGAGAAGGCAGAGCACCCTAGGCAGACAGCTCAGCACAGCGTCACCCCAAGGAAGGGTGCCACCCCAGGGAGTGCACAGCTCCCTCGAGGTCCCCCTTCACACAATCCGTCTTCCTGCAGTGGCTCAGGTCTGAGATAAAGGGACAGAGAGCAGGGCTGAGGCCCCACAGGGGATTCCAAATGCATTTTGTAGTCACAGATCCATCATTTTAATGTGACCTGGCCTCCTCTTAGAATGACTAAGGAACCCTCTGCCCTGGTGCTAGTGGCTGCTGCGGAGTTTGGATAAGGAAGCCCACAAACCATCCCCACGCAACCAAATGAAGCCACACACGTTTTGCAAAGGTGGCTTCATTCCTAGTGGCTCCTTGTGACATCTTCTGCCTGAATCTGCCTAGTTCTAAGGACTAGGAATGTGTTTGTAAAACAGCTGCTTCCGGGAAGACTCCAGAGGTCTGGGGAGAGGCAACTGGGGTGGACTAAGGAATTGAATTTTGCTGCCACACGAGTTACTCATCACAAGTGAGGTATCAAATGGTATCCAGAGCAAGGCAGGACCTCAGTGGAACCCTCTTCCTGGCCCTGAGAGACTCTGGGCCATGCTGACAGCCTGTGGAGAAAAGCAGTCTGTAGTTAGTTGCCACCTTCGCTGGGCCACTTCTATGATTTATATATGCCATGGAGTGTCAGCTCTGGGAATACGGTACAAATGGCAGTCCTTGCTGTCATGGGCTCAGTGGAGCTGCTGAGACAATGCCATAAGATGCTGAAGCAGCGTGATGAGCAGAGGCTGGGGAGGAAGCAGGTCTGTGGAAGTGCAGGGTGTGTGCTAGTGACGAGACGGCATCCTAGAGAAGAGGCAGGTGGAATGCTGGGAAGGGAGGAGAAAGCAGTCTGTGGAAGTGTGCAGAGTTCGTGTGTGAGCGTTAGCAATTTGCATCCCAGGAGAGAAATGGGTAGACTTCTGAGTAGAGGGGAGGAAGAAGCTGCAAATACAAAGGCCCAGAGGCTAGAGAGATGTGAGAAAGAAGAACTAGCCCAGCATGGCTGAATCTTGAGGTATAAGTGGGAGATGCAGAGAAAAGAAGCCGTGAAAAGGTTACGTCAGGGTGGGCTGTGAAACCATGAGGCAGGAGGAGGTGCCCTCTGACCTGGGGGTTGTGGGAAACATGAGTGTGGCTAATGTTGTGTTATTCAGGGTTCTCTAGAGGAACAGAACTGATAGAAGGAGCCTCCAGCAGTGCAGGGTTTGATGGGGACCCAACGGAGTCTGCGAACCAAGACTTTTTATCTGAGGGAGTAAGGGAAAAACATGCATACTCTTGGTGATTTCCTCTGACTTCTCTCTTTATCCTTATGTTTTCTTATTTTTCCTCTACATCTTCCTGGCCTGGTGTTTTCCTTCTAACTCACTTTATTTTTTCCCTTACAGCTTATAGACCCCTGCAAAACCTTTCAAACAACATAAAAATTATAATGTGGTTACATTCTATTTTTCCAAGTGAACGATTGCAATGAATACAAGTAAAAAACACCTTGTTTCCCTTACATGATTAAACATTTTACATCTTACAGGTAAAAAACAACTTGTCCTAAGAACACCCCCACACATTCATGTCCAAGCAACTTGTTGCAGATTAACAGAGTGTGAGCAAGTGAGGTATTTTTCTCAGGCAGTTCTTTTACTGGCAGGCTGCATTTTGTGGTTACAAACCAATTATTCCATTATTTATATAAAAAGCTAATCTTATAAGAAATCTTAGAAGAATCACAAATATAAACTTTTATATACGAAAAAGAACCAGTCAGCTCTATTTTAAATCCTCAGGGTGCATACCCCTCATTAACAGTTTTTTTATATCAGGAAGCTGAGGGCAGAAATGGGCACAAGGAATTAGTCATCATCCCATCCCAGCAAGAAAGGCTCGTCTGCTAATGATAACTGGGCTGCTTTGTTTTGTTCCCTGACCTTAAGGAGCCCCTCACTCAGCTGTGTGCCTTTCCAAAACTTTGGATTGTCTTCTTAGGTTTTTCACCTCAAAGCTATTTGACAAAGACATCTTAGCCTAACCTTAAGTTGTTTTCAAAGCTTTGTTACAGCTATGTTGCACTCTGAAATCTGTGAACACATTTCTCAACATTAAGGTTAAAAGAATTTAAACTACCTGGGCTTCTGGGATCCAATTGTTTTTTTTAATCATTAACCTGAGCTACAGTCTACACGGCTCCTCAATGGAAGCTCGTGTGTTCTAGCCGTGTGACATTTCCTTGTTCATTTTTTATCCTCTGCAGCCTCTGCTTTATCAGAGGCAGGGGCAACATTTTATCCTTCCTTTACCTATGCTAATTTTTCACTAAACTAACTACTATCACAATCCCTTACTGTATTTATTAAAAACCCTTCATCATCAAAATCCTATTTAAACTAACACTGTTAGTATATAAAATCATCGCTTCAGTTAGACAGTACAGCTTAGGAGGAAATCACCTTCATAGTAACCCACAGGTCAATATTCCACTAGAATGATATATTTCCAAGAGATGGCCACACTACATTAAGGGCAGTGGGAGTCTCCTCACACCCATTCACACCATGCCAGATACCAGAGGAAAATGGCAGCGGCACCCATACAAAGACACAGCAAGTAGCAAGAAATATTCTGGGGCCGAGGCTTGCAGGGCCTTGGCTGTCTGAGATTCACCCATAAGGGTTTTGTTTCCTGTGAGATGGTCCCCTGAAGCCAGTTGCCATCTGCCGATCCTCTGACATAGCCTTCTGCAGAGGGGGTTTACTAGAGTAGCTAACAGGCTGTGGCCCTGCCAGTCTACAATGGCTGTCTAGGAATCCAGTCATTCTTCAGTCCACAGGGCTGGGTGTCTCAGCTGGTCTTCAGTATGTGACGGAATCCAGAAGAAGCAGGTTCTAACACCAGTGGAGGATGCTAGTGAAGGGATGGATTCTCCAGAAAGCGTGAGGGCAACGGAGGAAGCTTCCTTCTCCCATGTCCTTTATCTAGGCTGCCAGCAGGAGGTGTGGCCCAGAAATCTTCCTACCTCAAAAGATCCAGATAAAAAGTGGGTTTAAAAATGATTTAATTAAGAAAAAGTCCCTCACAGGTATATCCAGCATCTTGGGTTTTAGTTAATTCTAGAGGTAGTCGTGTTGATCGCCAAGAATAGGCGTCAAACTCTTGGATCTAGGCAGAGGCTCCATGGAAGAGGACGAGGTGGAGAGGCAGAACTACAGCATGGCTGCAGAGAGGGCTCAGCCGTCCCTCAGGGAGCTGTGGAGTTGGAAGGCCTTTCAATATTGTTTTGACCAATACAGCCGACCAATAGTTGTATTCCTGAAAAGTCAGTCATCAACACCACCAAAAGCATAAGCAACAGAAGAAAATAGGACTTCATTTGAACAACAATAAAAAGCTAGGTGCTTCAGATGAGACCAATAGGAAAACGAAAGGACAGATTACGGAAAGGAAGAAAATACTCGCAAATCATATGTGTGATGAAAGCTGAGCATCAGAGTATAAAGATAAATAACCAGTTTAAAGTAGGCAACAGATTCAAGCAGATATTTTTTTCCAAAGAAAACATTCAAATGGCGGATAAACACACTGAAGCCTGATCAGCGTCAAGAAGCATCAGGGAAATGCAAGGGGGACCACAACAAGCTCTGCTGTCACATGGCCACCAGGACAGCTGCCACCGAGGACATAAGAAGGGCTGACAAGGCCCTTGAGAGTAGTCTTCATCTGCGGCCAGTGGTCTGAGCCATGGTAGAGCCTCCCTGGGGCCAGACAGGCAGTTCCTCAAACATTCAATGTAGACCTTTGGTATTGCCCTGCAGTCCTGCTACAGGGGACATGCCCAAGAAAACGGAAGATGGAAGACGCGATCACACAAAAGCTTTTCTCCACGGCTGGGTGTGGTGGTCTTACATCTTAACTATCAGCACCTGGGAGGCAGAGGCAGAGGCAGAGGCAGGTGGATCTCTGGGAATCCGAGGCCTGGTCTAAGTAGTTAGTTCCAGGCCAGCAATGGCCACACAGTGAGACCTTGTCTTTAAAAAATAAAAAGCAAAATAAAACAACACGTACTTTCAAACAAAAAACTTTTATATAAATTTTCATAGCAACTTTATTTATTAAATATTTATTTACTTTTTTTTTTGAGGTTGGATCTCTCTAAGCAGCCCTGGCTGTCCTGGAACTCACTATGCAGACTAGGTTGGCCTTGAACTCAGAGATTCGCTTCTTTCTGTTTCTGGGGTACTGGGATTGAAGGTGTATGCCACCATGCCCCATGCAGCATTATTTTTAGTAGCTCAAAAGTATGGTAAAAACAACTGACTGCGTGCTCATCAGCTGATGAATGGGTAAGCAAATTTTTGCCTAGCCATATGGACTGTTTTTTAAACATATTGAATAATATTGTGAAATACTTCATTCATTGATACAATCTGTGATCTGGGTGTGCCAGAAGCCTGTGTTGGAAATGTAATCCCTGGGGGTTGGGGTGTTTATACACCCAGTACAAAGGGGAGGGGGCGGGTAGAGACAGGAGGATCCCAGGGCCTTGCTGGCTGCCAGTCTAGCTTAGAAACAGCCAGTAGGGTCTGCATTGATGTCCATGCTTCCTGTTTCTACTGAAGGCCATCAGGATGCCTGAGGTCTGGGACACCACTTGGGCTATGCTGTTACCAGAGCCATGCCGACACCACTCAGGACCATGTTGACATCTGGGTCCAGGCTGCTGCCGAGGACCATGTCTGAGTCTGTGGTCCTACCACAGCTGGGTCTGTGTTAATATCTGTGGCTTGTGTTGCCACCGAAGACCACATGGATGCCTGGGGGCTGGGCTGTCACCTGTGGCCATGTTGGTGTCCAAGGGTGGTGCTGCCACTGGGCCATGCAGATCTGGGTGGCCTGTGCTGCCACCTGGGGCCATGGTGATATCCAGGCCCAAGCTGCTGCTGAGGGCCACATCTGGGTCCATGGTCTGGCTACCGCTGGGGTCAGTGTTGATGTCTGTGTCACCAACTGGAAATGTGAACTGGTCTGTTCCCTTCACTGGTCCTAGGAGATCTGGCCCTGATGACCAGAGCTGGGAGATTGACCCAGCACTCCAGAGAGCTGGTCCCATCCCTCACCACTGGCAAGGGAGAGCTGACCCTGATGGTGTGGGCGCAGGAGAACTGGCTTCACCCCTCGCCTGAGCAGGGGGAGTCCCAGTTGAGGCCCAGACAAACAAATCACCACCCAGGTCCACATCCAGGGCTTTGAGTTGACCCACCCCAACAGCTACTCCATCTGTGACCTGCTGGAGCACATGACGGGACTGGTCCAGAGCCATAGCTGCAGAATCTCTATAACTCAGGGTAATAGCAGCATCTGAGAAGAGCTTTGGTGAGGGTGCAGGACTGAGGATTACCAGAAGCCAGAGGCCTTGAACCAGACCAACAACTCATTACCATGAATGTTTGCAAGTAAAGCTGTTTGGACAAAAGAGTATACACTGTGGACTGCAGCTCCCAATGCCACGAAGATCAATGAAGAGGCAGAAAAAACAGGAGTGGAATGGGTTTTTTTGTTTGTTTGTTTGTTTGTTTTGCTTTTTGTTTTTAAGTTTTTTTTAAAAGTTTTTTTTTCCAGCCTGATCACAGATTCTCCTCCCCCTTCCTCTCTTCCCAGCCCTCCCCAGCCTACCCTCTTTCCCCACCCCCAATCCACTCCTGTCCACTCAGGAAAGGGCAGGCCTCCCATGTAGATCAGTCAGCCATGGTATATCAAGTTGCTGTAAGACTAGGTACCTCCTTTTCTGAGGCCAGAGAAGGAAACTCAGTAGGAGGAAAGGGTCCCAAAAGCAGGCAGCAGAGCTAGAGGCAGCCCCCGCTCCCACTGTTAGGAGTCCCAAAGAAGACCAAGCTACACAACTGTAACCTGTGTGCAGAGCGCCTAGGTCAGTCCCATGTGTCTGGGGTGGGCTTCCTCTCATGGTAGGGTCTCAAGCTGTATCAGTCATTGGTTGGTCATTCCCATAATTTCTGTGCCGCCTTTACGCTAGCGTATTTTGTAGGCAGGACAAATTGTAGATCAAGGGTGATGTGGCTGGGTTTCGGTCCCAGTCCCGCCACTGGATGTCTTGCCTGGTTATAGGAGATGGTTGGTTCAGGCTCTGAAACCCCCATTGCTAGGAGTGTTAGCTAGGATAACCCTCACAGATTCCTGAGAGTTTCCATTGCACTGGACTTCCAGCTCATCCCAGAGACGCCTGATTCCAGAAGTCCTTCCCAGAAGTCTCCAATCACCCCCACCTGATCCCTCCTGTTCCCATGCCCACACCCTCCATCCAGACCCCTCCCCTGCCCACCTGGCTATTTCCCCCTTCACAGTGAGATTTGTATGTCCCCCACTTGAGACTTCTTTGTTGCTTAGCTTCTTTGGGTCTGTGGATTGTAGCTAATATTCACTTAGGAGGGAGTGCATACCATGTTTGTCTTTCTGAGTCTGGGTTACCTCACTCAGGATGATCATTTCTAGTTCCATTTGCCTGCAAATTTCTTGATGTCATTTTTTTTTAACAGCTGAGTAGTGCTCCATTGTGTAAATGTGTCACATTTTTTTTTATCCATTCTTCAATGGGTGGACATCTAGGTTGTTCCCAGTTTTTGCCTACTACGAATAAAGCTGCTATGAATACAGTTGAGCAAATATCCTTGTGGTATGATTGAGCATCCTTTGGGTATATGCCCAGGAGTGGTGTAGCTGGGTCTTGAGGTAGATCTATTCCCAATTTTCTGGGAAACTGCCATATTGATTTTCAAAGAGGCTGTACAAGTCTGCACTCCCACCAACAATGGAGGAGCATTCCTCTTGTCACACATCCTTGCCACCATGAGCCGTCACTGTGTTTTTGATCATAGCCATTCTGACAGGTGTAAGAGGAATTCTCAAGGTAGTTTTGGTTGCATTTCCTTGATGGCTAAGGTTGTTGAACATTTCTTTAAGTGACTCTCAGCCATTTGAGAGTCTTCTGTTGATAATTCTCTGTTTATATCTGTATCCCATTTTTAATCGAATTCTTTGGTTTGTTGGTGTCCAGTCTCTTGGGTTCCTTATATACTTTGGAGATCAGTCCTCTGTCAGATGTAGGGTTGGTATAGGTCTTTTCCATTCTGTGGGCTGCTGTTTTGTCCTTTTGATGGTGTCCTTAGCCTTACAGAAGCCTTTCAGTTTCAAGAGGTCCCATTTATTAACTGTTGATCTTTTTTTTTTTTTGACCAAGCCTTGACCTTTATGTAAAAAGGCTGTATATTTATTTTGCTTTCTGACTCTGTGATTGTGCCTTCAACACTTTCACAATTTTCTGTTCCTCAACAAGGAAAGCCCGCTTGATCTTGTCATGGACACACTTGGCACATGGAGCCACCGTAGGCCATGTTGACATGCCTCTTTGTCTTAGTCTCAGAAGAACTTTCAGTCTGACAGCACGGACCCCTTGAAGTCTGCCTGGGTACACACTGCATGTGGATTTAGGTGCTTTCCCAACCTTCTTGGTATAAAGGTAAACAATCCTGTTGCCAGGGGTTCCAGACAGCCTAGTTTTGTTAGAGGCTGTATTGTAGGAAAGCCTATGTCAGTATGCCAAATGCTGGACCATTCTGAGCGCCTCTAAGCACCATCCCTGGAAGAGGAAAAGCTTAACTATTGATCTTACTGCTTGTATAATTGGTGTTCTGTTTAGGAAGTTGTCTTCTGTGCCAATGCATCCAAGGCTATCCCCCACTTTCTCTTCAGTGTATCTGGTTTTATGTTGATGTCTTTGGTCCACTTGGACTTGAAGTTTGTGCAGGGTGATAGATATGTACCTATTCCCATTCTTGTACATGCTGACATCAAGTTAGACCAGCACTATTTGTTGAAGATGCTTTCTTCTTTACATTGTATATTTTTGGCTTCTTTATAAAAAAATAAGGTGTTCATAGGTACATTGATGTCTGGGTCTTATATTTGGTTTCATTAATCAACCTGTCTGTTTTTTATACCAATACCATGTGGTTTTTTTATTACTATTTCTCTGTATTACAGTTTGAAACCAGGGAAGGTGATACTTCCAGAAGTTCTTTTATTGCATAGGATTATTTCAGTTATCCTGTTTTTTTTCCCCCATGTGAAGTTGAGTATTGTTCTTTCAAGTTCTGTAAAGAATTGTGTTGGAATTTTGTTAGGAATTTCATGGAATCTGTAGACAGATTTTGGTAAGATTGCCATTTTTATTATGGTAATCCTACCAACCATCCATGAGCATGGGAGATCTTTCCATTTGTCTGATATCTTATTCAGTTTTTTCTTCAAAGATAAGAAATTCTTGCCAAAAAGGTCTTTTACTTGCTTCTTTAGCATCACACCAAGGTATTTTATATTATTTGTGGCTATTGTGAAGGGTGGTGTTTCCCTAATTTCTTTCTCAGCCCATTTATCATTTGTATATAGGAGGGCTACTGATTTTTTTAAAGTTTATTTTGTATCCAGTCACTTTATTGAAGGTGTTTATCAGCTGTAGGAGAATTTTTGGGGTTCCTTATGTATACTATCGTATCATCTACAAATAATGATACTTTGACTTCTTCCTTTACAATTTGCATCTTCTTGATTTCTTTTAGTTGTCTTACTGCTCTAGCTAAAGCTTCAAGTACTATATTGGATAGATATGGAGAGAGTGGACAGTCTTGTCTTGTCCCTGACTTTATTGGAATTGCTTTGAGTTTCTCTCCATTTAATTTGATGTTGGCTATTTTTGCTGTATATTGCCTTTATTATATTTAGGTATGTCTCTTTCTATCCCTGATCGCTCCAAGACTTTTATCATGAAGGGGTGTTGGATTTTGCCAAAGGCTTTTTCAGCATCTAAGGAGATAATCATATGGGGTTTTTTCTTTCAGTTTATTTATATGGTAGATTACATTGATGGATTTTCATATGTTGAACCATTCTTGCAACTCTGGGATGAAGCCTACTTGATCATGGGGGATGATCTTTTTGATGTGTTCTTGGACTTAGTTTTTGAGTATTTTATTGAGTATTTTTTTGTAGCAATGGTCATGAGGGAGATTGGTCTTTAATTCTCTTTCTTTGTTGAGTTTTTTGTGTGGTTTAAGTATCAGGGTAACTATGGCATCATAAAATAAATTTGGCAATGTTCCATCTGTTTTTGTATTGTGGAATTATTGAGAAGTATTGGTATTAGTTCTTCTTTGAAATTCTGGTAAAATTTTGCACTAAAACCATCTAGCCGAGGGCTTTTTTTTTTTTTTTTAATTGGGAGACCTTTAATGTCTATTTATATTCCTTGGGGGTTATAGGTCTATTCAAATTGTTTATGTGATAATGATTTAACTTTGGTAAGTAGTATCTATCATGAAAATTGTCCATTTCTTTTAGGTTTTCCAGTTTTGTGGAGTACAGGTTTCTAAAGTGTGACCTGATGATTCTCCGGATTTCCTCAGTGTCTGCTGTTGTGTCTCCCTTTACATTTCTGGTTTTGTTAGTTTGGCTGTTCTCTCTTTGCCCTTTAGTAAGTTTGGATGATGATTTGTCTATCTCCTTGATTTTCTTAAAAAACCCAACTCATTGTTTCATTGATTCTTTGTTTTTGTTTTATTGATTTCAGCCCTCAGTTTGATTATTTCCTGACTTGGGTGTGTTTGCTCTTTTTTTTTCTCCTAGAGCTTTTAGGTTGCTAGTATGAGTTCTCTCCACATTCTTCATGAAGGCTCTTAGTGGCGTGAACTTTCCTCTTAGCACTACTTTCGTTGTGTCCATCAGTTTGGGTATGTTGTGCATTCATTTTCGTTGATTCTATGAAGTCTTTAATTTCTTTCCCTTCCTTCCTTCCTTCCTCCCTCCCCTCCTCCTCCTCCCCCCTCCCTTCCTTCCTTCCTTCCTTCCTTCCTTGAATCAGTGGTAATTAAGTAGAGAGTTGCTCAGTTTCCATGAGTTTGTAGAGTTTCTGTTGTTGTTGTGATCTGATAAGGTACAGGGGGTTATTTCAATTTTCTTGAATCTGTTGAGACTTGATTTGTGGCCAAGTATATGGTCAGTCTTGAAGAAAGTTCCATGAGGTTCTGAGAAGAAAGTGCATTCTTCTGTGTTTGTGTGGAATGCTCTGTAGATATCAGCTAAGTGCATTTGACGCATAATGTCTGTTTCCTTCATTATTTCTCAGTTTAGTTTTTGTCTGGATGACCTGTCCATTGGTGAGAGTGGGGTATTGAAGTCTCCCACAATTAATGTATGAGGTTCTATGTATGATTTAAGCTTTGGTAATGTTTCTTTTACAAATGTGGATGCCCTTGCAATTGGGGCATAGATGTTAAGAATTAAGATGTCCTCTTGGTGGACTTTTCCTTTGATGATTATAAAATGTTATTCCCCATCTCTTTTGGTTAATTTTGGCTGGAAGTCTGTTTTGTTAGATATTAGAATAGTGATACCAGCTTGCTTCTTAGGTCCATTTGCTTGAAAAATCTTTTCCAGCCCTTTATTCTGCAGTAATGTCTATCTTTGCTGTTGAGATGCATGTGTTTCTTCTATGCAGCAGAAGGATAGATCATGTTTTCACATCCATTCTGTTAGTCTGTGTCTTTTTATTGGGGAATTGAGTCCATTAATATTGAGATATATTAACCACCAATGATTGTTAATTCCTGTTATTTTGTTGGTGTGTGTGTGTGTGTGTGTGTGTGTGTGTGTGTGTGTGTGTGTGTCTGTGTGTGTGTCTGTGTTTCCCTCCTTTGGTTTTTTTGCTGGTGTGAGATTATTTATTGCCTGTATTTTCCTGGTTGTAGTTAACCTCCTGGGGTTGGAATTTTCCTTCTAGTACCTTTTGTAGGGCTGGATTTAGAGATAGATGTTGTTTAAATTTGGCTTTGTCAGGAAATAGCTTGTTTTCCCTATGTATGGTGATTGAAAGTTTTGCTGGGTATAGTAGTCTTGGCTGACATCTGTGTTCTCTTGGAGTCTGTAAGACATCTGTCTGTGTCTCCATTGAAAAGTTGGGTATAATTTTGATAGGTCTGCCTTTTTCCTTAGCAGCTTTTAATATTCTTTCTTTGTTCTGTATGTTTAGTGGTTTTATTATTATGCGGCATGTGGACTTTTTTTCTGGTCCAGTCTATTTGGTGTTCTGAAAGCTTCTTATACCTTTACAGACATATCCTTTAAGTTAGGGAAATTTTCTTCTATGGTTTTTAAAAGTATATTCTCTGGATTTTTGGGCAGGATTCTTCTCCTTCTTCTATTCCTATTATTCTTAGGTTTGGTCTCTAGTAATATAAGGCCATGTAGAAATACAAAGATTAGTAGTTATGGGTTAATAATTAAGACAGAGCTAGCTAACAAGAAGCCCTAGCTATTGGCCAACAGTTTATAATTAATATAAGCCTCTGTGTGTTCATTTGGGGCTGAGAAGGGTGGCAGAATCTGCCGGGAAAGAAAACTCTGCAACACTGGAGGGTTAATATATCCTTGAGGTAAAACTGTGACATTTTGTTTGTGCTCTAACAAATGTAGCTTGCCTGAAGATGAGAGGGTGGGGCTAGCCATTAGTTAGCCATAGAGGCCAGGTAGTGGTAGCACACACCTTTAATTCCGGCACTTGGAAGGTAGAAGCAAGAAGATCAGGAGTTCAATGCCATACTGGTCTACATGAGATTTAAACCAGTCTAAAAGAGAGACAGAGCTCATACTTTTGATCCCAGCACTTAGGATCACACCTTTAATCCCAGCACTAGGGAGGTGGAGATAGGAAGTGATATGGCTGGGTAGAGAGACAAATACAAGGCAGGAGTCAGGAGCTCAACCCTTTTTCGGTCTGAGGATTTTGTAGAGGTAAGAACTTTAGTGGCTGGTTGCTTTACTTCTCTGATCTTTCAGCATTTACCCTGATACATGACTCTGGGTTTTTATTACTAAGACCAATTAGATTCATGCTACACTATACTGCTGGTCTTGCCAACTGAAAGCAAATTGCTACTAGTGGTCTTTATGGACAGCTACCAAAGAGAATTGTTAGATCAATTGCTGCATACCATGTACCATGCACCAGGAGATGTGTTAATCTGTGTCTCATACAGCAGCTGCAAATGGAGTCACCACTTGACTGAGTTTTTGATAGTCAACTGTTATTTTCCATGCCCCATGTGTCTTCTGTACTGCTTAGACAGGAGAGTTAAAGGGAGATATGTGGTGGGACCTTCCCCACCCGTGCTTCAAGTCAAATTAGTGATAGCAGCACTAATTTCTGCAGTTTCTCCAGGGATGCAGTACTGGTTTGAATTCATTGTCTTCCCTGGAAGCGGCAACTCTAAAGGTTTCCATTTAGCCTTTCCAACAGTAACAGCCCTCAATCCACAAGTCAGTGGACCAATGTGAGAACTCTGCCAACTCCTAAGTATATCTATCCCAATGATACATTCTGGGATGGGGGAAACAAACATATAATGAGTTTGGGGACCACAGGACTGACTGTGAGTCAGACTTCAGCCAAAACCCCACTAGTCACCTGACCTCCAGAAGTCCCTCCTTTAACTGGAGGGCCACGGTATTTCTTGGGATCTCCCAGAGTCAGTGTCAGTTCGGAACCAGTATCCAACAGACCCTGGAAAGTCTGATTGTTTCCTTTCTTCTGGTGTACAATCACCTCCGGAGAAAGACCGCAGAAAGGCTAGCAGTAAAACTCCTAGGTATTTATTTTATCAAGGCCCTTCCACAAGGGAACTTGGCCATCCCATGATTCAGTGGGTGCTGGGTCTACAAACGGGTTCAACCCTCACAATGGGTTCATAGGCCGAGGTTTCCTTCTGCAGTGGGCTTCTCATCTATTCCGTGCCTGGAAACACCATTACTGATTAGCCAGTGCCAAAGGTCCACACGAGTCATGCCAGCACAAAAGTCTGTGCTGAGCACTGGGCCAGGCCATTGCAGACATTGATTGATTTGTCTGTGTGCCCGCCATAGTGATTATGATCACCTTGTGTTTGTTGAGTCAGCGCTGCTACCTGGCCCCTGCTACCTTGGGGCCCAATTAAACCCATTGCATTTTAGCTCATCCAGCTAAGTAGCAGTGTCCAACCCCTAAGGTCTGTCTCAAGGAAGAGGGTGACAACAAAGCTCTTTAAATGTGCCCCTCTCACCATTTTGCACCACAAGATCAGTGAAAGGCATGTCTTCTGGGCCTTCCCATGTAGAGGGTTAGGTTTTACACTTCCTGAGCCTTAAAAATCCCACTCAGCCAAGGGATTATTGGTCATCTTCAAATTCTTTTTAGTAGGCTGTCTTTTGACAAATGCTCAGCCAACCATTCAAATCAAGCCAGCTTTTAAAAAATTTAAAACCGTGAGTTTCCATATAAAACTTAGAATCTCTATACAGTGGTCTCATATCAATAAACTCAGCCTGGTCCAGTTTTATGTTCCTTTCACTATTATTCCACATCCTTAATATCCATTCCTATACATATTTCCCAGACTTCTGCTTGAATGAATTAGCAAACTCATTAAGCTCTTTAGTAGTGTCTCATACCTCCCCATGAGCTATACTTTCTATCTCTCTTCTAAGAGCCTGCTTAGCTTTAAGTCTAGTAATAGGTCTAGAGACAACTGTTACTGGTCCCTAGGGGACATCAGTATTGTCTTGCTTAGCATTGTCCTCAGGAAAAGTCATTGTTGATTTACTAGACAAAGGATTAATTTCCTCAGTTAAAGATGGAAAAACGCAATATTCCAGGTGTTGGGGTGTGAGTACATCTGTCGAGGGTGGAAAGATGACTTCCTCAGCTGAGATAAACCCTGGAGATGCTGGGGGTTCAAAGTTCTCAGTTTCAGTAGGGTCTTCCTACACATCCCTATCCTAAGTTATAAAACCCCATCCTTTAACAATTAATGCCTTTACTTTAACCACTGACACCCACCAAGGATAGGGTTTGAATTTTTGCTATAGTTCAGCCAACCATATAATGAGGGCTTTGGTTTAATTTTCTGAAACTTGAGCTCTGTGGCTCTGGAGATAAGACTTTCTCACAGGGCATACTTAAAAACCATTAGTCTGAGCCTGGTGGTGGTGGTGGTGGTGGTGCACACCTTTAGTCCCAGCACTCAGGAGGCAGAGGCAGGTGGATGTCTGAGTTGAAGGCCAGACTGGTCTATGAAGTAAGTTCCAAGACAGCTAGGGCTACACAGAATAACCCTGTCTTGAAATAGCAGCAGCAACAACAAAAGAAACAATAAACCTTTAGACTCTTTATGCTAATTTGGAGCCATTCAGTTTTAACACCGAGTTAACTGTTGTTCTTCATCGCTTTATGAGATGCTAGGACTCAGTTAATGTTTTCATGGAGCTCACCTTCTCCTTTGTCAGTTTGCCTAGAGATATCTGGAGCAGCCAACCAGCATCATCATTTTCCTACGAACTGTCAAAAGTTTCGTACAGAGTCACCAAATCTGCCCCTCACAGTTGGTGAGTTAAGCTACTGTGATGCACTTATCTCCTTGAGTCTGTGAAACAGTTCACACCATGGACTTTCAGTGCTCTCCACTCTCCCGGGGAGGCCTTGTGACTGGAAAGCCTGTTCCAGACACTTCAAAATTTGTCATTGTGCTTCTGTTGCTGCAGAACCACTTCTGGTGCCAAAATCTGTATTAGTTGGGGTTCTCTAGAGGAACAGAACTGATTATACACACACCACACACAGGCACACACCACACACACACCACACACACCACATACACACACACACACCACACACACCACACACAGACACACACACACACACACACACACACACACACACACACACACACCACACACACACACACCACACACACCACACACCACACACACACACACACACACACACACACAAACCACACACCACACACACAGACACACACACCACACACAGACACACAACACACACACACATACACCACACAAACACACACACACAGACACACACACCACACACAGACACACAACACACACACACATACACCACACAAACACACACACACAGACACACACACACACACACCACACACAGACACACACAGACACACACAGACACACACAGGCACACACACACAGGCATACAGACACACACAGACACACACACAGCCACACACTCTCTCACACACACAGACACACACACAGGCACACACACACACAGGCATACACACACAGGCATACAGACACACACACAGGCACACACACACACATACACAGTCACACACACACACACAGACACACACACAGGCACACACACACACACAGGCATACACACACTCTCACACATACACAGTCACACACACACACAGGCACACACATACAGGCATACAGACACACACACACACACACACACACTCACACACACAGACACACACACAGGCACACACACACTCTCACACATACACAGTCACACACACACACACATGAATGGATTTATTAGAATGAATTACAGTTGTTGGTTCTGCTAGTCCAACAATGTCTGTTTAGCAATGGAAGGGCCAAGATTCTAGTAGTTGTTATGTCCACCAGGCTGAAGGTCTCTGCTGGTCTTCAGTGTGTGACAGAATACCAAACAAGTAGGCTCTGATGCCAGTGAAGGAATGGATTTTCTAGTAGAGCAAGAACAATCAGGCAAAGAGAACAAGCTTCCTTCCTCCAAGTCCTTTATATGGCTGCTAGCAAGAGGCCCAGATTAAAGGTGGGTCCTCCCCCTCAGAAGATCTGGGCTAGAAGGGGTCTTCCCACCTCAGATGATTTAACTAAGAAAAACATCCCTCACAGGTGTGCCCGGCCACTTGGGTTTTAATAATTCCAGATGTAGTCAAGGTGACAAACAAGAACAGCTGTCACAACTTCCTTATATGGTATTGGTTATAGTTACACAAATGGACTAAGGTAAAAGGCAAACCTTGGCACTGTGCTAAGTGAAAGAAGCCATGTTGTATGATTCTGTTTATATGAGAAGTCTTCTTAGTGGGCAAGTTCCTAGAGACAGAAGTAGACTAGTGGTTGCCAGTGGCAATGGGAGGTGGAGGAGGAAGTGACTCTTATTGAGTATGGGGCATCTCTGCTGTCTTTTGAAGTTGCTCAGCATTTTTATTTGATAGGTCACATGTGTCTTAGCCTGGCCTTGAACTTGATATATACAGAAGGTGACCTTGAACTTCTGATCATCCTGCCTCCACCTCCCAATTGGTGGGATCACAAATGTGTACTGCCATGCCTAGTTTTATGTGTTGCTGGGGAGCGACCCCAGGGCTTCATGCATACCAGGAAAGCACTCTACTGACTGAGCTGCTCCCCTGCTCATGATGATGGGAATGTTCTGGAGTGGAATAGAGATGATGGCTACACATTATGAATGAACCAAAGCCACAGATTGTCGTGTAGAAGGGTAGGTTTTTCAGTTAGGAGCACTGGCTGCTCCTCCAGAGGACCTGGGTTTGATTCTCAGCTCGTAACACCTGTAACTCCAGTTCCAGGGGATCTGATGCCCTCTTCTGGCCCCCACTGGCATTTGCACACACATGGGGCATAGACAGACAAGCAGCCAAACATTCATACTCATAAAAGTAAATAGATTGTTGGCTGGAAAGATGGCTCCATGGTTAAAAGGGTAAAGTTTATGATTACATAAATTATGATTCAAGTCAGGAACCTGCTGCTGGATGCAAACCAGCCCCAATCCCCTTGCCATAGATCTTGGGTAAGGCAGCTCCTACTGATGGCGGTGACATCTGGAGCAAGTCCCCCTCCCCCCTCCTGCTGTGAGCCACTAGCAGATGATGCCCTAAGTGGGAGAGCCTTTGGTGATCTGGCTATTCACCACAGATGGCACTCACCGCAGAAGCAATCCCTGTGGAAGTGGCAGAATCAGCTAGAAGCCTCCACATGGAACCTCATGACCACCCCTAGGGACAGACATTATCCGTCTCTGCTTCAGACGTGTGAACTGGAGCTCCAGGAGATTAAATCACAGCACAAAGCACAACAGCTCCTGGGGATCTGAGCAAGATGAACTCGTGTCCATCCAAGGCTGAGGTCATGTTCCCTTAGCATGAGTCCCTGGTACTTCCTGCTTATCACTCACAGATTTGTTCCCTCTGAAAGATTAACTTACTGAAAGATGAGGACCACACCTGTGCATAGACACAGTTAACCAGAACTGAAGATGATTCTTAGATCCATAAAGTGCCTGCCACACAAGTGTGAGGACCAGAGTTCAGAAGCTCATGCAAAAAGCCAGGTGTGACAGCTCATATCTGTAATCCCCAGATCTAGGGGTTAGTGGACCCCGTGTCTCAAAAACCACAGGAAGAGAGTGATTCAGGGAGGGACTCAACAGCAACTTCAGGTCTCCCCCAACCATGCACATACATTTATGTATACACAAGTATATGTGCCCCCCCATGCACACACAACACACATACAACACACACACACACACACACACACACACACACATATACACACAACACATCACACCCACCCCACACATACACACACACCACATCACACACACATATAACATGCACAAATACAAAGAAAAGAAAATATCCCAATGAAGTGAGGAGTCCCCACTGCACTTCCTGAAGGCTCCAGAATACCAGGAACTTGGGGAACAATCCTTTCCCCCACAAACCGTAGGGAACTAACAGATACATATTTTTTCGTCTGCTTTGACAGCTTGTTTGTACTAAAAGTCTAGTATTGGAAGGCATCTTATTTATAAAAGAATTAGGACATCAATATTTCAGTTTCCTGTCAACTGTTCCCACACCTAAACACATTCCCTTGGTGGTGGGAGGAGAGTTATGGATTTCAGTAAATGGAAGTCAGGGTTGATGGAGACACTGTCTGATGGCTGTTTGCCTGTAAGCCTCCACAAAAAGCATCTGTCGACGATGGGTAAGCCAGCACACTGTTGACACAAGTGTCATCTACTCCCCAGGCTTCTTGTCCCCAAGGCCCCATGTCTGTGTTTCCTTGGCCCCACGCCTAGGGTTGCCAGGTGTATTTGTCTTGTTGCCATTGGTAGATTTTCCTCCACATGGAGGATGGTGGGGGGTGCTTGGATGGGGTCATTTAGCAGGGACAGAATGAATTCCTAGAAAGACACCCATTGAGTGGCTTTGCTTATCTACTGTAGTCTGAGGTATCACCCTCAGAGCTCAGCCAAAGAGGCCATGAGTGCCCGCCACATGAGTGCCCTGTTGGTCAAAGTCGACAGCCCTGGCAGCTTCACTTGGCCCAGGCACAGTTCAGAAGGGAGGAAGCAAAGGTTACCAAGGCTCAAGTGTGACCACAGCTGGCCTCTAGTCTGGTTGCAGCCACAGCTGGACTGCTGTGTGTGTGGCTTTGGGCATGGCCTTTCTATTCCATGCCTTACCTTTGAAATGAGGACATGGTAGTCTTCCTTGCTGTGGGTTTTTGAGGATACTGAGAAGGTAATGCATGTATGGCAGGCTTGGAAACGGGTAGAGTGGTATGAGAGAGATCATGCTGTCTGGGGCTCTAAATGTGCAGGCTTTCCTCACAAGTCTCCCGCTTGCTGCCTAGTGGCAGGAAAAACACATCAATTTTAGCCCAGTCTGGCAAATTTAGTCTTACTCAGAAGCTGAAGTAATTGTCTGAGCCACCATCGCAGACGCTGGGAAATGAACCCAGGTCCTCATGAAGAGCAAGATGCCTTCTTCACCACGGAGCCAGCTTTCCACGTCTTTGCTTTTCGTCCGCCCCATCGGGTCTTTCCTTTTCTCACAAGAATGACACAAATTCTGGAAACCTGCCAGTTAATGATTCTTCATTCTCTCTAGCATAACCTGTTGCTGCATCTGCTGGCTCGCAATGGAATTTCCCCCAGTAGGATGGCTGCATTCAAAGTAGCTCTACAGTGCCTCTTATCACATCCCAATTGTCCCTGTTGTATTTTTGTTTCCTTCTGAGAAGTTCAATCATTGGACCACCCTCCTTCTTGACTATAGAGCAGAACATGGTTACTACCATTGGTCCTCCTAAGTACCAAAGAAACATGAAAAGAGCCTGGTACCCCATCCTGAGTCCAAGGAAGACACCACTAATAAACTGTAGCCTTGGCCCATTGGTTCCCATAAAATGAGGCATAAGGTAAACCCTACCAATCAACTAGAATTGGCCTCAAAGACTAAACTGATTTGCTGTATGGGTTTTATGCATTTGCCCTTGGTCTCCTTTGGCTGGTGCAAAAATAATACAATGTGTTTGCCTGATGTAGTATTCCTGATGTAGTGAGCTGGGCGGAGAATTGTAGTATTCTACAGCTGTCAAAAGTGTGAAAACAGTGAGATAATCTGTGCCTTCCCAAGAATAGTATAAAATTTGCAATTTGTTTTCAAGTATGTGCCATAAGTGTATCACGGGGAGCCTTACTGCCAGACTGTCTTTCCCTAAGCATATTTTTTTTCCACATAAAAAGGTGTCATTGTCATTCCCAGATCTTAAGGAGATTCTAGAAGCTTCCCCCTCTTTATGCAAACAGGTTCTCAAAGATCTTTAAGGTGAGTTCTGTCTTTGGGTTTAAAGAACATTCCTTCCTTGTGCACCAGAGCCAACTCCTCCATGTGATTTAGATAAGCTCACGGTCACCAACTCTGGCATTCCTGATATGAACCCATGATCCTTCTGGACCATGACTTATTTATCTGTGTTACTTTGTTTGCTCTCACCGTGGTCTTAAGGACTGGATGTTAGCTTCCTCTTCCTGGTTGATGAAACAGCTACAGTGGTCAGGTGACCTTCTGATAATTGTGTAGCAAGTGAATGGGAATGTTAGGATTTAAATCCGAGACTGACTGGTGTCAAACTTAGCTGGTCTTCAAAGAGCAGAGGGTGGGATTGCATAAATTAGTGAATATTCTGAAATAAGGAAATAGATGTCTCGCTCAGTGCCTAGAGAAAGAGATGTCCTTGAGCAAGGGATCCTGGATACTGGATCCTGTTAGTTTTTTCTGTCTGCAGATCTTTGCCCTGAGGGGATGGCCCTAGTCAATAAGTCCTCTTTGGGCTGTCACTTCTTGAGAGTTTCAAATACTACACAGTGTGGTGTGGCTCAGTGGAAGAGCGTGCACTTTGGTTTGTAGATGTCTGGATTTGTTCTTCTAGCACCGAAAACATAAAAACATCTACTGTGTGTGCCTGGGCTGTAGCTCAGGCCATTTCAAAGTACCTTAAGAGGAGAGAAAAACAAAGCCCAAATGCCAGCCGTCAGGATTTGCTGCACCAAGAGAATCTGTGTTTCTTCATGTGGCCACTTACCTGCTGCTCAGTTCCGACTCGCTGTGGAGGGACCTGGTGTTCCCTTAAGCCCCTGGTTTAGCAGATTTCAACTGTGCGTGTGGTTGAGCTATCTCTCTCCACCTTTCTAAGTCTGGCTACATCTTTCCTGCTGTCAGTTCTCTGGGCCCCAACCACACAGAGATTTGTTTCTGGTCCTGTTTATGTGAAGACTGTAGGCCCAATGAAAAAAGCTGTATCCAAAGCAGAGCCCAGCTGGGAGGAAAGAGAGAGCAATACTGCTTGCTGTTCATGACCCTGGACATCTGATTTCCTGGGGCCCTAGGGATCGGTTCTGACTTCCTTGGCATTGGCCGGGTTCTCTGCCATTATTAATATTAGACCCTTGCACACAGTTGCATGGTATTAGATCTGGACCCTGGAGAAAATGCCTGTGCTGGTCTGCTTGCCTGGCACTTGATTGCAGACCTGGTCTCTGGTTTCCTAGTCAATACTGCAGGCAGCAGCCTGGGCACCTGAAGGCCCAGGGCTCTGCCTCTGGTATACAATACACCCTGTGCGGCTGAAGCCAGCAAGGATCCTGCAGAAGTGTAGTCTGCAAGCAGCAGGAGAGACGGGACACTCCCACAGTCGCAGAATAATTTGGTTTTATTACAAGGGTTTTCATTTTGATGGCAACATTATTCTTTTCATGGAAGAAATTATCTTCAAATTATTTAATCTTCCTCCTTTATCTCTGGGGTACTTTGGAGGTATATTGCTGCCGCCTTTTCAGATTGCTGGAGAAAATGCCCTATCATTTTACACTTCAGGGCCCCATTGCTACAGAGTCATTCAGTCCCTGAAATAAGCCCAGGATACTTGTGCATTTTGAAAGAGGGGCTCTGGGCTGCTTGACTCCTCCACCAGGAAGTGTTCTCAGCTGTGCAAGAGCTGAGTTTCCCCTGGAGAGACTCTGCTAGCTTACACACGCTATTATGAGAAGCAGATCCTGGGTACAAGAGCTGCTTTACCTATTTTGTGACCTGGGATTTTAATTCTGTAAGCAGGAGAAGTGGCTGCTGCTGCTGCCTCTAATAAAGGACGCCAGCCGCTGTCTTGCTGCAGCCTGGGAGAGCCCTGGAGAGCTGGATAAGGGGCAGGGAGTGTGGCTTAGGGCCAATCTCGGGGACCAGTGGCCTGGTTTAACTTGGCCGATGTCACCAGTCCAGTGGTACCATGGTGCCAGTTCCTAGCCCAGAAGTAGCCCTGGAGGGAGGACATAAGGTCAAAGTTCAAGCTAACTTGCAAACAGTCTACCTAAACCTCATTGGCTTCCCTAGCCAGGGTCAGGAGCTGAGCACAGCCAGGCCATTATGGCTGTCCATTAGGTGGCCTGAAAAAAGGAGCTGGGGACACAGCTGGGGCACAGGGAAGGGGACTAAGAGAGAGTGTGTCAAGGAGAGAGGAGAGACAGAGCCCTACAGTACCTTCCCACCTCTGCCCTCTGCTGGCCTGGGGAATTCCTACACATGGGTAACAAGCCTGCAATGACCCCAGCAAACTAAATGCAGTTGTTTAATATACACCCTCAAAATTCACTTTTCCCTCATGTGTGTGGCTGCAGGCTGTTAGCTGCAGGCTGTATATTTTGGAGTTTCTCTGCTTCTGTAGCCTGAAGTCTTCAGGATGATATTTCCTCAAAGAGACTGGCACACAGCAGGGCACACAATGGATGTTCAAAGCTGTTTGCAGAGTAGACAGACAGACGGAAGTTTGTTCCTTGGCAGGGATGCCCTGTCTCCATTCTAGTCTCCTTTGAAAGCTTTTCTGGAGGGGTGTTTCCTTGTAATTTTTGAAAAGTAAAATTTCATCCCATGATAAATTGACAATCACAAAAAAAGCAAAGCACAGATTAAATACCAAGTGCTCCCCATCCCCTGTGTTTCTGGTCACTTCCAGCCTTTGGCAAGGGCTATGGCCCATTTCCCAGAGAGGTGTCCAGCACCTACCTCCTTCCCTGCAGGATGGCTGCGGGCACGTTTCTTCTCAGAGCTCGGTGTGATCTACCACTTCTCCCCTTGAAGGGCTTCCTGTCCTTGTACCATATGGACACACTAACTTATCAACACACATGTTGTGAGTACCAGGCACAGCGCCAGGCCCCGGGGCAAACCGTCAGTAGTGCAAGCTGTCAGGTCGGAAAGGCTCAGAGTTGACGCCCACCACTCGCTAGCCATGTAACATTAGGGCCGGTTGCTCAGGCTCCCATCCTCAGTTTTCTCATCTGCAAAACTGGGGCAGCATGGTACCCCAAAGTGGGCTACTGTGCAGGGGGCTGAAAGAGGCAGGGCCTGGGCAGCCTGAGGATGGGGCTAAGGTCCACAGCTGGTGGCTGCTGTCCCAGCTTGTACTGATGTCAGGAAGGGAAAAGTAACATCAGTGGGGCCAACCCTAACCCTTCTGACGTGTGGCCTGGTCTCAGGTGCTGTAGCCTCCTTCTAGGAGGAATGGAGGGCTGTGGTAAGTGGGCTGTGAAAGCGATGTAGAAATCTGGTGGGCCTGTGGGGCTCTCAGGAAGTTTGTTCTGGTTGTGTGTCTGGGGCTCCCACTCAGCATGTGGGACGGCTTGGCTGGGTGCCGTCTTTCCATGGAAATCCATGGCTGGTAAATCTGGACACTGTGCAGGGAACTGTGGGCCATAGTGTCCGGGGAGGGAGAGGAGAAAACTCCTTTGGGTTTCCTGTTCTCAGAGGCACTGCTGTTCCCCTGAATGTCACAGAGATGGTTGGTGGCCATGCTGGAGGTAAGCGAGTCCCTGCTTCATGGCACTCATGATTCTTTGCCTTTTTGGGGGGGGCAGAGGGGGGCTCCTTAGAGATCATTGAATTAAATCTTCAATTTAAAAATGAAAAATATATTAGTCAGTTTTTATCACCGTGACCAAAGTGTCGTTATAAACAACTCAGAGGGAGAGAGGTTTTGGTTTGTGGTTTCCAAGGACTTAGTCTACAGTTGATAGGACTCTTGTACTTGGTGGCAGAAGCATATGGTTTTAGAAAAAAATAGAAAAGAGCTCCTTTACCTCATTATGGGCAAGAAGGGGAGGGAGAGGTGAAACGACCAGATCCCCCCAAAGACGCCTTCAGGGGCCTCCTTCACTCTGCTAGGCCCCACCTCATGAAGTTCCCAGACTCCCACGATGCAGTGCTAGCTGCAGATTGAGTTCAAAGTATGAATGTGTGTGGAACATTTCAGATTAAAACCATGACAAGGAAGCTGAAGTCCAAGCCAACAGTTTGGATCTTGAGCCAGCTTCTGAAGGGACACTAGCCCCTTCAAGCCTTGGCTCTGGCAGGCCTTGGCTTTCTCCCCAATTCCTTCTGCCATTCCTGAAGCTAGCCCCCAAGGTCCATTCCCTTATTTGTGCAATCCCTCCTCCTGAGGCTGACTACCAAGGTCTAGCTACTGAAATTCAGCCATCAAAAGCTCCCATCTAATTAACATGCCCAATTAAAATTAAACACCTCATCCTAACACAGGGGTTTCCCCTTGACCTTTATAAACTGCAGTTTTCCTATGTGCCTTGTCTGTCTCCCCTCTTTCCAGAGGCAGCCCTTTGTCCTCCCCACCGGGGGTACCCGGGCCTCTTTCCCTTGTTCCCTTACCCCTCTTCCTCTATTTCCTGTCTTTGTCCCTTATCCCTGCCCTCTGTCCCTCTAGGGCAAATACATCTCCTTTGTGCTGAGAACATGGTCCTGGGGTGATATTCTTCCTTTTGGGTTTCAAGGCTATGAAATGGATGTTAACATCTTTGCACAGCTGGTGTGAGCCTCAAGTCTGCACAGGAAATTCTCTCAGCATCACTCCTCCTGCTCAACACTGGCACAGGGGAGTTATTGTTTCACTGTCTTAAATAATCACTTAGTCCTGGAACCATAAAACTTGAACCTGAGTCTTTGTCCTGCTACTCTTTTGGGGGGGGACCCACCAAACCTGGGGCAAATCTTAGGGCTTTGGGGAAGTGGATTTCATCTTTCACCCAGGGTGTCTACCCAGTGATCTCATTGATGCAAAGCTTCGGTAGAATCATGTGCATTCACAACAAGGCACACAAATGCCCTCTTCCCTCTGTGTAGCCTCTTGTGTGCCCACAGGACAGTCTGGTTACTAGAGGCATGATGTCTCCAGAAATGACCACAGTGAGTAGGGGTTCGAATTTAATGTGGGCCTCCAGATGGCCAGGGTATGGAATGATGGGTGTGGGCGGCCTGATTCTCACCTGCAGTTTTCATTTCCTTTGACCCCTTTCTCTGATTTGTGTAAAAGCTGGGCATTCCATTGTAGTATGATGTTTCTGGCCCAGCAGGGTCCTGCCACCCTTCTCAGCCACAAATAAACACATGGACTCTGTATTGGTTATAAAACCGTTGGCTGATGACCAGGGCTTCTTATTGGCTAGCTCTGTCTTAATTATTAACACATTTCCATTAATCTAAGTATTTCCACATGGTCTTATCTTACCAGGGAATGTCTGGACCTCTTACTCCTTTTGCAGTCTACATGGCAATTGTGTCTGGTGGGCTTTCTCTGCCTACCTTTCCAAGAATCCTCCTCTCTCCTAGTTCTGCCTGTCTTCCTGCCTCTATTGGCCACAGTGTTTTATTCATCAACCAATAAGAGAAACATATATATACAGAAGGAATTCCCCCATCATTCCATCTTATATCTCACTCCTGTAATGATCTTTTTAACCAAGAACTTCTGAATTGGCTCTAATTCCAGACTTAATGACTGAGGGTTACAATCTGATCCTAATTCATAAGCTTGAAGGGCTGATCACATTCCCGAGGAGGCAGGCTTCTGGTTTACTCCCAGGAGAAAGGAGAGTCTAGGCTGCTACCTGGGATGAGGTTGTTTAAAACGGCATCTTTCTTGTGTTCAGTTAATCATGTCTTTTAGTATTTTGCCTCCAAAGGCCTTCATTCTTTTATCTCTCAGGCATTCTTGGTAAAAATTGTCTCTTCTTTTTGTATGAACATGTTCATTAATCCTAAAACATTTATTGTGTTTCATTAATCAGGTTAGAGGATTAACAAAAATTGGGATTTTTAGCAATTACAAGTGACAGGCAGGTTGAAACCACAAGGTGCATAATTTTAGTGTGCTGATGGCTTCATTACTCAGTCTGGATCTCACGGATGACAAAAGTGTTCCGTTTCCTTCCTGGGTGTTGGAGGTCTCAGTCCAATCCCAGGTTGCTGGGCCTGTGGGGGAAGCACTTGTGTTGGCTTTCACACACATTCACCCTGAGGGCAGCAAGGTCAGTCAGTGTCCCCAGAAGTTCAAAGGTGCACCAGCTCATTTAGAGTCTTGTCTTTCTGGGTTCTCTCGAATTCTAATGCCCAGGTCTTTCACAGGTGCTGTAATACGTTGACGATAATGCCAAGGCTTTTCATGACTGGACTGCAGTGAGCCAGGCATGGTGCGAGCCACTTCACAAGAGCCTCACCTGATTCTCTCATGGACTGCGGCAGAGAGGCACCAACCACGACTCTCTTCAGTACACGGCACACAGAGAAGGCAACCAGTCAGTTCAAGACCAAACAGACACTGACTGACTGGTCTATAGAGCGGGAGTGAACAGGGGTGTTAAAAGTAAGCACTGGGGAGGGGTGTGGTGTCCAAAACAAAACAAAACATGCCCTGAATTGGGGCCAGAAACTGGCACTCCAGCTTTGATGATCTCCATGACCTCTCTGAGTTTTACTTTTTTAAATTTTTTTTTTTTTTTTTTTTTTTTTTTTTTGGTTTGCTTGTAAATGAGAAGACTGGAAAAGATGAAAGCAATTTTGACTCTTTCTAACCCCGACATTCTGGAATCTGAGAAATTATATCAAGAAGAAAAAGAAGCACCAAAATAGATTGAATGGCCTCATCTCCCATGCAGAATGCTGCATCTGGCCTTGGTTTCCAGCCATGACACCTCCGTGCTGCTGCCTGCGATTACAGCGTGGCCGGTCTTTATGCGGCTCAGAGCGCATCTCAGTTGCCTAGCACTCCAAGCCCCTTGAACATTGCCCTCAATTTTGTGGCTTCTCCTCATGTGCCCTGAAGCTGCAATGACACATAAACAACCAGACCAAGAACAATGACCGTTTCTTGGTATTGAAGAGTGTATCAATTTTCTGTAATTCCTTGTAGCTGGCTGAGCATACATTATAGAGTTCAAGTGTTTTGAGAATAAGCTATGAAGAATTGTTATCTTCAGGGAGAGCTGGCAGTTTATCAACTTTCCGAGTCTGAGTGTTTGGGTGTTCTCTGCAGCATGTGTGAGAAGGGCTGGCCTTGGGCATGTGTGCGCAGGGGAGGAGGGTGGCAGGGAGGGAGTGCCCCTCGGCCTCTGAAGAGAAAAATAATTTAGCTGTTCGAGCTGGAAGGAGGCTCTCACAGAGACCTGCAAACAGCCATGTAAAGTGTGACACAGAGGCCCAAATTTGAATCAAAGTATGAAAGAAAAACCAGGAAAACTTGGGCTCATTTCAATCCTGCCTGCTCCTCCTGCCTGCTGTCTCATTCCTCCTCACAGTGACTTACATGTTCTGACAGCCGCTCGCTGGAGCAGTGCAGTGAGCTCTCCTTCCTCCACAACCATGGGATTCATACAGTCATGATGGACTTTGGTAGCCATCGTCTAAACAATAAAAAATTACAGTTTTTCTTCCCCCATTGTTAAACTTTCTGTGCTCCTGAGACACACACACTCTCTCCCCTATTTCCTCCACCCTATGCTTCCCCCTCAGTCTTTCCCCCTCTTATTTTCTTTAGATTTCATGAAGAGGTTGCTGGTGAGGGTTAGAAAATGCCCACAAGCTGTTTGTTGAGCTGGTCCAGAACCACGGACAGCACCACACACACACACACACACACACACACACACACACAGACAGACACAACACACACACACACACACACACACACACACACACACACACACACACACACAGACATACACACACATACAAACAAACACACAGACACACCAGACACACAGACACACACATGCATGCACACATGTGCACACACACAAATACACACAAATGCACACACAGACACAGACACAGACACAGACACACACACACACAGAGGGCTCTGCCTCCTGGAGTTTCTCAGATTTGTTTAATTAAAATGTTCTCATTCGAGCACATTAGGGCAAACCCCCAAACTATAGATGTTCACACACTTGCTTAGAAGCCAGAGAGCCAGGGTGGACTGACGTCATAGAGCCAGGGTGGACTGACGCCTATTTTCTCCGTGCTTTCAGGAGCCAATAGAGTAAGGTGAGCATCTTGTGTCCCCCTGAGATCTTCCTCCCAAAGTCTGGAACCGAGATCTCTGCTGCCCAGAGGAACTGGTCCCTATGCCGGTAAAGCAGAGTGGTGGGGGTGTCATGAGGACCCTGAACCCTCAGAGGTTAAAATCATATAACCTTATTTAATTGAGTATATGGAGTATACAAGCACATACTATAAAACTTAAAATGTATGAAAGGTAGTGTTATGCATTTATTAGTTATTATATAGAGACTTTAAATGATTGGCTGTTTACATTTTCCAGTTTGTTCTTTTATGGTATTTTTCATGTCGTGTTGCGTTTTAAAGAGGCTTTAGGATAATGAAAATTATAAAATTAAAAAAAATGTGTTGCCACATCTTTCTCTGTAGCACTTTGATAGCTTAGATTTTAAATGCTCTGAAATTTTCAGATTGTCCCTGTGTAATAGACACCCACTTCTCTCTTCCCTGGGAGTGATGGCTATTGCTAATCTTGTATGACCCGTCTAGAGACAGTCTACACAAACAGAGCATATGCCTCCCACACTTCCTTTTCTTCATACACAACAGCCTGCCTTATACTTTAGAACACAGTTTAGCTTCTCAGTGTCACAGGGTGGCTTTTCAGTGCCACAGAGTAGCTTTGGATGAGTTTGTAACAAGCTCCCTCATCCTTTGTAGACAGTAAAGACCTGTAGTGCACACCCTGTCAAGGAATGGTCAGCAGCCCTGTGGTACAGATGAGAAGTTAGTGCCAAGAGTTTCTCCTACTCAGTGGTAATAGGCAAGCATGCAAATTTGGGCTGTGTATGTTCGTGTGTGTGTGTGTGTGTGTGTGTGTGTGTGTGTGTGTGTGTGTGTGTGTGTGTGTGAGACAGTGTGTGACAGTGTGTGACTGTGTGTGTATGTGCAGGGGCTGGAAAGACCGCTCAATAGTCAAGACACTGACTGCTTTTATAGAGGACCTAGGTTCAGTTCCCAGCACCCACATGACACAACTCTTTGTAACTCTGGCTCCCAGCAATCTGATGCCCTCTTCTGGCCTCCTCCATAGGCACTGTCTATGTGTGTGTGATGCAAATGTACATGCAAAATGTCGTAGCCTGGCGGAGGTGGCGCACACCTTTAATTTCAGCACTTGGGAAGCAGAGACAGCCAGATCTCTGTGAGTTCAAGGCCAGCTATTCTTCAGAGTTAGTACTAGGATAGCCAAGGATACACAGAGAAACCCTGTCTTGAAAAACCATCAATCAAACCAAGAGACAAAATGATAACAACAAAATTGGGCCTTGAGTTCAGTGCCAAAGTCCCTCTTACAGGCACCCTGCATTTTCTAGACTGTCCCCAAGAAGCTCCCTGCTCCCTGTTCAATTAGTGGGAGGGAATCTCATTTTCATTTGTTTTTAGTTCTTCACATCTGGATATAGGACTTGTCTCCAGTGCATGCTTGCCCCCCCCCCCCCCGTTATTCTGCTCACAGCTGGGCTCTCTGTTAAACTTATTTCTCTTTGTCATTTCCCTTTGACAGTTTTCATGGTTTTACTTTCTGTCTTTGGTTGTGTGTGCCGTCACTAAATCATGACCCAAGGTGATCTGTCTGCACACTTCTCCTTTCTGGATTTGCTTGAGTTTCCTGAATCTAGATTGGGAGAATAATTCTCTTGGGTCTGCCTCTGGCTGAATTTCTCCTCTGCTTTCAGAATTCTGATGACATTAGATCTTCTCACTCTTTTGTTTCTGTAACAAATTTCACTGAAATGCAATTTGCATAAAACACCGCCAACCAGTTTAAAGTGTGTAATTCAAAGATTTCTTAGTATATGCAAAATTGAGACATAACCATTACTGTTAGTCTCAGAAGTTCTAGTTGCCCCAGGAAGAAACCCTATGCCTCTTAGCTATCTCACTTTTGTGGTTTGAATGAGAAAGGCCCCCATAGGCTCATATGTTTAAATGCTTAGTCACCAGGGAGTGGAATATTTGAGAAGAATTAGGAGGATTACAAAGTGTGGCTTTGTTGAAGGAAGTGTGTCACTAGGGGTGGGCTTTGAGGTTTCAAAAACCCATGCTAGGACCTGCCCACCTGCTGCTTGTGGACCAGGATGGTGGCTCTCAGCTACGTTCCAGCATTGTGCCTGCCACCAAGTTTCCTGCCATGAGGACAATAGGCTAACCCCCTGAAACTGTGAGCAAGCCCTCAAGGAAATGGTTTCTTTTAGGAGTTGCCTTGGTCACCACGACTCTTCGTGGCAGCAATAGAACGGGGACTGAGACATTCAAGAGAAACACGTAGCAGAAGGTGCTGTTGTGTGTGGCTTCTTTCACTTAGCATAACGTTGTCAAGATTCATCTTTGTATAAATGTAACACACAGACGTTTAGCATGAAATGTGATAGTCATGGCTAAATACTATTCCATTGACTAGATACAGCACAGGTTATTTGTGCATTCATCTGTTGGTAGCTATATAAGTTGTTCCTACATTTTGGAAATTATAAATAATGAAGCTACAAAAATCCACCTACACGTCTTTGAGTGAACATACAATTTCATTTCTCTTGGGCATATGCTGAGGAATAGTATTGTTAGGTCAAAGGGTACGTTTAACCTTTTGAGGGAGTTATTGATGATTTTCAAAGTTGCTGTGCCATCCACCAGCTAACATGAGCTGTGTGACTTTTGTTTTATTCCTATGCAGACATTTGTTAGCTGACTTTTGGACTATGGCCATTCATCACAAGATGCCACGTGGGGTGGCACCAGGTCATGTTTTCAATGTGCATTTTCACCATGTCTAATGTCTTGTGACGCGTTGATCAGCCATTTGTTTATCTTCTTCTTTGTTCACTCAGGTCTTTTTGGTTTGTTTTATGCAGTCTTACTTGTAGCTCTGGCTGCCCTAGAAGTCACTATGTAGATCAGGCTGGCCCCAAACCCACAGGGGTCTGCATGCCTCACTGGGATTACTATGTAGATCAGGCTGGCCCCAAACACACAGGGGTCTGCATGCCTCACTGGGATTACTATGTAGATCAGACTGGCTCCAAACCCACAGGGGTCTGCATGCCTCACTGGGATTACTATGTAGATCAGGCTGGCCCCAAACCCACAGGGGTCTGCATGCCTCACTGGGATCAAAGGTATGCAGCACCACACTCATCTAGATTTCAGCTCTTTTTGACATTACATTTCCTGGTTTTCAAGAAATGTAGCGTATTTTCATATATTTAAAATATAAACTCTGCATAAGAGGTTCACAGATATTTAATCCCACTTTATGGATTGATTTTCATGTCCTTTGGAGAAAAAGGAATTTTGTTAAAGTTCAAAATTGACTTTTTCTTTTATTGCTTGTGGATTTTATGTCACAATTTAACGGCATTTAATATCTTAATGAATTCTTGTGAACATTTATTCTTGAATTTTCTTCTAAGGTCTGTCTCTTGTATGTAGATGTTTATACTTTTTGAATTAATTTTCGCATATGGTGTGAGGTAAGAGTCAAATGTCTCTCTGGCCTGTCCTGTCCCAGGGTTGTCGTGTGCCCCAGTACTAACACACTGTTTGTTGAAATGACTGCTTTTTATTTTTATTTTTTCTTGATTGGGTTGTCTTGGATCCTCATTGAGAATTATTTGACCACAAATGTGTGGTTTTATTTTTGGATCTCAGATCTCTTCTTGTGCATAATGATCGGTCTTGATTACTTGGGTGGCGAGTTTTGGAATCAGGAAGTGTTTCTTCTAAATTAATTCTCCTGTTTCAAGAACTTAGGTGATTCTGGGTGCTTTCCATTTACACGGGGATTTTTGTAATCAGCCTGTCAGTTTCTAAAAATGAAACCAGCTGGGAGTATGAAGAAATTGCATCAAAATCTGTAAGTTGCCAGGGAATGTCTTACCATCATAACGATATCATCTGATTCACGAGCAGGACATGTCTTCTGATGGTGTTAGGTCTTCACTTTTTTCAAAAAAAATCTAAAACTTTCAGAGTGTCAGTTTTGTACTCATCACACCCATCCCTAAGTATCTTGTCCTTCTTTATGCCACTTTTATCTATTGTGATGCTACGGTAAATGAACCTGTGTTCTTAGTTTTTCACGTTTTGGGTTGCCTACATTTGGGTGTAGGAATAGAATTGTTTTCTCACACTGACCTTACATTCTGTAACATGGTTGAGCTCACTTACTAGTTCCTGTTGTTTCCTGTAGGGGACTCCTTAGGAATTTCTGCACAGAAAGATTATTCCATCAGCAAACACAGGTTTAGCTTTTCCTTTACAGCTGGGGTTATTCTTGATTCCCATTCTGTCCCGTTTAGCACAGCTGATAAAACTGGCAAGAGTGGACATCCTTCAGTTACTTCCCACCTTAGGAGGAAAACACCCATTTTCTGGACCACAAAGTATGATGCTCAGGGGTTTTATTTTATAGACACTTTTTACTACTATGTTCAGGAAGTCTTTTTCTGTTCCTGATTTGCTAAGTTGTTGTTTTTTTTTTAAACAATTTTTGCAATGTTGTATTTTGACAAGTCTAGTCTTTATATCTGTTGAGATAACCATGCAATATTTGTTCTTAAAATTTTAAAATGTTATGTAATTTTATGATTTAAGCATTAGCATACACTGAAGGCTTCAGGAATCATGTGGCCTCCTTGTCTTACCTTTATGTGTATCTGGTTTTCATATTTCACCTCCTTGCATTTTGTGATGGTTGGTGTCTCCCTTCTAAAATATTAGGTCTGATGAAGGCAGAATTTCCATCTCATAATAAATTATTGACTCTGTGAGTGAGCAGAAATGAGAGAAAAAAGAGAGAAAAACAAAGTGTATATCCTGGACTTTGGCTCAATTATCAGGGAAGTGTCATTTTCTTACCTGCCTGTCTACACAGGAAACTTAACATTTGAGCCTCAGCAAAATGGCAAGTATAGATTTCATAATCACCCTGAAGTGGTATAAATTTTCAGTGCTACATCCTCAATGGCCATGGACCACTGATGGTCACCTCTACAGCACCCAGCACACATGGAAAGGATTGAAAGTGTTCATTTTATTGGGATTGTGATCCTTGCCTAAGCACTGGGTTGGGTCTTGCCACATCCACTGGCATCACTGGTCTCCATCACTGTCCACCTTCTCCTGGATCAATGCCAGAGCCTCCTACTTCCCAGCAGGTCATTCTCTTTGGCTTACAGCTTATGTCAATTGCCACCACTCCAGAGTTAAAGCCCTGTTTGCTGCCTGGCTCCTGTCTTCCTCCCAGCCCATAGTCCCCAACTCTCTTTGGCCTTCCTACAGTGTCCTCTTGGATAACATCTCTGCATGTCTCCTATCCCTTCATGTCCCTGCCCCTGACCTTCAGATTCTCTTGCTAATCTACAACCACATCCCCACCCGGGGCTTTTGCAGGTGAGCATTTCTCTTTCTGGAATATTCTTTGCTAGGTGTCAGTGAAGCTGGCATCCTTCAGAGCCTCACGAGCAAGGCTTTCCCTGAGCCCTGTGCAGAAACAGAGGGGCCTCTTCTCAACCATACTTCTTTTCACCCCAACTTGTTTCCCTTTTAAATCTTTGCAGCTTACTAACATGTTTCTTTACCAATTTGTCTTCCTCAATAGAGTGCAAGCCCCAGGAAGGCAGGTATCTGCCCATTTTGTTTATTGTTGACTATACTTGCTCGGCACATAGTAGGTCTTAATGAAATGATCAAGCGAACACACTGCCATTCGTGAAGACAAATAGGAAGACAGGAGCATGGGATCTGAGATAGGCAGGACATTTATTGAATGAATAGTGTATTTCGGGTCCAGATTGGGTGTCACCAGGTATTGCTGATATTCAGGTTCTGAAACAGCATGGCGGAGCAGTGATTTGGGGCCTAGAATTCAGTGGGGCCTGGTAAGGAACACAGAGAGATTTAGAGGTCAGAGGTGAGTGTGTGATTGAAGGCATCAGGACCGCCAGTGAATATGGTGCCCAAGACTAGAGCTCACCAAAACATGACCCCACAGGGACTTCAAAGACACTTGGCTCTGACAAAACACCAAATTGCAGCATTAGCCCCCCCCCCCACCATGTGTTCTGAAGTCATTGCTATTGAATGCGGCTCTTGTGCCTGGCAGCCTGGGAGGCACATGAGTTCTCTGCGTTCGTTCTCTGGCACAGGCACGCTCACCATGGCCTACTCACAGATGAATCCGATGCTCCAGAAACTTCCTGCCCAGGGTCCGTCCCAGCATGACTACTAGGCATGACAACAGGTCAGGCCTGCCACAGAGGGCAATGACACTCGCTTGTGGCTGCTTTCCTTTTCTGCTCTAGGACACAAGATTTGGGGAATGTAACATGAATAAATAAAAGACCCAGAGACAGATATTGGAGTTCAAGCTGAAGATCAGGGAAGCAAAGCAGCTGGCCACTATCTCTCACCTCTAGCTCAGGCTGAAAGGGCTGATCCTCACACCAACTCTTCACCGAGTCTCAAACCACTGCCTCTCCTCAGTGTGGCTGGAGAATGAATGACTCCTGCTGAATCCTGATACTGACCTATATACCTCTCATGAGTCCTGGGATTAAAGGTGTGAGGTGTTTCTCTTTTAGACTGATTCACTCTTGTGTAGATCTGGGTGGCCTTGGACTCACAGAGATCCATCTACCTCTTAATTCTGAGTCCTAGGATTAAAGGTGTGTACCACCACCTCCTAGCTCCCGGCTTCTGGGATTAAAGGTGTGTGCCTGGCATTTATGGCTTGTGGCTGACTTTGCTTTCTGAATCCTCAGGCAAGCTTTAGTAAATCATAAATAATATATAATTACATAGGGTCTCCAGAATTAGCAGGTGTGTTTTCTAAGAAGAAAGCAAAGGGACTGTATAGGTCATTTAAACATGTGGTATGTTTAAATATAATATATAATATATAATATAATAAGGGAAGTCATTCAGTAGTGCAGGCTGGGCAGACTGGGAGGGTGAATGTGTCACCTGGGAATCTTTATTCCTTTTTTAAAAACAGTTAACTTTGGAGGAAGCCCAAAGCATGTTGGAGGGGAGAGTTTGGTATTGCCCAAGTTGTGTTGGAAAGAGCAGAGGATGTGCTAGAGTCTGAGAGCCAGGGCCAGGATGGTGATGATCAGGTGAGCGAGGATGCTTCTCTGTGGGAACTGTGGCTTCTTAGGAGCAGTCGGGGCAGAGCCTCCACCCACAGGAACTGCTCTGAGGATAGGGGACAGGTGTTTCCACAGTGACTTCTGGTCACACGTGGGCCACATGCTGACACCCTCAGTGTGTTAAAGGACAGTGCTTCAGTGCTCCCGGTGGTGCTGTGAGACTCTTGTTTGTGCACAGTGTGGAGCACTAAGCAGAGAGTGGCGGTTGGAATGATTCCCGAAGGCCCACGATTCCTAGGCTGGGTACATGTCTACACATACAGGGTGTTGTAACACTGTTGACCTCAGAGAAGCCCTCAGGTTTGTTTGGGACTAAAGGGTGAGCAGTCTTGGGAAAACAGGCTTGCTGATTACTCTTCTTGCTTCTGTGACAAAAGCAATTAAGCATGGGTGTGGGTTGGCTCAGCTCAGGGTTTCAGAGGGTCCTGTCCATAACCGTGTCAAGAGCAACGCTGTGTCTGCCGTCAAGAAGAGGGAAGACGATGCTGGTGTCTCTCTCCCCTCTTCTCTCACCTCCATGGCTGTCCCCCTCCCTCTCTCCCTCCCTCTCCCTTCTCCCATCTCTTTCTCCTTTTAATTTATTCCAGACTCCCAGTCCAAGGGATTGTGAAACACTTAGGGTGGCTATCCTACCTCAGTCCAACCTCCCTGGAACCCTCACAGACACGCTGAGGTGTGTCTTGGTGATTCAAAACCAACCATTTCACCAGGGAAAGCCAAGCCACTGTCTGGTCTGCCAGCCATTTTAGGGCAGGGGGTGCTTGGAGTAAGGCTTCGAGGAGTTCTTGTGTTCTGTTACCGGCAAGTTCAAGAAAGGAGGTGGGGCGTATGGAGATGGCATGGCATCTTGGTGTCTCTTCTGCTCCTCCTTTTCTTTGATTCTGGGGCTGTGCCAGCCTGTTCTGAAAATCCGAAAATCCAGAGTTAATTGGCCATCTCAGTCCAATCAGCTTTACTAGACAACCTGTGGGGGGGTCAAGTGGTGTGTGTGTGTGTGTGTGTGTGTGTGTGTGTGTGTGTGTGCACGCGTGTGCGCGCATGCATGAGTGAACACGTGTGAGTGTAAGGCCCTCAGATTCTCTGCCTCCACATGGCTTACACACATACTGTAGAGTTTCATCCCGATTCTGAGCTGCTCATTGTTAGGGACCCTCATCCTCCCAGCTACCCCTGGCCAGGTGTCTACACTTCCGGCTTGTCTTTTTCTTTATCAGGCTGGGATTTGGTTCTTGCATTTGCTGAGTTAGTCCTGTGTCCCCTGTGTATGAGGTTTCTTACTTCATCTTTGTTAACTCTGGAAGAAACCCTAACTAGAACCCTGTAACAACTGCTTAGCACAGCTTACTGTTCATGTGTGCATTCTAATGGCAACAGCTGCTCCCGACTGCTTAGTGTCTGTGTGTGCATTCTAATGGGAATTTTACTTTTTGTATTTTTCTTTTCTTTTCTTTTACATCCCAACCACAGTTCCCCTCCCCCGCAGCTTCCCTTCTTCCTTCCCATTCTCCATTTCTATTCCAGCCGTGACATATCCAGTATGGTAAGGTGAGGCGTCTCCTCTCCTATGAAGACGAGATGAGGCAATCCAGTATGAGGAATAGGGTCCCCAAAGCAGCAACAGAGTCGGAGGCAGCCCCTGCTCCCACTGTTAGGAGACCCACAAGAGGACCAAGTTACACAACTGTCACATCTATGCAGGGGGCCTAGGTCAGTCCCATGCAGGCTCCCTGCTTGTGGGTTCAGTCTCTGTGGGCCCCCTGCAAGCCCCTGCGAGCCCCTGCGAGCCCCTGTGAGCCCCTGCGAGTTTTCTTGTGGTTTCCTTGACTCCTTTAGCTCCTCAAATCCTTCCTCCCTCCTTCTCTTATGCAGGATTCCCCAAGCTCCACCTAATGTTTGGCTGTGGGTCTCTATATCTGTTTCCATCAGTTGCTGGATGAAGCCTCTCTGATGACAGTTGGGCTAGGCACCCATCCAGGAGTGTAGCAGAATGTGATCTAATAGGGACTTTTAGATGCAGCGCTTTACTGTGTGGCTCTGGCTTTTGCAGTCACGGGTAGCTCAGTGGTCCAGGTCTTGACCATGGATAGAAGGATCTGGTAGAAGGAGCCATGGGAACCAGTAGGAAGAAAGAGAAGGTCATGTAGGGGGAACGCTCCTTCTTGTGTGGGGAGCCAAGGGAGATAACTAGAATGAAGGCCACCGTGCGCGCGGGGCGTATTGGGCACTGTGTATATATCACAGCTAATTAGGGGAACAGCTTAAGCTGCTTTCGTGTCAAAATAGCTGTGGGGAAAACAACCTTAATAGCAGGCTGCAGATGAAAGGCAATGGAATGGCAAAGAAACGAGCATTTTAAAAGAAAACAATCAGGCTGGAGGGACTGGGGAGAGACAAGGCAGAGTGTTTCAAACATCTGAAACATCGGCACAGGGCAGCATATACCTCTGAGGAGTGACAGGAGACAGCCTGCTCTCATGGCTTCCCCAGCCCCAGTGCTGGCCATGCACAGAGCTCCACGGATTCCTGGAGGCAGTCGGTAAGAGAAGGGGGTGTGAAACTGTTTCTGGGAGATGACAAAGAGCCCCTGGGGATTTGACTTGTCACAGCTCTGCCTCTGCCTATGGCTTTTCTCTCTGCTTTCCTCTTGTCATGTCTTACACGCTGAGTTCCCTGGGCATTCCATCTTCAGGTGGCTTCTGTACCAGCTGGTCTTGTGTGATACAAACTAGGGTCATCAGAAAGGAAGGAGCCTGAGTTGAGATGCTTCCAGCTGTAAGGCATTTACTCAGTGATCAATGAGGGAGGGCCCAGCTCATGACCCGTGGTGCCATCCCTGCGCAGGTGGTTCTGGGTTCTATAAGAAAGCAGGCTGAGCAAGCCATGAGGAACAAGCCAGGAAGCAGTTCATCTCCATGGTCTTGCACCAGCTCCTGCCTCCAGGTTCCTGCCCTCTTTGAGTTCCTGTTCGGACTTTGTCCAGTGATGGACCATGATCTGGAAGTGTAAGCCAAATAAATCCTTTCCTCCCCAACTTGCTTTTTGGTCATTGTTTTTTCATCACAGCGATAGTGACCCTACTAAGACAGGCTTCCATTTCGGTTCTGGGTGTCATCTTCTACCCTGTCATCTCAGTCAGGTCACACAGCATGCTACCACCATTACCCTCTATCTCTAACCATGCTAATGTTTCTCTTCACTTTTTGGACACTGTTGTGTTTGAAAGAACATGGCCCCCAAAGGGAGTGGCACTAATGGGAGGTGATGCCATGTTGGAATGGGTGTGGTTTTGTTGGAGGAAGTGTGTCATGGGGGGAGGGGCTTTGAGGTCTCTTGCTTAATCTTCGATCCATGTCACAGTCTATTTCCTGTTTCCTTCAGATCAATATGTAGCCAACACCTTGTCTGCCTGCATACGCCATGCTCCCTGCCATGAAGATAATGGACTGAACCTCTGAAACTGTAAGCTACCCCCTCAAGTAAATGTTTTCCTTATAGGAGTTGCTGTGGTCATGGGGTCTCTTCACAGCAATAGAAACCCTAGCTAAGACAGCCAATGGACATCTGTACATAGCCCAAAGAGCTGCTCTGTTTATTTCTCCTCAGTTTCCAAGTCACTGCCCACATGGAACACACCAGAACAGATGTAAACACGCTGCCTTTCTCCTCCACATGGAGCACACCAGAACAGATGTAATCATGCCACCTTCCCTCCCCACATGGAACACACCAGGACAGATGAAATCACTTCTTTACCATGAGGAACACACCAGGACAGATACAATGACTCTACCTTCCTTTCCCACACGGAACACACTAGAACAGATGTAATCTTGCCACCTTTCTTCCTAAGAACCTTCAACATTTATTTTCTGTTGTATCTAGTGATGCATAAAGCAAGACCCCGGAGCTTGGTGGCTTAAAACAGCCTTCTTTGTAGACCAGAAATTCAGACAGGCTTTGGTGGGATTCTCCTGTTTCATGGGTGTTGGCAGAAGTCAGTTGGTTAGCGTTTAATGATGTCGCTGACTCGTGTAACACTTTGGTGAAGAAGGCCAGCTCTGGGCTCAGTTGGGATGGTTAGTTTTTAGCACTTGCCTCTGTTCCCTGTGGCTCAGCAATTTGAGGGGGGGGGTTTAAATTGTCACATGGTAGTTAGTTTTAAGAGTCACAAGTCACCATGTGACGCTTCAAGGAAGCTGCATGGTCTTATAGCTTAGCCTTGGAACTCACAAAGTGCCCTTTGTGTAGGATGTCACTGTCTGAAGCTGTTAGAGGGAGTGAGGGAGGTAGCCCTTCTGTAATGGCAGTATTTATGAGACAATATTTATCCGTTCTTCTAACCACTATCAGGGTAAAGGACGATCTTTTTAAGCGTTGTGTGTGGCCCTACATGGCTGGCCTTCTCTGGTCTGCCTGCTCAGCATTTCCAAACACATTGTTTGCTGTGTTCTTAGCTCCATGGGTATTCAGCTGCCCTCTGCTGCTCGCTTCTTCACTGTGTTTCCAAAGGACTTCTTAGCCCTCCCTCAGTTAACAGGTTTCGGAGCCCCTAGGCTTAATTAAGTGTTGCCTCCTGCAGGAAGATGTGTGTGAATCTGCTTGTCCAGGGCAGGTGCTTCCCCACGTGGTGAAACAGTGCTCAGTGTTGGAACGGATTAGCACCCTCCATTCCCCACCCAACTAAAAATAACTTGAAGGAAAGACGATGTCTGTTCAGTGTTTTCATCCTCAGAACCCACACACAACGTCTTGCCCTTATTAATGGTTCAGCAGGTGGTTTTTGAGCCCTTACCCGCTCTGTGTCTCGGTTTCCTCAAGTGTAAATGGAGGATGTCGGTTAATATATCAGTTACTTTTCTGTTGCTTTGACAAGATACCATGCCAGGGCAACTTATGGGAGGAGTTATTTATTGTAACGTGTGATTCCACAGAGGGAGAGTCCATAATGGCAGGGGAGGCACAAAGGAGAGAGAGAGAGAGAGAGAGAGAGAGAGAGAGAGAGAGAGAGAGAGAGACAGAGACAGAGACAGAGACAGAGACAGGGCTAAGCCATGAATCCTTAAAGCCCACGCCCATGATGTACTTCCTCTAGTGAGACTCCCCCACTTCTCCAAACAGCATATCATAAGGATACACGCGTTGAAATATCTGAGCCTGTGGGAGCCATTTCCCATTTAAACCAATACCGTTAGCACTGGGGCTGGTAGCATGTTTACCGTGAGCACTGGGGCTGGTATCATGTTTACTGTGAGCACTGGGACTGGTAGCATATTTACTGTGAGCACTGGGGCTGGTAGCATATTTACTGTGAGCACTGGGGCTGGTAGCATGTTTGCCTGGTGCCACTGTCTCATTCAGCTGCTTCCTTGGCACACTACTGTAATCTATTTGGAAGCACCAAGTGTGCTTAGCAAGAAAGGGGATCATGGGAAAGAGCCGGTATGTATGCTGTGGATTTTCTATGCATTCAAGGGTTCTCTGGTTTTAAATCTCTATTTGTGCTACAATACACAGACATATATATTTCTAAAGTCATGGACTGTAAGAGTAGGAGGTTTCCCATGTAGTAGTCCATTTAACAACCTTGATGCCGGAATTACAAATCTGAGAAGCAGAGGGAAATTGATTCACCCAAAATCAGAACCTTTGTCCAGAGTCAGGCCTAACTAATAAGGGTGAGTGTTTACTGGAAATGTGGTGTACACCAACCAAACCACTGTTTGATATTAATTTCCTCTCTTGAATTCTCTAAGCTTCCTGACAACATTAGGATAGAACCAACTGGACTTGTGTCCTGGTTATTGTCACTTACCAGCTGTGTGTACTTTGGGAAAATTTGCTTTTTCTAAATCTTAGTTTTCTGTGAATTGTGGGCCACATCCTCGCAGAGGTGAGATGAGACGGGAAGAACACGTTGCAGTTGTCTCTGGAGTACAATGATGCAACAGTCTTTTTAAATTTTTTTTATTTAAATTACAAACAAGCTTTTTTTACATGTCAACCACAGTTCCCTCTCCCTCCCCTCCTCCCCTGCCCCCCACCAGCCCCCTATCCCAACCCCTTTCTGCTCCCCAGGGAGGGTGAGGTGTTCCATGGGGGATCTTCAAAGTCTGTCATATCATTTGGAGCAGGGCCTAGGCCCTCCCCCCGTGTGTCTATGCTGAGAGAGTATTCCTCTATGTGGAGTGGGCTCTCAAAGTCCATTCATTTGCTAGGGATAAATATTGATCCACTACCATAGGTCCCATGGATTTCCCAGACCTCCAAACTGACATTCTTGTTCAGGGGGTCTGGAACAGTCCAATGCTGGTTTCCCAGCTATCAGTCTGGGGTCCATGAGCTCCCCCTTGTTCAGGTCAGCTGTTTCTGTGGGTTTCTCCAGTCTGGTCTTGACCCCTTTGCTCATCACTCCTCCCTCTCTGCAACTGGAGTCCAGAGTTTGGCTCAGTGTTTAGCTGTGGATGTCTGCTTGTGCTTCCATCAGCTACTGGATGAAGGTTCTAGGATGGCATATAAGGTAGGCATCAATCTCATTATCGGGAAGGGCATTTAAGGTAGCCTCTCGACTATTGCTTAGATTGTTAGTTGGGGTCAAACTTGCAGATCTCTGAACATTTCCCTAGTGTCAGAATTCTCTCTAAACCTATAATGACTCCTTCTATGATGGCATCACTTTTCTTGCTCTCCTCTATTCTTCCCCTGACTAGATCTTCCTTCTCCTTCATGTCCTCCTCTCCCCTTCTCTTCCCCCTTCTCTTTCTTCTAACTCCCTCTCCCCTCCCCCATGCTCCCAGTCTGTTCAGGAGCTCTTGTCCCTTTCCCCTTCTCTGGGGGGTCATGTATGTGTAGGGAGAGATCTTACTAGGTACCTGTGGCACTGACCATGCCTGTTTACAGTGTGGCCACAGGTGCGTAAGTTGTGTAGGATATAGGCCTGAAGAGAGGCAGATGGGGATCTCTTGGAGTTCTGGTGGGGTCTCGGAGAGCAGCTGAGACTGAATTCTTGGAGTGCTGACCCTGGGTTATCAGTTTCTCATGTAAGTTATTTCTCTTCAATAAAATTAACCTACAACACTCCTACTCCCATGTATGGTAATCTTCTTCTTATATGTATGTCTCTCTTAGAGTCCTTCTTGTTTCCTAGTTTCTCTGGCAGTGTGGATTGTAGGGTGGCAATCCTTTGCTCTATGTCTAAAATCCATATATGAATGAGTACATATCATGTTTGTCTTTTTGTGATTGGGTTACCTCACTCAGAATGGTTTCTTCTAGTTCCATCCATTTGCCTGAGAATTTCAAGATTCCATTGTTTTTTTTTTTTCTGCTGAGTAGTACTCCATTGTGTAAATGTACCACATTTTCTCTATCCATTCTTCAGTTAAGGGACATCTAGGTGGCTTCCAGGTTCCGGCTATTACAAATAATGCTGCTATGAACATGGTTGAACAGATGTCTTTGTTGTATGAATGTTCTTCTTTTGGGTATATGCCTAAGAGTGGAATTGCTGGATCTTGTAGTAGACTGATTCCCATTTTCCTGAGGAGTCACCATACTGATTTCCAAAGTGGCTGTACAAGTTGGCACTCCCACAGCAGTGGAGGAGTGTTCCTCTTTCTCTGCATCCTCTCCAGCATGAGCTGCCATTGGTGTTTTTGATTTTGGCCATTCTGACAGGAGTAAGATGGAATCTCAGAGTGGTTTTGATTGATGTAACATAGTGTTAAGGTTAAGACGGCTCCACAGTTACTACTGGAGTTCTTACCTGACTTGCCTACTGCAACCAGCACAGAGGCCCACGTAGTGCTGGGTTGCAAGAGACCTACTCTGCTCATCTGTGGTGGGTTGTGAGGTGCAGCCTCTGGCCATCTGTGGAGGGTTGTGAGGCCTGGCCTCTGGCCATCTGCGGTGGGCTCCAAGGGCTGATATTTATGAAGGAGAAACAAAAAAATCTCATTTCTCCCAAGCCAAAAGGTTTAATTTTGAACTCAGTGGTGAATTGTGGTTTGTTTCTGGGAAGGGTTCCAATCTAGAGTCCTGTATGAAGAAAAGAGTGACTCATTTAAGAAGCCAGAGGATTGACCAGGTGAAGAGACACACAGAGTGGTAAAAGCCAGTGTGAAATAGCTGACTCCAGACTTGTGTGTTGTAAGGTAATAGTGTAAGGAATTAACCCAGCCTGTGATGGGTCAGAGTGAGAGTCCTTGGAACCTGATGTTTGTCACTGACAGTTGAATAATAATGAATTAAGTCAATTAGAAAGTTTAAAAATACACAGTAATGAATTATGAAGTTACAAAAGTAAACGACTTGGGAAAAGTCAGTAGAGGGCAATTATTGTACAGGCCCAGCAGTGCACTGAGGACCTGGGAGCAGCGGGGAATGGCTAGGTGTTAATCTGATTTTGGGAGGGCTAATGCGCGAAGCTCTCCACGCAACAGGGACAGATACACCTCTAATCATGCCTGTATTAAATTTAGTACCAAGGAGAGAGGCACTTCTCTCGCCTCAATTTTATAGGAATGCAATTAACACGGATATGAAAAAAGTTATAAGAAACAGAATTAGATTTGAACTTCATGGTCTATCTTGGATGAAAATTAAGATGTATTTGCAGGGTATGAGCAGGTACATTTCCCAGGGACTCACATAGTCAACACAGAAGAGTGGAAGATTTCAGACTGGTTGTATGTGGGGGAAAGGAAGCACTTATTAGCCATGAAGCCTTTGTAGCAGGACACTGAGGCTCTTTAACCTGATGGCCAGTGGTCAGCTGTAACCTGATGGCCAGTGGTCAGCTGTGACCTGATGGTCAGTGGTCAGCTGTGACCTGATGGCCAGACTAGCTGTAACCTGATGGCCAGTGGTCAGCTGTAACCTGATGGCCAGTGGTCAGCTGTAACCTGACGGCCAGTGGTCAGCTGTAACCTGGTGTCCAGTGGTCAGCTGTAACCTGGTGTCCAGTGGTCAGCTGTAACCTGATGGCCAGTGGTCAGCTGTGACCTGACAGCCAGTGGTCAGCTGTGACCTGATGGCCAGTGGTCAGCTGTGACCTGACGGCCAGTGGTCAGCTGTAATCTGACATCCAGTGGTCAGCTGTGACCTGATGGCCAGTGGTCAGCTGTGACCTGATGGCCAGACCAGCTTTAGTGCTGACTCATAGCAGAGTACAGTTCTTCTCACAGCTGCCCAGATGGAGACTCCTGTCCCTCCCTCCCTCACTCTTCACCACCTGCTGAACAGGTTTGGATCCCAACACTGAGAACTTGGCCACCAGCATTTGGAAGGGTCCCTTTCCAGTTTCTCCTCTCAAACTTCAACAAATTTTGAAATCAGGAAAACAAACAATAACCAAACCAAACCAACCTCCAAAACCAAAACCATGTGTGTGGGGGGTCTGAGGACTTCCTGACTGACAGAGAAGACATCTGCTGGGTTACTTTCTGTGTCTTGGTCCGTGGCTGTGCTCATTACAGCATGGGGTTTTGGACACATTCTTTCTTTGTAAGATTTATGGATTTTTATTTTCATGTGTAGGAGCGCTTGCCTCATGCATGGTGTGTATGTGCACCACCTGAATTCATGCATGGTGTGTATGTGCACCGCCTGAATTCCTGGTACCAATAGAGGTCAGAAAAGGGCTTGGAGCTTCTGGAACTTGACCTATGGAAGCTTGTGAGCCACCATGTGGGTGCTGGGAACTGAACCCAGGTCCTCTGCAAGAGCAGCCAGAGGTCTTAACCCCTGATCCATCTCCCCAACTCCATCAGATATATTTTTAATAAAAGAGATGTTTTTGATATGCACACAGATTAGTCTCCTTCATAACATACTCTCCCTTCAGACAGGAGCTAAGAAGCAGAGCCCTTGGTCTGGATAAACATTAGAAAGCAGTATAATTAAAAGAATGGGTTTAATTGGAAAATTGATTCAAAGCTCCGTTTAGCCCCTCCACACCAGACAGGGCAGGTCTCCTTGATGGAGCCTGCCTGCCTCAGGAGTTGGGGACAGAGCTTGCTTGATTAAGATGTTTCTTGGGAAATGGAATTAAGCCTAATGATTTCCAATGGAAAGGACTGCTAATTGGGGAGGCAATGTTGCTTAATTGGGACACCTGCGGGTAATTAAAAGCTCTCTCCCAGTGGTCTTTCCTGCTTCTGGTTCTGGGAAGCTAAGGCGATGCCAGGGATCCACACATTCTCAGGCCTTGCTCTGTCATGACTCATCGAGGTCTTCCTTTCTGTCTGGCCTTAGAGCCATATCCTCCACAGGCCAGAAAGCCTTGGTGAGTTAAGGCTTCTGGATCTGAGCTGCCCTTGGGGACTCGAGAGCTCTGAGGAAAGGGAGACACAGACAGGGCCAGTGAGTGTGGTCATCTGTGAACTCAGAATTCAGAGTGTGAAGCCGGAGGGGTGAGGGGTCAGAGCTGGCTCTAGTTATTTAGCAACTTTGAGACTAGCCTAGAAGGGGTAAAAAGAAGGAATTGAGGTCATATGACAGCACCCAAGGAGTCCTTGGTCCCAGTGACCACTGTCCCATAAGGCCCTGGGTATGAGAGACTTGTTTCAGATGTCACTTTTCCCAGTGACAGGTGCCCTGCTCCAGTATGGAGACCTCGGAAAATGCTCTGGATTAGCAGGGAATACTGATTTCTGCTTCATATCTGGAGCTGGGATTGTGACTCCTCTCTCCCCCAAGTCTCAGTTTCCTCAACTCTGTCCCTCAAATGGGGATGACTGTACTCCATTACAAGATACTGGGGGGATACTATACCATGTTAACAGTCATTAAAAGGGCCATTCATCTCTAGGTGTGAGGTGGGAAAGGCCATTTTTTTGCTTGTTTTGGTGACAGTGTCTCACTCAGGTTAGCTGTGAATTCACAATCCTTCTGCCTTGTCCAGTGGGACAGCAGGGTATTTTGTGCTATGGGCCCTACTGGACAATGAACAGGAACTCTTCAGAGAGGTGACACAGAAGATAGTTTATTGGGAAGGTGTTTGTGCTGCCTAGGCAGAAGGAGAAAGAGTGGAGAAAACTCTAGAACATTCTGGGAGTTGTTGCTGGGCTGTGTTTCTGTTGGGCAGTGTGGGGAAAGAGAAGTGTTGGGTTATGGGACTGCAGAGGCTGTAGGGTAAAAGAGCCAGTGAAAGAACACCCCAGTCTGAGAAAAGAACCAAGGAGCACACTGCTCATAACCAACTCAGGAATTGAAATCCAACCAATCCCTGAGCATGAAATCCAGCCAATCCCTGAGCATGAAATCCAGCCAATCCCTGAGCATGAAATCCAGCCAATCCCTGAGCATGAAATCCAGCCATGCTCCGAGCTTGTCCAAGTTCAGGAATCGAAATCCTAGCAATCCCTATCCTGAAAAAAATTCACTCTGGAAAGATCCACCCCTAGGAAACCCGATAAGCCCTGTCCCTGTTCAGTTTGGGACTACCCCTTTTCCACCCTGGCACAGGCAGCCATGCCCCTGTATTCCTCACTCCCAGTAAATCTCTTGAGTGAGGGTTGTTGTCATGACTTTCTTTTCTAGATGCGGGCAGAGCAGAGATGTAAGGACTTTCACTGGGGCGTGGAGTAGAACCGCTACATTTTCATAGGAAACTCCCTTAGTGGAGCAGAGCAGAGCTGTAACGTTTTGGCTGGGGAAACTTTCCCTTGCTGGAACTGAACTGTTACACTCTGTGGAAGCTGAGCAGGGCTGTAGCATTTCTCCTGAGCAGAGCTGTAACAACCTAGGTTACATAGGAGGGGGTTGGTCTCAGAAGCCATGGATATTCCTTCAGAGAGCTTGTTGGGTCCTTCTGTAACCAGCAAGTGGGTGGCTGCCAAGGAGTGCTTGGTGTGGCAGTGATGGGACAGAGTGAGAAACGCCTCGTGTAGGAAGTCTGTGAGCAAAAGAGAAGGGAGACTGTCTGAGTGGATGGTCCCCAAGTCAGGTGACAAGTCCCTAAGCTCAGGCAAAGGCAATGGGAACCAAAGAGGGACAGCTAGGATATGTAGCAGGGATATGTTGCTTCTCTGACAGTGTTTGGACTCTGCCATCAAACCTTCACCAGAGCCCCTCCCTGTCTCTCTGGCAGCCAGTGGACCTTTGTTCACAGTCCTCCTCTCATCTCTCATCCTGCAGAGAGGCTCCCTGGGGCCTCACATTCCAATGGAAACTTTGGCGATGTCTTGAGGCTCCCAACCAATATCCTCTGAGGATTGAAATGAAATGGGACAAGGATTTTGGAGTCTTCAGTTTCCTGAGGAGGCTAAGGTGAGAGAGCTCTGCTGACAGACAGGAAGCAAGCCTGGTGCTCCTGTTTTAGCTCTGAGAGGAGGCAGGATTGAACAGCAGCCAGGCTGGGAGCACAAGGTGAGTTGGAGCATGGGTAATTGCGGCTTTCACTGTGACAGCCATGTCGCGTCCGCTCCTTCCCTTGTGGTTTGGGTGACAGGCACAGCATTCATGTGTGATGGCTGAGGTAGGGTTTCCAGACTTCTCTGAAAAGCTGGTCCCCAAAGCTGGGTCCGTACCGGCTGCTGGTGCTAATGCAGAGCCTTGGGACTGAGCCTATTACCAGCTACCCATCAAAAGCATCTTCAGGGTTGAAGTCTCTTGAAGTGCTCAGCTATGACTTCCTGTAAAGCACTCCCATGAAGAGCTGCTTGGCAGAGGATCAGTGAGTGTGGTCCAGGTCAGCTATGTGGGAGAGTCTGTTGATTTTCTTCTGAAAACTTTAAACTGGCCCAGTCCTCCTTTCTTAGTCTGCGTGGTACTAGCGCTGTGCCATGCCAAGGCAGAGAATGCCTTAGGCTGAGACTGAAACATGCTTGTATCCACAAGAAGGGCTTCTGGGGACGCTGTCAGAATCCCCATTCTAAAGTTCCAGTTCCGCTCCTTCCAACTATTTGGTTTCTATTTGAAGTCCTGCTGGAGAAGAACAGGGGTCTGGAAGCGTCTTTCCCTGCATGGGTGCCCACCTGGCTTGCCTTTTCTGAGTGGCTTTCCAGGGCACGACCTGTCTCCTCCCATGGCCTCTGTGTCTCTGTGAGGAGTGAAGCACTAGCCACTCTCTGGTACCAACTTTACTGCTGGCTACACGAGACACATTTCCCAGCCATGTGCAAGAGTTGGGCACTGTTACCTTGGTACACATCAGGTGGGCGAGTGAACAGGTGGACTTTATTTCAGGTGTTACCCCCAAAGAGGAAGTTGGGATCATGTCACAATGCACAGCTTTTAAATCTCAATGCCATATGGGGTGTCACACCTGAATGTAGGCATCATGAAAGAATTTGGCAAATGGTAAAAGGTTTCTGAACATGCAATGACCAAAACGGAATTCAGAACCAAACATGAAATGGATCCTGGATGCTTCTGGCATCACGCGCGCTTCTTGCATTGTGTGATGTGACATCACTGTAGCCTTGTTTCTAGACACGCAACACAAGCACTGTGCCCTGTGCATGCCACATGTCGCGAGATGCCAGTGAGCCACACCTGAATTACCTAAACTCTGATTTGTGACGACACCCCTAAATTGCACTATTTTTATTGCATGCATAAAATGTTTTCTCTCCTGATAGGAACATAATGGTTTAATTATGAAAAAAGCCTTTTTAAATATCTCCCTACAGTCATTCTTCACATGTAAATATCACATTAATCTGTCTTTGGATTGTGTGGTGTTAGGATGTTTGGTTTTAAAAATTACTATTTGCGTTGCTGACCCAAGCTTCATAAAAAAGGCATCAAATGGCTTTTTGACTTAAAATTGGGACAGGATTTCCACAATTTCTGACTGGTTGTCCTAGTTACTTTTCAAGTGCTGTGTCACAAAACATCACGATCCAGGCAACTTATCATGTTTAATTAGGGGCCTGCCATTCCAGAGGGTTAGAGTCCATGACTGCCACGGCGGGGGGCATGGCAGCAGGCAGACAGGCGTGGCACTGGAGCAGTAGCTGACAGATTGCACCCCAATCACAAATATACAGAGCTCACTGGGAATCACATGAGCTTTTAAAACCTCAAAATCAGCACCCCCCCTCAGAGACATGCCCCCTCCAACAAGGCCACCTCCTGATCCTTCCTAAACAGTCCCACCAGTGGGGACCAAATGTTCAGACACAGGAGCCTGTGGGACCATTCTCATTGAACCACCACATGGGCTCTAGGCATACATACTTCCGCCGGTGTTTAGTAGCGGGCGTGTATATGAAGGAACAGTTTCAGTTCTGACAACCATGAAATAAAAATAACAGTCAGCTCTGAAAACCAAAGTTGCTGTGTCCCGAAGTATCAAATATTCAGCTGGGATTTCATTCTTTATGTAAAAACAAATAAGCATGTCCATCACTTTAGTATACAAATGTCCATATCATTAGCATGCAATTATGCTTTCATTTTAATAAGTGGTAAAATTATATGCATACCAAGGACTTGCTCTAGGGAAGTTTCAAAACATTTGTCTATTTATTTGTTGTGCCTATGTATGTGTGTGCACATGTGTGTTTACACATGTGTGTGGGTGCACCACAGGTTGGTTTTGGGTGTCTTCCTCAGTTCACTTCTTTTTGAGACATGCTCTCTCCCTGTCCTTGGAACTGGGCACTTTGGAGAACACCCAGGATCTGCATATCTCTGTCTCCCTACCTGGTCCAGGAATGAGAGACACGATTCTACCATGCCTGGCTTTTTGTTGTATGTGTTGGGGGCCTGAACTGAGACCTCCACACTTGCGTGATAAACACTTTATTGACTGAGCCATCTTCCAAGCCCAAGGATTGTTATTTTTTAAAAGAAAGCTGTTTATGAATCATTTTTGTAACATGGTTCATATTTAATAAATGATTTTATAAATGATTCATCTCTCTATTTTATAAACCTATATATCCAGGGCCACTTCCTTCGATGAGAAGCCTGCTATAAAGTGCACCTTCAGCCACCTTCCCCAGACTGTAGAAAGAGCTTTCCTGCACAGGTAACCCCCCTTGTGCCAACTCCCTCACGGTGGCCTACATGGCCTGGCGTAGGGTTCTGCCAGCCCCGTTGCTGGCTCTGGCTAAGCAGCACTAACACTTGCCACGGTCGCACCCCAAAGGTACAACACCGTCTGATGCTGTTTTCTTCCCATCCAGCTAAATCTTCCTCATCTCCAGTCGTCTGGGAATCCCTCATTGACCATTATTTTGTACTGAGGAAGGCACAGCTAGTGGCATCTCCTGCAACTGAGGTACATCTGAGTCTAGTCAGCCCCAGAAATAACGACCATGATGCTTCTAGAACTTTATTTTTCCTATGCTTCAGAAGCCATGCATTTGAGCAAAGAGGCCTATGCTCTTAGCATCCCTTGGATGGGTGGTTGGGCTTTTCCTTCCTCATCCTCTCAGAGTCCTGAAAATACCATGTGTGTTCTGTCCATGCAGGGCTGGTGGCTGGAGCTGTCAGGATGGAAGAGTAAGGGCCTATTTGGCTGAATTGGAGTCTGGTGGGCAGTTTGCTCCGCAGGGTATCTATTGATGAAGTAGCTGGAGCCACTTGTGGGAGATCATTAATCTCAATTAGACCTGATCCTGACATGGTTAGATTTGGGTTCAGGCTTTCTACACCAAGCCTGGCCCATCTGCTTGTCTCTTCTACACCAGGACTATCTACAAGTACCCACACTGATGGAACAGTCTCTAGAACCTCTGGGGAAGAGGTGAGATACTGTGGCTATTCTGAGTCCCAGCCCAAGGGGGCTTACAGTGTCCAGCTGCTGGCTGCTTAAGAAGATGTGACATTCATTCTGGAGAAATTATTAATCACTACAGTTATGAGATTATTACTCTGACAAGTGCCTCTTTTATCATATTTCCAGCGAGGCTGTGTTGAGAGAGAAAGTTGGTCCTCAGTGTTGAGCCAGGGGAGAAAGCTAGCAGCCTGGCTCCCCAGCCCCTGTTGATGGCCAGTGGATTTCTCATCAGAGAGGAGGATTGGTTTGGCTTGGTGAGTTGTTCAAGGCTCCTACCATTGAAAATGATGGCTCAGCCTGTTGTTATGATAGGGAACAGAGAAGAGGTCATTTGTTTGTGGGCCAGGCCTGCCTGGACTGAGGCTGAAAAGAGCTGGCAGCTGTTAGTGATGTCGTGGTGAAGAGCTGTAGCAAGGGGATCCCTGCTTTGAAACATAACACATGCCTTGGACTTCAGGTGAAAACTAAATGGTTACAAGTTGGAAAATAAGTTTATGTGTTATAAAGAAGTATTTGTTCATAGAACAGAAAACATTACAAATCCCTCAAAATAGGTTACCATTTTCACCATTTGTAATTTTAAGAACATTACCCTTGTATTTATATATTGTATTCGAATAGTTTCTCATTCATTGTAGACACTGTTGGATTTTGTTGGCGATGAGCAAGTGTGGGTTGACTGTATAACTTTTCTTGCTCACCTTCCACCCCAGCCTCTCTACTGCTTCCTCATCACAGGAATGGGGTTGGGTTGAATTAGGACTCTATGGTTGTCTCATTATGATTGTGGAAATGTAGTTCACAGATAAGCCAACATTACCCTGTTTACTTTCTTTTGGGATGCTTACTATGTTTTTCCCAGAGTACATATCTTTTGGTCTCTTTATTTTCTAGTATACATTTGTTTTGTTTTTATTAGATACCTTCATAGTTTTATCAAATATGTATACAGTATTCTATTTACTTTCTTATTGCTATGATAAACACTGTGACCAAAAGCAATTTGGGGAAGAAAGGGTTTATTTCATTTTACATGTTATAGTCTTCATTAAGGGAAGCCAAGGCAGGAACTCAAAGAAGGAGCTTAATGTAGAAAACAGAGAATGCTGTTTATCAGCCCTTGCTTCCTCCCAGGCTCATGTTAAGGTACATTTCTTACATAGTCTAGGCCTACCTGCCTGGGGAAGGGACTGCTCACAGTGGGCTGGGCCTTCCTACATTGGTTAGTAATCAGAAAAAAATGTCTTGTGAACATGCTCATGGTTCAGACTGATGGAGACAATTCTTCAGTTGAAGTTCTGTCTTCCCAACTGTGTCAACTTTACAGCCATGATTAGCCATTACACGTAGATACCCTGTCCATTTGGTGGTGATGTTTTTCTCTTAGAGTCCTCTTCCTTAGAGACTTTCTTAGCGTTTGGATTGATGGTTCGTTTTTTTCCATGCCTGCAGCACAGAATCACTAGTGGGTAGTGTATCTCTTCTGCTTTAGATTCTCTGTTTATGTTTTGAGTTCTTTTGAGTCTGAAATATATTTATGCTCACCAAAATAATGATTTAGATAACTATAAAATCGAAGCACTCCATTGAATGGCTTTTACATTGCATTTTCAATTCTTGCCACACAAGTGACAGCTTAGCTGGCTATAAAAGCGAAGTACTCTCTTGAAGTCTTTTGCATTGCATATTCAATTCATGGCACATAAATGATAGTTTAGCTGGCTATAAAAATCTGAGTACTCCATTGAAGCACTTTGCACTGCATCTTCAATTTGATACATTTCTTTGGTCTATCTATAAAAGAGGTGCAAACATAGGGTGAAAAATACTTTCAGGTAAATTCTTTTTTTCCCCCAATGATTCCGCTGAATTTTTAATTTATATCTATTTTTTTCCATTTTAAAGTTCTTACTTGAACTCTGTTTTCTTGAAAAATGTCAGAATCATATTGTTTCTTGAATGCAATAGCTTACATTTTATGAATAAATTAAGATATATTTCTTTTTCTCCATTTTGTTCTGCTTTTCATTTTGGAGAATTTTGTCTAATGTTAGTTGGTTATCTGTCAGCTGTTAAAAGGGTGTTTGAAGTGTGTGTTGTGGTGTGTGTGTATGGGGGGGATGGAATAGAGTAAGCGCTACTGAATTTGATCACTTAGTTGGCTTTACTGTAGTGACTATAAACAAACCACGTACCTGGCTATCTGCTATCTTTGCTGTGGATACCAATTGCTTCACTTCCAATCTGGAAGGAAAATTACTCCTTTTCAGCTTTTTTGGGGGGGGACTGAAAAAGAAATGAGGACTTTATATCTTATCTAATATACTAACACTGTTTCAATGCCAGTCTTTTTAGTCTCAGGTTCGTGTTCAGAGAACAAGCCTTTGGTTTCCTTGGAAATAAGTGGGCAGAGTGAATCACCTGGCTGTGTAGGTTGGGGAGGGAAGCTTGGGCACAACTTTCCTGTATGACAGTTTTCAATAAATCCCTGTTTTTAGTTTTCAGCCTCATACTCCCTACCTTTTGCTTTTCAGTGCATTGAGAACCCTAAGGTCTGAGCCTGCCTGGGACTCTGCAAGTGTAAGTGGGAGATGGGAAACAAGGAATTAGCTTATTTAAATGGTAGCTGCCTCTGTTTTGAGGGTGTAGGGACAGTAGCCTCTCCTGCCCTGATGTGGACATCACCAATCCTCTATCCATGTATGTCTTCCTAAAGGTTATGGAAATTATTTTCATTGGTTGAAAATATAAAAATCCTTACTAGTATTTAAGTAGGCTTTTCAGAGGGAGAAATGATAATCAGGTTATCAATTAGTTATATCTAGCTAATGGTCAAATGTAAACATAAGAAAGTATTTGTTTTTGTTCTTTTTAAAAATTGAACATATACATAAGCGGCCTAAGTCTGTGTTAGGACCTGGAATGTGTTGCTTTTGGCTCGACAAATAAGTCACATTTTTTTTTCTCTAAACTGTGCACACTGTACACTCCCCCCCTACAGTAACAAGTCTTTGTTCCCTTCTCTATAATAGTCAAGTATTTGTAAAAGTAATAAATAATTACACATAAGTGTAGCAAAGCTGACCAAACTGGACAGTTGTTAGGTGAGGAAGGCCACCCACTAACAGCCTGAAATACTATCCCATCCACTAGGAAAGCACAGCTTCCAACTCTTTAAGGGACAGCTCAGTTCACCATTCTATCCTCTTCCAGAGTCCAGTCTAGTGCCAGACACAGCAGCCACTCAGTAGACCCAAACTGAGTGGCAAAGACTCACACTTGACAATTTCATAGTATGCAGAATTTACAAGTGCCTCGGTGCTTTAGTTATTAGGTAAAAATGAATGAATAAATAAACACTGAAAACCTTGTGGTAAAGGAGTTCACAGATGGATTCATTGAATTTTCGAACTGTTAAAAATCATGTGTCTGAGAACGCTCATGTATGTTTGACCCATGTGACTTTCTGGGGAAGAGTTTTCATACCATTAAATCCTAAGAGTCAGAGCTGGGCAGTGGTGGCGCACGCCATTAATCCCAGCACTCAGGAGGCAGAGGCAGGCTGATCTCGGTGAATTTGAGGCCAGCCTGGTCTACAGAGTGAGTGCCAGGAGACGCTCCAAAGCTATACAGAGAAACCCTGTCTTGAAGAAAAAAAAGCTTAAGAGTCACTGAATTAAATGGGCCTGGACTGTCAGCAGGCACTTGGGACATACACTCTGAGGTGGGAGGTGCTGTCAACGGGACACGGAAAGTTCAGTGTGAAATCTGAGGTGGGAGTTGCCTGTCCAAACGAGGGTGGTGGTGGGGAGCCTGGTCTTACAGTCTTCAGGGTCCTGTGCTTTAGAATACCCAGTCTGGCTCCACCAAAGTTTTGTTGTCATCCTTTCCGGGTGACAGCAGCTTTGGGTACAGGATTTAATTACTGGGAAACCTGAGCTCAGTGCATGAACCCTGAAACTCCAGGTCCTCAAAAGACACTTGTATGTTCAAGACTAACTGGATTGATAGAACATCTTGTTCATAAACATGACCATACTTTAGTCATATTTAATTGTAAATTACGAATGATTATCCAATGGTTTTTTTTTTTCTTAAAAAAAAAGAGGCTCTTGAAACCATTGCTTTAATGAAAAATAAAACTCAAGGCAGATGTGGTAGTGGTGTGTAATGAGTGAATTATAATTAAGAGTGGCAATTATTCCCAATTAGGCCTTTGGAGTGCCAGAGTCAGAGCTGCAGTCAAGTCAAGCCAGGCAGGGGAGGATCAGGCTAAAGACTAGAGTCAGCCATGGGGGGGGGGGAACATGGGGAAGCAGGCAGACAGGGATGGTCCACTTGGAGCCTGCATCTCAGGGAGGCACCTCTGGTGACTGGCCCTTACTTATGCTTGGATGGTGGAGGGAAGGCCCCAACTTCTCATGCTTGGAAAGAAAGAAAGATGGCCTATGGGAAAATATTTGTCTCTGAAGACTTCTGAGAGCAAGCAAATGCCCTGAAGAATGGCTCCTCCTATAAAGTGGGGTCTACTTGAGGGCTAGTCAGGGGCCAGTCCTCCTCCTCCTGGAGCTCATGGGGACCCAGGATTCCAGCCTTCCTGGAATTTTCCTGAAGTTTTGTTTTACTTCATTCTCTTCTTTGAATTCCACCAGAGGCATTTGCTACCTGTTTTCATGGTCAGCCTGACTAGGGTTCTATGTTCCTCGTAGATGAACTCAGCCTAGCCCTCCGTGCGGTTTGTCAGTGCCTGTAATGTGTGGTGTGTGGAGGCAGCTCTCCTGGTAATATGATTTCCTGCTGAGCCTTACTCCTGCAATTGAGTAACAGTAATACTTGCATCAGTGTGGGACTAGAGGACCAACTGGCTGGAAGTATATTGTCAAGCAGAGCTATGACAGAATGTGGTTGGATAGGGCCCTTAAAATCAGTTTGCAGCAGTGGACTTGTATAGTGAAACTCAATAAGTGCGGATTGCTATGGAGTCAGAGCAAGTTTGATGAGCAGAAGTTTTATTAGAAAAAGTCTCACTCGACGGAGTCAGTCCCGTCAACCAGGCAAACCATGGAACAGAGAGAGCCTCGACCCTCATATTTAAAGTCTTGCTAAGTCACTCTGACCACGTCAAGTGTGCGTGGTCTACGTCACCTGTGCGAGTCCCCAAGAGGGCGTGGGTAGCATTTCCCCTGCAGACTTGGACACTTGGGTTTTACCTGGCAGTGAGGGCTCACATGAGCCCACTGGAAGATTGTGAATGAAGAGAAGGCCCAGCCAGAGTCACCCTTTGGAAGATGCATTAAACATTCTCTGTGTGGGTACTGACAGGTCGGGGAAGCCTGGGAGCAGGAAGATATACTGGTGACCATCTGACAGGTCAAGGGAGAGCGGCGGTGAACTGGGAAACAAGCTCACCATGGTCAGTAGACGACCATCAGCAGACGAGGCCTAGGTGCCTACCAAGATGGAGTGAGGAGGAGAGGGCTGGGTTAGCAATGTGGGGGTTAGAAGATTATGGAATTAGACAATTAGCAGAAAACTAGAAGAAGATGGGGAACGGGGGATGGAGAGAGAGAGAGAGAGAGAGAGAGAGAGAGAGAGAGAGAGACCACTTGCCTGGTCTTGGTCTTTGGGAGAATATCTATCTGGGCGTGTGTGTCTAACAAGCATTAGGAGTACCAGAGCTGAGCAGGTCAAGGCTGGGAAGCTCTGGGTACAGGACCTTCTCGTCCATAGGAAGGGGTGGGGCTGTGTACACATCAGGGCTCCGTGGGCTGTCATTTTGAGAGGAAGCCTCTGTGCTGGAGCTGGGGCTCTGACTGGACAGGACTGGCTGGTTTATGTCACCCCTTGTCAGTTTCCTTATTTGTAAAACTGAGTAATAACAGGACTGGCTTCAGGAAACAAGGAATACTTTTGGTGCTAAGCACAGTTGTTTTCTAGAACTGATACATTCCTGCCTCCAGGCCTCTCACTACCCAGAGTGAAGACAGACAGATACAAACTAGTGCTACAAAATGTGACAGGTGCTAGAGAGGCCAGGAGGTCAGGGGTGCAGGAAAAGGTCATGTGTGGAATATTTGGAGTAGCACAATTGAAAACATGAGTGCAGGCTTCATGTGTTAAGGGCCAATATTTACAGGAACACCAATATGCTGAGTCTCCCACTAGAGGTTTTAAGTTTTTGAGAAATGTTAGCTCATAGGACTGAGTTCAGGAAGGCAATGGAGAGACAGTGGGCACAGGGCAATGTAACACACTCCGGTTCTGTCTCTAGGACAGTGGGATGAGTTTAAAGAGTTTTCAGTAGGGAAAAGCAATGCATTTCAGAGGGACCCATCTCTCACTTGCAGCAGAGGTGGTCTGTGGCAGGTAGAGAGGTTGCGGCTGCAGTGAGGATCCACGTGAGGTGACATAGCTCAGGCAATGGGTCTGGGGCAAACATAAGGGACACACCAGGACTGATCATGAACCTTGGCTTCTGCCCTAGGCTTTTATCTTGCATGCTATGTCTGTGACGGGTCTTTATGGAGGGCCAACTACAAGAGTTAATTCATCGCAGCAGCATCTCCTCCGTATCTTTCTACCTGCTGGGTGTTCCCATCTGGAAGCTCAGCGACACTTAAATGACTCAAGCACAGGAAAGAGAAGCCTCCGGAATCTTTCTTTAATTCAAGGCACCGTTTGGGCTTCCTGTTCCCCTAGATGTGAAAATAGCAGAACAGATGTGTCTAATCCTCTGAGAGAAAATTTCCTTTTAGTTGATATCAAACGTAAATGCTGGGCCCTGAAGGGAATGTTGAGAAAGTTCTGTCTTGGAAAGCATTTTTAAATGAGTGATTGGTGCATGGGGGCCACCCTGGTGGGCTGGCTCACTTGCTAGCTCTTCACTCAGACTCGCTTCTTGCTGGTTTTATCCTGCAGTGTTTGTGAACCATAGGGATTTTCCTTGTGGCTGACGCTTTCTTCTCAGGTGGCCACAGTGGTTTGTTCTGGGAACTTAGCGCAGGGGCTCAGTTATTGACTGATACTGACATGTGAGTTACATCCAGTGGCCACCGATGCTGCCTGGCAGATCCGCACCCCGGCCCCAGGCCTCAGGAGGCATCTTGTTCTCTACTCATGTCCTTGAGTCACACTGCCTCCTGTGTGATCTCAAGGCTTTCTCCTCTGTGTGGAGGCTGAGAAACCCTACCTCATTCCTTTGCTGTGTCTCTCGCTCTATCAGCTAGATTTGAGGCTGGTAGGAGGCTCAGGCCACAAATTCCAAGGTGTCACAGTCCCATTTCCTATGCTCATCCTCATCCTACTGGGATGGTAGGTACCCGTGTACAATCATTCTTGGGCCTTGTCTCCCTGACGATCCTCCATCAAGTGCCACACACCAGGTTTCTGGCAGTGCCAACGGCTTGGGAGGGTTCTGGACCACGATCTCCCCATCCTTGCGGCTGGCAGGCTGATCTTCCATCATTCCACTCCTTTAGAGCTGCTGTCTGTAGTTCTTTGCTATGTTTGTAGCTCCCACGCCTAACAGGTTGCCTGCTGCACCACAGTGTTTGTTCCCAGTGAGCATGGACCACTTAGGTGTTGACAAAGAGAAACAGGACACTGTGGCTGTCCTGAGTGACCAGCTTGTTCCACCTGCTTAGTCACAGGGATCCTATAAAAGGGCCAGCAATCTCATCCATACAGAAGACCGAGAACTCCGGCCACTGGGAAGGAAGAGAGGCCGGAGGGTGAATGATGGAGGAGGCCATGGGGACAGAGGGGAGTTTGGTAAACCTGTGTCTGGAATGTGGGTGCATTTGAGAGCTAGCATGCAAAACCTCGGGAGTCAGCCCCACAGCCAATAGGAAGCAGAATCACTGGAACAAAGAGCCAACTTGAGCCATTGAACTCTGAAGGACTTGAAGAACTGTGCCAGGCTATTTCTGTAGCACTGCCCACCCCCTGCCGCCAGCCTGGCTGGATAGTGTGGGCTTTGCATGCTGAAGCCCCCATGGCATCACTTCTCTTTGTAACCGTGAGTGGCTTTGAAGTGTAATATAGCAAGTTCACCTGTCACAGGCCTGAGCAGTTCCTCAGTTGTCGCCCCCAGCTCTGCTGCTCCTGCAAAGAGGCACGTTAGAATCCAACCCCAGAGAAAATGGATGTGGAACTGAGTGAAGACGGCAGGTGCTTTTTATAGCTTTCAATGGTTGCCAGTAAAACACAGAGCTGACAAAACACCTCTGAGGCAACGGCTTCTCTGGACAGACTGTTTTGAAAGGGATTCGGTTCCATTTAAATGATGGTATTTTGAATATTTTTTCCCTGTATTCAGCACCCCCTTGTCTTCCTTTTTTATTTTCCACAGGAAAAACGTAAATGTGAATTAAAATTGCCTGGGAAAGTCTAGGCATAAATATTAAAACATTTGGCTGTTGGTTAAAGGGAATTTACGTCTGTAGTTTCTGTTGCAGGAATTTGCTTTTTAGTTTTGGTGGTAAAACGTTGCCCCAGACTCTGTAAGATGCCCTTTTTGTTGTGTTCTCACTCTTTCTTTAGCAGTCCTGCTGTCTGCCCATTATACTTGTGTCGGGTGGTCCTGGGAACAAAATGTGTATAGCCTCCAAAGCAGAAGGCTGAACTCTGATGCCAGCTGGGCCCGCAGGTGCCCAAGCAGGCGATGCAGGCTGTGGGGTCTGGGGCGAGCAAGGATAGATGTGCCTGTCGGGAAGGATAGGCAGATGTGCGATGGCAGGCCTCTGAGGTTCCCAGAGAAGCCAGCTCCAGATTTTAAAAGTTTTTGATTCCTAAATGTACACAACAGGAACACAGGCGCACTGTGCGATGGAATAAAGGCCACAGAGTCTGCTGTGGGTCATCAGTTGCCTCTGCTGTGGATGTCCCAGGCTCTCCTGGCCAGGAGCTAGAGTTGTTGCTAACGGGAGGGGGTCTTCTCAGGCTTGAGGCTAGGTGGCAAGCAGCCTCCTTCAGAATTGTTTTAGTTTGAAATGGTGTCCTTGTCACACGGCAGGGACAGGCTCATCCAGAGAGACAGAGTCTGCAAAAGTCTCCACACCCTGCACTTCTCTGCTGTGTCACGTGTGTAAACTGTGTGAACCCTGCAGGCCTTCCTTTCCTCTGTCCCTCTTCCCCTCCCTCTCTCTCCCTCCATCCCTCCATCCAGTCTGTCTTTCTATGTGGCCCTGGCCTCAAACTCATGATTTTTTTTTAAAGTCCCACAAATTCCTGGAATTCATTTTTTTAAATTATTTTTTTAAAAAAAGATTTTATATATTTATAAAATATATATATATAAATTTATATATAGTCTTCTGCCTGCACGCCAGCAGAGGGCACCAGATCTCATTCAAGGTGGTTGTGAGCCACCATGTGGTTGCTGGGAATTGAACTCTGCACCTCTGGAAGAACAGCCAGTGCTCTTAACCCCTGAGCCATCTCTCCAGCCCCTCATGATTGTTTTTGCCTTCTGAGTGCTGGCATTACAGGTGTGTGACTCCAGGCTCAGTTCTATTCCTTTGTATTTTGTGTTTAAGTCAATTTTTAGGTTACTATGCAAAGCAAAGCTATCATCATGGGATCTTCACATACTTGTCTTTATAGTGCGTTCTCACCCCAGACTGCTGTCATACAAGTCCCTTCCAGAACCACATCCAGCTGGTTCCCATTCTGCCTCCAATTAATTCCAAGCCTTCCTCAAGATCTCTTCCTCCCCTCTCATGAGCCCCCTGCTAGTTTCACAGATGAAATACCCACACACATTCTTCTAAGACAGGAAATTATATCTGACCCCAAGTAGTAGCTTTCTTGTGAGACAAAAAGGATGGCATGAGTAACTGTGATGGGAACAGTAAAGGCAGCCTGCTGCCCTTCCTCACATGTTAAGAGCTGTGCACTTGTTTGAGTTGCAGCCTCTACATGCGGAGGTAAGGTTGAGGTTTTTGTCCACAGCCCCCAGGCTCCGGTGACTCCGGGCGTCCATCCTGTGCAGACTGCAGAGGGCAGGGCAGGGGTGCAGCAGGTGGCAGCTGGAGACCCCTCCCATGCTCTCAGAGTGTGCTCCCAGACATCCAGTTTCTTTAAACAGAATGTTTAAACAGAGACATTCTCCCGAGTAGGGTTTCCAAGCCAACACCCAGCCGCTCTACTCTAGGATGTGGGAAGGAACAGAGTCTTCAGACTCAGGTTGGGAAACATTGCTTTAAGCGGGCTCTGCCTTGTAGGCTCACTTCTTCTCCCCACTGCTTATTTTAAGAATGCTCTGGTTCATTACAAAGTGAGCAGAGTCTTGCTGAAACCTGGCTGTTTCCCCACGAGGTCACCAGTGTGTCTGTTGCCCTTGTAGATCCTCGGGACAATAGGGAGCCAGAGCACACCTTCTCCCGGCCCTGACCTCATGGCCTTGACAGTTAGGCCAGTCAGAGCTGGTAGGCCTACTGGAGCAAGTTCACAACCAGCATAAAACCAGACAGGGGCAAGCCAGGCAGGAAGGGTCCTGGCGCCTTGGGGATCTGGCCTCCAAGAGGGAGGGAGGGAGGGAAGTCTAGGGTGCTGTGAAGGCTGCCGTGGCATAGGGCATGAAAGAGAGGAGAGCCCTGATCCAGGACCTATGAGTCTCAGAAATGAGGTGAGGTCTGTGTGGGAGAGGCTTGCGGGGTAGTGAGGTCTGGGACAGGTGGGATGGGTGGAGAGGCGGTCTGGCTGGTTATTCATTCAGAGGTTGGTGCGATCTCCAGAATCTTTCTGGAAGGAGAGGACAGATCAAGGCCATGAATTGTTATGATAAATCTTTCCGCCAAAAGCTGCCTGAGTCCCACTGCCACGTGTGAGCTTATGCCAGCCGCCTGCCTGAGTTAGGCCCAAATGAATACACAGAAACTTGTATTAGGTTCAATGCTGCTTGGCCAATGACTAGTATTCTCATCTGTTAGCTCAGTCTTAACTATTACAAATCTATATATAAGACTTATCTTATCGGACGCCTTATTGGCGTCCCTCCTTGCCGGTGGATCACATTGTGACGCAGGAGCAGAAGGGAAAAGAGGGAACTTCCTGTTTCTCCTCGCTTAAATATGAGTCTCCTTGCTATGTCACTTCCTGCCTGGATCAGTACTTCTCTACTACATCTCCCAGAATCCTCTTTGACTCCTGGTTCCGTCTAATTGCTGTCTCATTGGCCAAACAGTATTTTATTCAACAATCAATAAGATAAACATACACAAAAGTACTTTCCCCATCAATGTATTTTGCTATTTTTTTTGTGGTTTTGCTTTGTGTCTTGACATACAGTGTTGCTATGCAGCCCAAGGTAACTTTGAAGTTTGTGAACTTCCTATCACCCCCAGTCCTGGGTACCCATAGTAGCAGACATACACTACCATACGTAGCAAGAGGAACTAAAGGGGTGTGTGGAGGGGGGATACTGAGGCCACCTTAATTTACAGGTTGGTGTGATGTAGCCTGAGATCTGGGGATACTGGCGTGAGGGACCCAACGACACCCTCCCCATACTCTGTAAGTCGATGCTGACTGAGTTTCCTGTTGCAGTGCCTGCCTGCATTGACCTGTGGGTAAGGCAGCTTTCCATGCAGATGCAATGCATCCTGGGAAGGGTGTTATTGCTGGCTGGGAGCCAATCACAGTCTTGTTTGCTCTGGAATCAGGAATTTGATGATTGTATCTCAGGGGAGCAACAATCCCTGAATTCCTCATTACCCACCCAGCCAGGGATCATCAAATGCCTTCCATGTGTTCAAGATTCATTCATAAATATTTATCACAGATCTTGCCAGGCCTGGGAGGTGGAGGAGTGAACAAGACAGGGGGGGTCCCTGCAAGGTAGGGGGTGGGCAGGAGCACCGGCAACAGGTCTGAGGGGCCCGAGTTCCTCACCCCATTCTTAGGCGTTAGGGAGGCATGCTGCTCACTGTGGGAAGGAAGTAGTGTAGCACGAGGTAAGGGTGGTGAAGATTGTCTGGAGAAGAGAAGAGCAGGATGGAAACGGCTGTGGAGGGGAGAGAGCAGCACCAGTTGTGTGGCCCGGCCTGCATGGTCAGAACTTTCCTGACAAGGTTTGTCAGATCTTCCTTTCCTCCAACTCTGCAGGAAGAGTTTCCTGTGGGGTGCGTGCGTGCGTGCGTGTGTGCGTGCGTCTAAACAGTTTTGGTTATGATCACCCAGTACAATCACATCATCCCTCTCTGCTGAGCACACGGGCACTCTCTCATCAAGCCCACCTGTTTCTCAGCCGTTGCCCACTTGGAGGGGGCGTGGCACTAGAAGCCAGTGATCGCAGGAGACGATGCTCGCACACACTACACTTACAGCTAAAGAAGCCTGTGCGTGGTGCCCCAGCCTGTACCCGATGCCTTGAGACAGCTGCTGTGGCAAGGGACAGCGTCCTTCCATTAATGAGAAGGACGCGGGTATCGGAGACCTATCCAGTGCAGTGACCTTTGGCGGCAGGCAGACTGTGTGCCAACACTGAAACAATTATCTCGTGAGCCCGTGGGCACCAACTTCCTGTTGATAACATGTGGAGCTAATTACCTTGAAGAATTGACGGCAGATGTTGGTGCCTGTAATTAATTGGCCCTCAGGAAGGCCTCGTTTGGCTCAGGACCAGGAGCTGAGGCATCAGTGTCCACCGGCACCAAGTCCCTGCAGCTTCCACTTTTCATATTCTCCCTCCACCACTGAGGAAGCCGCTCCCCTGTCCCCCGGTGCTTTATTGCATTCTCTCAACCTTTTCAGTGAACCCAAACTGGGTCGGCCGACCACCCACCCCTCTCTCTGTTTATAGTCTCCAAGACCTGCAGGGGAGGAATCCGTGGCCAGTTAATAAAACATACTGTGTGTGGAAAAGGGCAGCTTGTGAAGGCCTCTGCAATATACTCCCCCAGAATGAGGGAGCGTTAGCATTCTGCTTTCACGCTCCTTTTGGTTATGCCCCAAGTTCAGCCACGTGGTCTAGAAATTAATCAGCCATGTGGATTCTTGATGCCTGTAACTTCAATGAAAGAGGCCCGGTGTGTTGTCTCTCCATCCCACTGGACTCCTGTGTGTAGTGGTCCTGTAGCCGATCAGCCCCAAATAAACACACAAAGACTCATATTAATTATTAAACTGTTGGCCGATGGCTAGGGCTTCTCACTGGCTAGCTCTCTCCTAATTATTAACCATTTCTATTAATCTAAGTATTTCCACGAGGCCTTATCTTACCGGAGAAGGGTCCAGACCTGTTACTCCTTCTTTGGCTACATAGTGTCTCCTCTCAGTGCCTCTCGCCCAGCCTTCTCCTTTCTCCTAGCTCGCCTATCTTCCTGTCTCTACTGGCCAACCAGCATTTTATGCATCCAGCAATAAGAGAAACATGGGCACCGAAGAACATCTCCCATCAGCTGCGTCCCGGGGAGGGAGGCGGTGAAGCTCTGTACTTGTGGGGCTGGGAGCACCAGTCTCTGCTCTGCGCTTTCGTCACAGCGCTTTATTCCAGAGTGTGAACCTGCTACAGTATGACCCTAAGTGGCACGGGACAGAGGCTACCCCTGCCTCGCCAGTCCCTAGTCACAGGGCCCAACAGAAAAGGAGCACGGAGTGGATGGCCCTGCAGATTTAAGGGAGTGAACGAAACTAAAACCCTAATCTTGTGAGGTTGTAAGAGCAGGAAGTGCTGCTGGATGGGTCAGCCTCTCCCGTTGCCTCTTGTATCCTGTGCAGTCTGGAGGGATGGTGGACACTTGGGGTTGGGGGCAAGCTGAGGAGGCTGAAGCTATTGCAGAACTTGGCACAAGGGTTCCGGTTGTCAAAAGAAGCTTGCTTTTGAACATGAAGAGACCGCTGGCATCGAAGGTAACAAACCACAGACCACCTTACATCTTTTCTTCAGCTTTCACTTGAGGTCAGCCTGGTTCACAGTTGCCGGGTAACTCAAAGTGGAGCAGAACCTAGGGTAACCATCCTTCACCTTCCAGAAACGGATAGAGAATGTGTTTTCCGTGGGAATGGGTGTGTACATGCTCACAGGGGTGTGTGTGTGTGTGACTGTGTGTGTGACTGTGTGTGTGGTGTATGTGTGTGTGGTGTGTGAGTGTGTGTGACTGTGTGTGTATTGTGTGAATGTGTGTGTGAGTGTGTGTAAGTGTGTGTGGTATGTGGTGTGTGAGTGTGTGTATGTGTATGTGTGACTGTGTGTGTGGTGTATGTGTGTGTGGTGTTTGGTGTGTGTGTGACTGTGTGTATTGTGTGAATATGTGTGTGAGTGTGTATGTGTGTGAGTGTGTGTGTGTGAGTGTATGTGTGTGGTGTGTGTGTGTGTGTGTGTGTGTGTGTGTGTGTGTGTGAGTGTGTATCTCCACTCATGAGTCCAGTGTGCTGAGTGCTTGCTTCTCATTTTCACCATGGAAAGCTGCTCCATTTGAAAATTTTATTTTACATAAACAAAACAGAAAGGAATGGTAGATAAGGTAAAAAATCTGTCTGGAAGCCACCGCCTGAAGTTAACTGGTAGGTAAATTGGTGAACATTCTTTGTATTTGTGTGTGTAAAATACAGTTTTCTATGGAGGGAACCCTGTAGACAGTCCTTTGCGATGTCATTGTCCATTTCCATTTTGACACACTGTAGAGACTCTTTCTGTGTCAATGGATGTGGTGCTTCATCACTCTTTTTAATGGCTATATAGGACTCTACTGTATGGCTGCGCCATGATTAATTTAACCTGTCCCTTATAATTCACAGTCACTCAGCAGCATAATTATCCACTTAATCACCGGTCTCTCCCTCCAGGCTGTGCTTACTGAACACAGGGGCAGAGCTAAGCCCACAGGCAAACAATGGGCACCCAGCAAACGTTTACATGGACAGATGGGTAAGTTAGTGACAAGGGGAGGAAGCGGCTTTGCTTTGGCCATGCTGTGGATTGTTTCTGGCTGTCCCTGTGTTTTGAAGGACAGTGCATTAACCCAGGGCTGACGAGGGCACTGTTGTGATTATACAGCTGACAGTTGCTGCGTTCTTGGTGCAGCCACTTTAAATCCCTGTGCTACAAAGAAGAATTAATTCATGATCTTCCCAAAGAAAAGTCCTTGGCTGCTTGAGCCTGTGGGCTGCTCTGCATGCAGTTGCAGCCTTTCAGCTGCTCATGTCTTCCAAAGCCACAGAGACTGCCAGAGAGAGGCCTTTTTACCCTTAGGAAAATGGGGTTTGGCTTTTTGTGGGGCGCTTGTGGGGGAACAGCAGGGATGATGACCCCTTCTTCTGTCTTTCAGAGTTCTAGGCAGGATGCCTCAGCCCTTTAGCTATAGTGAGAAATATATCTCAAAGGAAAGATGTAAACAGAACTCAGCTGCCTCTGAGATCATTAACTGAAAAGAAATTGAGTACTGGCACCCGGTGGGGGTGGGGGTGGGGCGGAGGGATGTTAGGCTTCTGTCCCCAACCTTCTCTGTGTCCTTAGCTATTGTCACAGCCTTTGTACTGCCTAGTTTTATGTCAGCTTAACACAAGGTAGGGTCACCTGGGAAGGGGGATCTTAATTGAGAAAAATGCTTCCATAGGAGTGACCTGTGTGTGTCAATCTGTAGGCCTTGGTAGGGCAAGTGTGTGTGGGGGGCATTTTATTAATTGATAATTAATGTGGAAGGGCCCACCCTTTGTGAATGGTGCCAGCCCTGGGAAGGTGGTCCTGGGTTCTATAAGAAAGCAGGCTGAGCAACCCATGAGAAGCAAGCCAGGAAGCAGTACTCCTTTGTGACTTCTGCTTCAGTTCCTGCCTCCAGGTTCCTGCCCTGTTTGAGTTCCCGCCCTGCCTTCCCTTGGTGATGGAGTATGACCTGAGAGCAAGCAAGCCAAAGCAAATCCTTCCCTTATGGTTATGGTGTCTCACTACAGCAACAGAAACCCCAGTGAAGATGTCTTCTAGTACTTTGCATCTCAAACAAATTCAAAACCCCCATCTTTGGAAGAAAAGAGCTCAAGTCTCACTTTCCTCATCTGTAAAATGGAGCAATAGTTCTGGCTTCTCAGAAGGTGTGGATTGATAAATTCCTGCCTGCAGTATGGTAGGTATTGCTTACCCTGGTATTGCTGTGTTGAAAAAGAGTAAGCACCAGCAGAGTGCCACCTGCTGTGCCCAGAATGCATCAGATGACCCAGTCCCCAGCAGGGAGGTATTGAGAAGCAGGGCTTTTATGGAGGAGAAAAGTCATGAGAGTGGAGTCCTGATGAAAGAGAACTAAGGACTGCATCCCCCTTTGCTGCTGAAGGACACACAGGAGTGGGTTCTCACTGGACACCAGATTGGTTGTGTCTAGGATTTCCCAGCCTTCAGAACTATGAATAATAATATCTTGTTATTAATAAACTACCCCACTGGAAAGTGTTTTGTTACAGTAGCCCAGATAGGCCAAGATAATTCTCCACAGAGTGTTGGTCCCATGAATTGCCGAAAGAAGGGACTGTGGTATGAGGGTGAAGGACAAGGCTCCTTCAAGCTTGGCAGCTGGGAGTGAAGCTGTCAGATGAGAGCCACACGGGCGTGGTGACAGTTAAGGGGAAATCAGGTTCAGAGAGGACTCTTTACCCATGCATAGGAGGTGGAGCACAGGACAGAGATCTGCTTGGAGCTGTGGTCACTTCGTGCCTTTGGCTCCTCACTCCTGAAGATCTGTAGAGACACGGCCAGGGGATGCTTCTTCCTGTCCGCTGCAGCCATTCCTGATGCTGCTGTTGCTGCAGCATCACTGCAGCCTGTCTGCTGTAGCTGCTCTTAGTGGCTCATACCTAAATCTGCAGTGGCCAAATGTAACGATAAATCTTTCCGCCAGCCGCCCAAGCTCCGTCGCCAGGTGGTTGCCCAAAATAACACAGAGAGTCTTATATTAGGTACAATGCTGCTGGCCAATGACTAGGATTTCTTAACTGCTAGCTCAGTCTTAATTATCAACCATAACCATTATATATTTTATAAGACTTATCTTAATGGGCGCCAGAGGCAGGCGTCTTCTCTTGTTGGGATCACACGGTGGCTCCAGAGCAGAGAGCAGGAAGAAGAGGAAGAGAGCAACTTCCTGTTTGTCCCTGCTTATATTTTGAGTCTGCCTGCTGTGTCACTTTCTCCCAGATCACAAGACTTTACTACATTTCCCAGAAACCTCCTCTTCTCCCAGTTCCACCTATGTTTCTGCCTCATTGGCTGAGCAGTGCTTTATTCAACAACCAATAAGATAAACAAGACAAACATATACACACAAGACTTCCCCATCAGCCAAGGCCGAGCAGGTCCCTGGCTATGCTCTGGACTGTCGAGGGGCAGCCATTCTCCCTCTCTTTAAATGTATTCATTACTTGTAGGCCTTTACAGTATTGTCCCTTTTCTTTATTGCTTTTGGGACTCTCTCTCCTCTGTATTATACATTCATATATGTTCTTTATATATTAAGGCTATTAACCCATTGGTTTATGCTTGTCTCATACACATTTTTCCAAGTTTATAATTTTAGCTCCTTTGGAGACTATTTTAATATAATTTCAATTGGCATATATTTACTTTCCACAGTAATAGGGTTCATGAAGATATTTTAATATAAACATGTCATGTACTTTGACCTAATTCACACCCCGCCCCCAAATCCTGCACCACTCATTACCCCTCCTGTTATTCTCTCTCCATTGCTTCTGCTCTTATGTTGATATACAGGAGCTATAAAAAGGTAAAAGGTCACATTGGTTGAGTGTGTCTTTTATGACATCCCACCTTCCTAATTTGCAGCACCCACGATGGCCTTGCGATCTCCTGCCTCTTGTGTAGACCCCAAGGCTGGGATTACAAGAATGTATGGATGTATCTAGAATAAAATTCCCTTCTGAGTAAGGGTGAGGAGCCGGTGGTGTGGACCTGTGGGATTTTTATGTGTCAGATGTGAGCTGGGTAACAGTTGCTTAGTCATTTCGGTATGAGTGTTTTCTATGCTTATTATGATAAGGAGATTTTAACATCCACTACATGATAGGAAATATATGTCCATAGAGAATATATAATACTCAAATTTCCCTTACGTTCCGTTACCCTAAAGAGAACAGGCAATGCATCAGCTACCATAACTGTAAGCCAGCCCTGATTGAATGCTTTCTTTTATAAGAGTTGCCATGGTCATGGTGTCTCTTCACAGATTAGAACACTGACTAACGGTCTCCAACCAACACTTTGCAGTTTTGAAGGACTGTTTTAACCACGTCCTTCTCAGCCACTTTCTTCCTAAAGAGGAATGTCAGCATGTGGCTTTCCTGAGTCCCTTTGACATTCCTCTCGGGGACTTGAAGACACCTTCTAAGGGAGATAACACATTAGAGCACACAGTATGGGACATGGCCTGTAGTCCATGCTCAACAGCTCTTTCTTCTCCCCTTTCTTTCGTGGGATTGCAGATTCCGAACTCACTTGCCAGAGTAGCATGGAAATCGCAGTAAATGTGGTCTGGCTTAGGGACGGGTCCCCCCTACAGCAAGGGGAGACCTGTTTAAGTTACCGAAATACCTTAATCCATAAACTCAGAGGAATGTTGTTTTGAGCTAATAGTCTTATGCACTTTGGCTTAGAAAGTGTTCCATCTTATGGGGGGTTAATGTCTCTGGCTAAATCTCTCTTGCTGTCACATACTTTGAGAACAGGCTTTTGAAATTTTCTTTTGTTTTAAATTTGCAGTGCAGTATTAGATTGCTTGGTTCATTTTTTTTAAAGCCCTTTATCAAAATGTTAAGCTTGGTTAATTTGCATAAAATATTTCCTCTGCAATTTACTCTCTATTACTTTTGAAACGCAAATTGCCTCTGCTGCCTCTGGGTGGTTGTGATGGCTATTAGGGCTTCCCATTCCAGGGATGAACAAGTCTCAGGTTTGAAGCTCAGGGAAATAAATTAGAAATCTTTCCTTGCCCCCCCACCTTCGGGTGATGTGTGTTGATCTGAAGAAGGGGAAGAAAGAGAAGCAGAGGTTCAAGGAGCCGGTGCAAAGGCTGAGGAGGAGAATGCGGAAGCCTGTCGTTGGGGCTGAGGAGGAGAACGCGGAAGCCTGTCGTTGGGGATGGGATGCTCAGAATGTGGCTGGATGGGGAAGGAGCCTTTGGAGTACCGCTGGGAAAAAACTCATGGCAACAAAGCTAATGCTTATCTCCAGGCAGGTTCCTCTGCCCCGACAGCTCCCACCCTTCCGTCCCTCAGCTGCAAAGCTCTTATTGCCTCTCAACCAACCACCCAGGGTCCACTCTACATTCTGAGAGTCAGAGTAACTGTCACATCAACAGTGACAGAAATAGATGGGCTTCACCTCATTGGGCAAGCTACTGAGGATGCCTTGGAGACGTTCCCAGGGCTTAGTGGCAGGGGCCCTGATGGCCTTGCCTTGCCTATTGACTCCCATCGCAGACCCAAGCATCCAGGCTCTGTGTGGTTCCGGACCACAGAGGGGAGCCTTCTGCACTTAATGACAGTCCTCCTTCAAGGCAAAGCTGCTCTGCCTGAGGAACACAGACATTCACAAATACCAGATGGGCAGGCTGCAATTAGGCAGCTGTTGTCTTCTTGCACTCTACTTTTCTTAGAAAGGAGTAGACTCACAGAAAAGATGGAGGAGTTCTGTGTTGGGGAGGGGGTCCTCCCTTTTTGAACCAGAAGTTTGAACCAGGCTCACACTACCTTTTTCTCTGAAACTAACATTAGTTGGAGCAAATGAATATATTAGGCAAAAGGTGGGATTTGTGTGCAAGGAGATGGGATTATATTTAGACTCGTGTAATTAAAGAGCCATTTATGTCTGAGCACCCTTAAACAGACAAATATAAAACTCATGAATACCAAATTCTACCTGGGCAACTGGCTGGAAGCTCACATTCTCACATATATAGACTCTGAGCCCATCTCTGTCTATTCATTTGGGGCTCACAACTATGGAACCAAACCTCCTGGCAGCCCCATGTCCTGCATCTGTGCATTCACACGGGGAACAGGGCGCTGATGGGAAGGCACACTGGCTTCAGCATATCAAGGCAGTTGAGCAAACAGTATGAGTGTCTTTAGTGGTTTTAGTGGTAGGATTTCCCAAGAAGTGTGCTTCCAACAAGATTCACCTCTGGCCTTAGTGGTCAGCTGACCCTGCTCTTGAACCTGTGGGATGAAATGGAACCTATGTGACCAGAGGTTAGAGCTATAGACATGGAGGAGACCAGCATTGCTTTGGAGTAGCTTTTCTCATCGGAGATTGGGAGATGGGTGAGTACCAACTAAGGCATCTCCGTATCAAAGTGCATGATGTATAAACATGAGGACCCAAGTTTGATCCTCTAGCACCCATGTGAAAAGCAGGGTGTGGTAGCATGCTTGCAATCCCTTCTTGTGGTGGTGGTGATGAATTCTTGATGGATTCCTGCTGAGCCTCAGATAATTGATGAGTCAGTCCCTGGGCCTGCTGAGATACTCCATTGAAAACCAAGACAGATGGGTCCTTAGGATGACACCTGAGGTTGACCTCTAGTCTCCACGTGAATATGCTCACACAGAAGAACATGTACCCACCCCAGTACTCCCACTGAAAAACCAATTTGCTCTCCAACTAAAAATTCTTCCAAAAGAAGGAGGAAAATGTCTACAAATCCCAAATTTCTCAAAAGCACAGGCAGCCTTGAAGCAGGACAGACTCTCCATTTCACTGACTGAGTGGCAGTGACTAAAAGGCCTTCAAGGGATGGGTAACTATCAACTTGGTGGGATCTAGAATTACTGGGAGATAGATGGACCTATGAGCAGGCCTGAACGGGGTTATCTTGAATTGGTTAAGTTGGAGGACCCGCCAACTGTGGGTGGAGCTATTCCCTGGGCTGCATGCAAAGGAGAAAATTTGTTGAGTGTACGCTCCATTTCTCTCCTCTTCCATACTGTGAGCACGATGTAGCCAGCTGCTTCAAGCTCTGCTGCCCCAACTTCTCTGCCACAGGGAACAATACCTCAAACTGCCAGTCAAGATAAGCACCTCCCCTTCCTAAACTGGTTCTGTCAGGGATTTTGTCAAGGCAAGGAGTAGGCATAGGCATACCTCTGGCAGTAAAAAACCAATGGGGTTTATCTGCACCTTCTGCTTTCCCCACTCGAGAGTTCAGCAGGACACTGTGTTGTTCTGCACAGTTCTGTCCTGTCTTGCCCAGAGCTTTGCCTCGGGATACAACCTCTGAAGGAAAAAAAGAATGTCTAGAGGGCAGTGTCTCATCCGAGTTTATCCTATGGAGTCACAGACTAACTTTTGGACACTGGTGACCTAAACAAATTGACACGTAGTACTCATTATCACAGCCCTGGGGATCCCTTCTTTGCCTGCCACCTGCTTCCCTCGCTTCTTGGTTAGTCATGCCAAGGTTCCCCTCTCTGACCCCATTCTTCTTTGTTGTCATAGTGTGGATATTTGTCCCTGGATTTAGAAAATACTCAGATAATACTTGGGATCTTATCTTGGAGTCCTCAACTTAGCTGTGCCATCTACAAAGACTTGACAGTCATGTTCACAGGTTACAGGGCTTTGGATGGGTGTATAGTGTGATATAGGTAACCTGGGACAGAATCGAGGAGACTGGATGAGGGTCATGTAGACATCTAGCCAGGGGACAAGAAGGGCTTAGTCCAGAGCAGCAGCATCACCATCACCATCATCACCATCATCACCATCATCATCACCATCATCATCATCATCATCATCATCACCATCACCATCATCACCATCATCACCATCACCATCATCACCATCATCACCATCATCACCATCATCATCACCATCACCATCATCATCATCACCATCATCACCATCATCATTATCACCATCATCACCATCATCATCACCATCATCACCATCATCACCAGCATCATCATCATCATCACCATCATCATCACCATCATCACCATCATCACCATCATCATCACCATCATCACCATCATCACCATCACCATCATCATCACCATCATCACCATCATCACCATCACCATCATCACCATCATCATCACCATCATCATCACCATCATCATCACCATCATCATCACCAGCATCACCATCATCACCATCAGTTGTGAAAAGCTTAAGACTGATGGCAGGTCTTGTTGTGGGACATAGGAAGGTATCAGGGATCACCTGAAGGTTTTTATGTGAGAAGCTTAAATGATGGGGTTGGAAAAGCTGATGATGGAGCATCATTTTTTTTCCCTCTGATAACTTTTTTAAAGATTAGAAACA